>NC_091334.1:28418749-28443749 GCF_038502225.1 Cherax quadricarinatus | reverse complement strand
GACACACACTGAAGCATTGTTGAGGCAATATTTTCCACTATTGGACCATCCCAGTGCGATTGTTTGTAGTTGTTGGGGGGAGCAGGTCTGGTTTCAGAGCCCGTTAGATTATCCCAGATCATTGCTCCGTCAATGAATTTTTGGTCCTGGACTCCAATCTTGTCCCTAAGATGTTCAGGGAGAATCGCTGCTACAAGCTCTCTGGATGCAATACACGAGGACAGAAAAGCAGGTAATGCAATCTGTGATGACTTGCGGACACCAATGCCTCCTAGTCTGACTGGAGTATAAAAAAAATCCTGCAGCACACAGTGCATAATGAGAAAAAAAAACTTTGACCGTTTTTTTGGAATAAAACAGCGATTTTGCACTATATTTTCGTATGGTATTTATTGTTGTATTCTAGTTTTCTTGATCTCATTTTGTAGAATGGAAGACATATTACAGAAATTGAGATGATTTTGACTGGTTTTACAATGAAAAGTACCTTGAAATTGAGCTCAAAGTAGCAGAAATGTTCGATTTTTACCAAAGTTCAAAAGTAAACAAATCATGCCAAGCGTCCAATGCACGTCAACTGGTGAGTCTAATATTCTTTCGCAAGTGCACCAATATTATTTATGCCATTTCTACACCAATGCAGTAGTCTGCATAACAGTAAATCTTCTATTTTTTGTGAGAATAAAAATTCAAAGTGGAAAGCAAAAGAATGTAAGAGGGGCCTTGAGACATGACTAATGAACAGAGGAAACGTCATTTTAGTGCCAGGAATGTCTTTCTTGTTTATTCTGGACCATATTCGGAAATTGGCATCTTTTGAAATTTGTGTGAAATTGGCAATATTGCTAAATTCTGACCACTGTACTGGATAGCTGAAATTGGTAAATGGGTGGTTTCTTGCAATCATTCGATAGAAAAATAGAGTTCTAGCAAAATATTCATGTTTTTTTGTCGACTAGTACAGTGGAATTGGCCGAAAATGGGGCTCAAAGTGGGCAAAATCGCCGATGTGTAAACATCGTTGAGACCACTAACTTCGCGAGAGCATAATTCCGTAAGTTTTCCATCAAATTTCATACTTTTGGTGTCATTATGATTTGGAAAAGATCCTCTATCTTTTCATAAGAATTTTTTTTTTTTTAAATTTGGCCGACCCTGAGAACGAGTCTCAGAGAGGGCCTGTCGACCCTCAAAGGGTTAATGTAATTTCCATCTGATTGTTTAACCCTTTCAGGGTCCAAGGCCCAAATCTGGAGTCACGCACCAGTGTCCAAGAATTTTCAAAAAAAAAATTTGTTATTTTTTCTTATGAAATCGTAGAGAATCTTTTTGTGAAGGTAATAAAACAAAAAGTACGAAATTTGGTGGAAAATTGACGAAATTATGCTCTCGCGAATTTTGATGTGTCAGCGATATTTACGAATCGGCGATTTTGCCGACTTTGACTCCCATTTTAGGCCAATTACATTATTCTAATCAACAAAATTCTTAGCTATTTCACTAGTATTACTTCTATTCTATCGATTGAGCACAAGAAATCGCCAAGTCAACTGTTTCAACTACAAAATAAAGTGATCGGAAATTGTTAATTTGGCCAATTTAACACAAAGTTCAAAATATTCCAATTTCAAAATAGGGTCCAGAATAAACAATGTAGGTATTCCTGGAACTAAACTAACATTTCCTCTGCTCATTAGTTATGTTTTGAGGCTTTACAAATAAATTCCATTTTGATTTTTTATTCACATAATGAATTTTTATTCACACCAAAAAATAGAAGATTTACTGTTATGCAATACTGTAATAATTGTATAAATATCATCACCATATTTGTGAATGCATATTAGACCCACCAGCTGACGTGTATTAGATGTGTGAGGTCGTTTGTTTACTCTTGAATATCGTCAAAAATTTAACATTTCTGCTACTTTGAGCTCAGTTTCAAGCCATTTTCAGTGCTAAAACCAATCAAAATCATCTCTATTTCTGTAATATGTCTTCCATTCTATCAAATGAGACCAAGAAATCGCAAATACAACTATAAAAAACATACGAAAAAACACTGCAAAGTTGCTGTTTTAATCGAAAAATCATGATTTCAGTTTTTTTCTCTCATTATACACAGTGTGCTGCAGGATCTGTTTTATGTGGTGCACACATACCACATAGATGTATTCTCTCATATCTAGGCCCAAATGTACCACTCATAGTTTATCAGAGTGAGCTGAGCTCATGGCGTAGATCTACGGTTTGGACACTCACCGTAAAGCCGTAGATCTACGGGACGGACCCTGAAAGGGTTAATATGTAAATTATTTCAATACACAGAGTATATTGAAGTACTGATGCTTCAATATACTCTACTGAACTTTTCTAATTAAAATAATAAGAACATAAGAAAAAAAGAACACTTCAGCAGGCCTACTGGCCCATGCAAGGCAGGTCCAAGTCAACTACTGGCCTAAGCCACTAACCCAAGCTAATCAAGTCCAGGTCACATCCACTTAAAAAGGAAGGAGCACAGCATCAGACCTATTAGCACAAGCTAGTCAGGTCCAACTCACACTCACCCACACCCACTCATGTATTTATCTAACCTATTTTTAAAACTACATGTTTTAGCTTCAATGCTTTTACTCGACAGTTTGTTCCGCTCATCCACAACTCTATTACCAAACCAGTGCTTTCCTATATCTTTCCTGAATCTAAATTTTTCCAACTTGAAACCATTGCTGCAAGACCTGTCTTGGCTAGATACTTTTAGCATGTTATTTACATTCCCTTTATTTATTCCTGTTTTCCATTTATACACCTCTATCATATCCCCACTAATTCTACGCTTTTCTAGTGAGTGCATATTCAGGGCCTCAGTCTATCCTCATAGGGAAAATTTCTGATATATGGGATCAACTTTGTGATCATCCTTTGTACATTTTCCAGTGCATTTATGTTCATTCTGCAATATGGTGACATCTAGCTTTTAGCTTACAATAAATGTCCAGTATCCACCAGCAAACCGTATGTGGGATTGGCAGCAAAATCCCAATTTTGTTCCCAAGCCTCACCACTTTGATGACTCTCAAAGTGGAATTCTACCTACTTGTCCCCTTGGAACCACGGCCAATGAACTGGAATTCTTTGAATTATTAATGTAATTAATATCAATTAATGTAAAAAAAATGTACCAGGGAACATAATTTATTAGAATTTAAGTCAATTCATATTTCATACTGTTGTGTACCATAATGTAATTTTTTAATCACTTCTCATGTATGTATATTTCTTTTTATACTCATTAGAAATACTTTTATATTATGTATACCTTTAATGTCTGTGCATATGTATATGTAATGTTCTATCATATTCTATTATGTTATGTTTTGATCAAAATGTTCTTCATTTCCACTACATTATTCAGTGTCATCCCAATTATATATTTATGCTTAATAAATATGTTAGTATTTTGCATGGTACACAGTGTTGCAGCAACCACCATGGAATCTTTCTTCTACTATCATTATTATTTTCCTTCATTACTGCTATCACTGTCTTCACAACTTGTAGTGGTTTCAATTACATGGGTTGCTCTGGATGCCATGGTAAATTTCCCCTATGATTACACCACTACACCACTGTCTGGACTCCTTTTGTGTTTTTGTGTCCTTCTCCTCCTCCTCTCCCTCTTTCCTGTACTTTTGGTGTTCCTCTTGGACCTTCTTCTTGCCGTTCTCCTCCTTCATTCAACTGACTCGTAATGTTCCGGTTCTTGTACTGACCCGAGTGAACAACTCCCTCAACGTGTCGACCTCTCGGTGGCTTGTATCGCCGTCGCTGCTGGGCGTCAACTCTGCAGAAGTCGCCTGTCAAGGTACCAGGAGCTTGATACCTGCAAGCATAACAGTTTTTAAGTAACGCTCATCTCTTTTATCATTTAACAGAATATGCACATAAAAAACAAAAAACTATTGCATTAAGGATGACTCAAGCAAGTGTAAGACAACACACACTGCCAGTCTTCAAGTGTAAGACAACACACACTGCCAGTCTTCAAGTGTAAGACAACACACACACTGCCAGTTTGCAAGTGTAAGACAACACACACTGCCAGTCTTCAAGTGTAAGACAACACACACTGCCAGTCTTCAAGTGTAAGACAACACACACTGCCAGTCTTCAAGTGTAAGACAACACACACTGCCAGTCTTCAAGTGTAAGACAACACACACTGCCAGTCTTCAAGTGTAAGACAACACACACACTGCCAGTTTGCAAGTGTAAGACAACACACACTGCCAGTCTTCAAGTGTAAGACAACACACACTGCCAGTCTTCAAGTGTAAGACAACACACACTGCCAGTCTTCAAGTGTAAGACAACACACACTGCCAGTCTTCAAGTGTAAGACAACACACACACTGCCAGTCTTCAAGTGTAAGACAACACACACTGCCAGTCTTCAAGTGTAAGACAACACACACTGCCAGTCTTCAAGTGTAAGACAACACACTGCCAGTCTTCAAGTGTAAGACAACACACACTGCCAGTCTTCAAGTGTAAGACAACACACACTGCCAGTCTTCAAGTGTAAGACAACACACACTGCCAGTCTTCAAGTGTAAGACAACACACTGCCAGTCTTCAAGTGTAAGACAACACACACTGCCAGTCTTCAAGTGTAAGACAACACACACTGCCAGTCTTCAAGTGTAAGACAACACACACACTGCCAGTCTTCAAGTGTAAGACAACACACACACTGCCAGTTTGCAAGTGTAAGACAACACACACACTGCCAGTCTTCATGTGTAAGACAACACACACTGCCAGTCTTCAAGTGTAAGACAACACACACTGCCAGTCTTCAAGTGTAAGACAACACACACACTGCCAGCCTTCAAGTGTAAGACAACACACACACTGCCAGTTTGCAAGTGTAAGACAACACACACTGCCAGTCTTCAAGTGTAAGACAACACACACTGCCAGTCTTCAAGTGTAAGACAACACACACTGCCAGTCTTCAAGTGTAAGACAACACACACACTGCCAGTTTGCAAGTGTAAGACAACACACACTGCCAGTCTTCATGTGTAAGACAACACACACTGCCAGTCTTCAAGTGTAAGACAACACACACACTGCCAGTCTTCAAGTGTAAGACAACACACACACTGCCAGTCTTCAAGTGTAAGACAACACACACTGCCAGTCTTCAAGTGTAAGACAACACACACACTGCCAGTCTTCAAGTGTAAGACAACACACACACTGCCAGTCTTCATGTGTAAGACAACACACACTGCCAGTCTTCAAGTGTAAGACAACACACACTGCCAGTCTTCAAGTGTAAGACAACACACACACTGCCAGTCTTCAAGTGTAAGACAACACACACACTGCCAGTCTTCAAGTGTAAGACAACACACACTGCCAGTCTTCAAGTGTAAGACAACACACACTGCCAGTCTTCAAGTGTAAGACAACACACACACTGCCAGTCTTCATGTGTAAGACAACACACACTGCCAGTCTTCAAGTGTAAGACAACACACACTGCCAGTCTTCAAGTGTAAGACAACACACACACTGCCAGTCTTCAAGTGTAAGACAACACACACACTGCCAGTTTGCAAGTGTAAGACAACACACACACTGCCAGTCTTCATGTGTAAGACAACACACACTGCCAGTCTTCAAGTGTAAGACAACACACACACTGCCAGTCTTCAAGTGTAAGACAACACACACACTGCCAGTTTGCAAGTGTAAGACAACACACACACTGCCAGTCTTCATGTGTAAGACAACACACACTGCCAGTCTTCAAGTGTAAGACAACACACACACTGCCAGTCTTCAAGTGTAAGACAACACACACTGCCAGTCTTCAAGTGTAAGACAACACACACACTGCCAGTCTTCATGTGTAAGACAACACACACTGCCAGTCTTCAAGTGTAAGACAACACACACACTGCCAGTCTTCATGTGTAAGACAACACACACTGCCAGTCTTCAAGTGTAAGACAACACACACACTGCCAGTCTTCAAGTGTAAGACAACACACACTGCCAGTCTTCAAGTGTAAGACAACACACACTGCCAGTCTTCAAGTGTAAGACAACACACACACTGCCAGTCTTCAAGTGTAAGACAACACACACTGCCAGTCTTCAAGTGTTAGACAACACACACTGCCAGTTTTCAAGTGTAAGACAACACACACTGCCAGTCTTCAAGTGTAAGACAACACACACTGCCAGTCTTCAAGTGTAAGACAACACACACACTGCCAGTCTTCAAGTGTAAGACAACACACACTGCCAGTCTTCAAGTGTAAGACAACACACACACTGCCAGTTTGCAAGTGTAAGACAACACACACTGCCAGTCTTCAAGTGTAAGACAACACACACTGCCAGTCTTCAAGTGTAAGACAACACACACTGCCAGTCTTCAAGTGTAAGACAACACACACACTGCCAGTCTTCAAGTGTAAGACAACACACACACTGCCAGTCTTCAAGTGTAAGACAACACACACTGCCAGTCTTCAAGTGTAAGACAACACACACTGCCAGTCTTCAAGTGTAAGACAACACACACTGCCAGTCTTCAAAAGTTTAAACTTACATTCAATATACAAAAAATTCACTCATAGCACTGTGCACATATATACACAACAATTAATTCCAATATGACTTCTGCTCTGGGACTTCCTGGGAGCTGCAACACAACCCAGAGGCACAACACAACAAGAGGGACTTGAACCCATGGCTGGCAAGTCTTCAAAACCACCATGATGGCAGCTTCAAGGGGACTTGAGATAGAGCATGCCATAGCTACGCTGGTGTGGGATTCGTCTGTGAAAACCTGCATCTGTGGTCATGGGTGGTGGCTCATGCTAACATCCCTATGGTTTATAGAAATATACCTAGTTGGATGAATCTTATTGGGTCGCCATGGACCAGGTGTTAGCACACTGGCCCGCGAGTTTTAAGACTCACTTGCCACGGGTTCGAATCCCCACCTTTTATGCGATTAGTTTACAATCATATTATGATTTTGTGAGTCAGTCATAACATCAGAACCAAATACTACTATATCTTCGACATCCCCATGTTCAACCCAACCCAAGTAAAAACTGCATAAAAGGCCCCAATATCTGGAACTCTCTGCCTTAAGATTAAAAAGGTTCAATATCTGTCAACCATTCCAAAGGAACTGTCAGCAAGACTACTGTTGTAGTCATGCTGACAGCTGTTTAATGAGTCATTCTGACAGTTTAATAAGTGATGTTGATAGCTGGTATAAACCTTGGTAATAAATACCGACAAGTTGGTTTAGAAAGACACATAAGCAAACAATATGACATATTTATTAGAAAACGTTTCGGTCCTGGGACCTTGATCAACGTCCCAGGACCGAAACGTTTTCTAATAAATATGTCATAGTGTTTGCTCATGCTGATAGCTATTTACGTAGTATTATGCTGATAGCTGTTTAATAAAGTCATGCTATAAGTCTCATCATATTCATGTTCCTTCATTTTAATATTTTTCTTAACTCTTTCACTGTCCAGACCCTGAAATTATAAGTGCTAACAGTGTCAGGATTTAAAAAAAAATAATTTCTTTAGAAATGGTAGAGAATCTTTTTCTGAAAGTAATGATGCCACAAGTACAAAATTTGATGGAAAAATTACAGAATTAAGCAGGAGCAAAGTTAGCAGTCTAGGCACAATTTCACACCTGAGATTTCACCTACATTGAGTCCTATTTTAAGCCAATTACATATATTATTCCTTTTGACCAAATTCTCAGCTTTTTTGAGTATGCCATCTTTTCTATTGACTGAGCACATTAAAAATACCAATTCAATTCTCACAACTACCCTATAAAGTGCACAAAAGCCAGTAATTTGACCAGTTTTACACAAAATTAAAAAATATCCAGTTGAAAAAGAGTCCATAATAATATAGACACTCCAGACAGTACAGCAACATTTCCTCTCTTCATTAGTCACCTCCATCAGGCCTCTCCTATATTACACTTGCCTTCCATTTTCAATACATCATTACATACAAAATTAAAATTTTGCCTTATTTCTCGTATGATAAAATATAACGAGGAATGATTGGTCATGATTTAGGTCATCCCAATAATTGAATTTATTTATTTATTTATTTATTTATTTATTTAGTAATTTAAGCATACATACAGAGGTACAAAAAATACAGGTAAGAGCAGCATGCCAAAGCCACTTATATGCATAGCATTACGGGCTGGCTTAAAATTAACTTAAGATTAACTAAGCAATGATGAAATCAGTGATAAAACATTATTGTAAACAGATAACTATAAAGCACAAGTGAGTATTACAAAGACAGGTCATATGGTTGCATGCATTGTTGTACATTCAGTCGAATGGAGTATTCTGTTAGGTAGTGTATTTAAAAAAATAACAAAGTTAGATTGGGTCCTAGGTTTAACATTTGTGTGATATAATTGTGAGTAACATATAGGATATACAATTTATAAGGTTCAATTATTCAGTATTTATTTGGTTTTGAGTGAGTAAGTGATCTTTGAGAAGAGACTTGAATTTATAAACAGGTAGTGTTTCTTTTATATTTACAGGTAATGAATTCCAGATTTTAGGGCCTTTTATGTGCATTGAGTTTTTGCATAGCGTGAGATGGACACGAGGAACATCAAAGAGTGATCTGTGCCTTGTGTTATGGTCATGTGTTCTGTTGAGGTTGGCAAGGAGATGTTTGAGGGGAGGGTTAATATCAGAGTTAAGTGTTCTATGTATGTAATAGGTGCAGTAATAAGTATGGATGTTTTGTATGGTGAGTAGGTTGAGTGTTTTGAATATTGGTGGAGTGTGCTGCCTGTAGTGAGAATTTGTTATCATTCTAACTGCAGCCTTTTGTTGGGTAATTAGTGGTCTGAGATGGCTAATTGTTGTTGAGCCCCATGCACAAATTCCACAGGTGAGATAGGGGTAAATAAGAGAGTGATAAAGGGCCAGGAGGGCTGACTGTGGAACATAGTACCGTATCTTCGATAGTATGCCTACAGTCTTGGAAATTTTCTTAGAAATTTGTTGTACATGTGTATGAAATTTGAGTCTATTATCAAGGTGGATTCCTAAGAATTTTCCCTCTGTTAGCTTTGTGATAGGTGATCCGTTTATCATTATGTTAAGAGGGACATCTGTAGCTCCGTTACCAAACTGAATGAAGTAGGTTTTGTCAATGTTTAGTGTAAGTTTGTTAGTCCTCATCCAGGTTGATATTTTCTGTAATTCGGTGTTTACAGTATTGGCTAGCGTGACTGGGCTCGGGTGAGAGAAGACGTATGTAGTGTCATCTGCAAAAAGTGTGGGTTTGAGTAATTGCGAAGCATTTGGTAGGTCATTTATGAATAGGAGAAAGAGAAGAGGGCCAAGGACACTTCCCTGTGGGACACCAACTGTAATTGGTTGAGCGGAAGAGCTTGCCCCATTTGCATACACATATTGGCTTCTGTTGCTGAGGTATGACTTGAGGTAGTTGAGGGAGTGCCCTCTTATACCATAGTGTGACAATTTTACGTGGAGCAAGTCATGGTCAACTGTATCAAAAGCTTTACGTAAGTCAATGAAGATCCCCAGTGGGACTTCTTTTTTCTCTATTGCAGTGTATGTATGTTCTAGCATGTGTATAATAGCATCATTAGTATTTTTATTAGGCCTGAATCCAAATTGGCAGGGGTTGAGAATGTTTTGGGAGATGAGGTAGGAGTAGATTCGTTTATGAATTAATTTTTCGAAGATTTTTGAGAGAGGGTGTAAATTGGATATTGGCCTATAGTTATTCAACTCTGTTTGGTCTCCTCCTATAAAACAACTGAGGGAGCCAGAGGGCCTTACCACTCCTCTGGAAAATAAAAAAACAAATATTTCCATTACTTTGACCCTGATTTCAGGCTCAAAGTAGTGGAAATACAGTGGATCCTCAGTATTCGAACAGCTCCCTACTCGAACAATTCAGTATTAGAACAATCTTTTTAGTAAAACAACCGCTCAGTAATCGACTGTTTGCTCGGCACTCAACCAAACAAACAAGACCTGCTGGAACTTTGCCATAAACTATTTTGTGCTACTTCACATTTTTTGTTTTTTTTATTATCTGTAAAAATAAGTTGCCCTGGGGATTAAGATTAGTGATAACAGCCAACCAAAAGGAAAATTGGTTGGGAAAAATTCGTTCAATACTCAAACAGATCAACACTCGAACAGCCTTAAGGAATGAATTACGTTCAAGTTCCAAAGTTCCACTGTATTGAGTGGAAACTTTGAGCATGGTATCAGGCTCCTGATACCACCAAATCATCTTTATTTCAGTAGCATGTCTTCTATTCTATCAAATAATACCAAGAAACAGCCAATAAAACCATAAAAACCATCCTAGAAAACACCTCAATGTTGATATTTGAAAGCAAACACAAGTGTTTCCTGATGAGGGTCTTGGTCACATGATGACCCGACACTGGAGTCTATGGTCACCACTTAAGAAATTGCAACATATCACTATGTATAAAATCACAGCGGATGGGTCTATGAATGATGAGGTGAATCATAGAATTGATGAGGGGAAAAGAGTGAGTGGTGCACTTAGGAGTCTGTGGAGACAAAGAACTTTGTCCTTGGAGGCAAAGAGGGGAATGTATGAGAGTATAGTTTTACCAACGCTCTTATATGGGTGTGAAGCATGGGTGATGAATGTTGCAGCGAGGAGAAGGCTGGAGGCAGTGGAGATGTCATGTCTGAGGGCAATGTGTGGTGTGAATATAATGCAGAGAATTCGTAGTTTGGAAGTTAGGAGGAGGTGCGGGATTACCAAAACTGTTGTCCAGAGGGCTGAGGAAGGGTTGTTGAGGTGGTTCGGACATGTAGAGAGAATGGAGCGAAACAGAATGACTTCAAGAGTGTATCAGTCTGTAGTGGAAGGAAGGCGGGGTAGGGGTCAGCCTAGGAAAGGTTGGAGGGAGGGGGTAAAGGAGGTTTTGTTTGCGAGGGGCTTGGACTTCCAGCAGGCATGCGTGAGCGTGTTTGATAGGAGTGAATGGAGACAAATGGTTTTTAATACTTGACGTGCTGTTGGAGTGTGAGCAAAGTAACATTTATGAAGGGGTTCAGGGAAACCGGCACTCTGAAGGAGGGGTGTTAATGTTGCAGTTTAAAAACTGTAGTGTAAAGCACCCTTCTGGCAAGACAGTGATGGAGTGAATGATGGTGAAAGTTTTTCTTTTTTGGGCCACTCTGCCTTGGTGGGAATCGGCCAGTGTGATAATAAAAATAAAAAACCTCACTAATACAGCAGGTTAGGTTTCAGACCTCCACCAAAAATCAAATCACAGCCTTTTATCTTTTTTCACTTGTTAGTGCATATAAATGCATAATAACATGTTTACACTATCATTTATTAAATACACAATAGCACTAGAACTAAAAAAATGATAGAAAAGTTAAAATATTTCAAGTTCAGCTAAAGTTGAAACATTTTCATATTGAGCTCGTGGTGACTGACAAATGGACATTTTATAAGTGACTGACAAAGGAAGACTGAAGGGTATAGTGGAGCTAGTTTGATTTAATATCTATCTCAGTGTTCAACATGCCTTTCTTACTAAACTGGATCATTTCTAGCTTTTAATTTTTAAAGATGTTTGCAACTCTCTCTTTTTCACTAGCATTACCCTTAGGGGCCATTGTACTGTAATTAATAATTACAATAACAACAATAAGGTGTGGTAGGTAAGTTTGGGGTGTCAGGTGTAAATGATAATGGGAGCCCTTTGATTGAACTTTGTATAGAAAGGGGTTTAGTAATAAGTAATACATATTTTAAGAAAAAGAGGATAAATAAGTAAACAAGATATGATGTAAGACGTAATGACAGTAGTTTGTTGGTCTATGTATTGGTAGATAAAAGACTGTTGAGTAGACTTCAGGATGTACATGTTTATAGAGGGGCCACAGATATATCAGATCACTTTCTAGTTGTAGCTACACTGAGAGTAAAAGGTAGATGGGATACAAGGAGAATAGAAGCAGCAAGTAAGAGAGAGGTGAAGGTGTATAAACTAAAAGAGGAGGCAGTTCGGGTATTTATTTATTATTAATTTGGACATGATACATAGAAGTACAAAGAAATACAGTGGTTAAGTGTAACATGCTAAAAGCCCCTTGTATGCAGAGCATTATGGGCAGCCTTAAAATTAACTAAGCAATGATATATTCAGGATAAGATATAAACACTTATTGGAGGATAGATGGGCTAGTGAGAGTATAGGCAATGGGGTCGAAGATGTATGGGGTAGGTTTAAGAATGTAGTGTTAGAGTGTTCAGCAGAAGTTTGTGGTTACAGGAAAGTGGGTGCGGGAGGGAAGAAGAGCGATTGGTGGAATGATGATGTAAAGAGAGTAGTAAGGGAGAAAAAGTTAGCATATGAGAAGTTTTTACAAAGTAGAAGTGATACAAGGAAGGAAGAGTATATGGGGAGAAAATGAGAGGTTAAGAGAGTGGTGAAGCAATGTAAAAAGAAAGCAAATGAGAGAGTGGGTGAGATGTTATCAACAAATTTTGTTGAAAATAAGAAAAAGTTTTGGAGTGAGATTAGTAAGTTGAGGAAGCCTAGGGAACAAATGGAGATGACAGTTAAAAATAAGAGAGGAGAGTTATTAAATGAAGAGTTAGAGGTATCAGGAAGATGGAGGGAATATTTTGAGGAACTGTTAAATGTTGATGAAGATAGGGAAGCTGTGATTTCGTGTATAGGGCAAGGAGGAATAACATCTTGTGTAGGAGTGAGGAAGAGCCAGTTGTGAGCGTGGGGGAAGTTTGTGAGGCAGTGGGTAGAATGAAAGGGGGTAAGGCAGCTGGGATTGATGGCATAAAGATAGAAATGTTAAAGCAGGAGGGGATATAGTTTTGGAGTGGTTGGTGCTATTATTTAATAAATGTATGGAAAGGGGTAAGGTACCTAGGGATTGGCAGAGAGCATGCATAATTCCTTTGTATAAAGGCAAAGGGGATAAAAGAGAGTGCAAAAATTATAGGGGAATAAGTCTGTCTAGTTCTAGGCATAGGTTGGTAGACAGCAACCGCCCAGGGAGGTACTACCATCCTGCCAAGTGAGTGTAAAACGAAAGCCTATAATTGTTTTACATGATGGTAGGATTGCTGGTGTCCATTTTTCTGTCTCATAAACATGCAAGGTTTCAGGCATGTCTTGCTACTTCTACTCACACTTAGGTCACACTACACATACACGTACAAGCATATATATACAGTGGACCCCCGGTTAACGATATTTTTTCACTCCAGAAGTATGTTCAGGTGCCAGTACTGACCGAATTTGTTCCCATAAGGAATATTGTGAAGTAGATTAGTCCATTTCAGACCCCCAAACATACACGTACAAACGCACTTACATAAATACACTTACATAATTGGTCGCATTCGGAGGTGATCGTTATGCGGGGGTCCACTGTATATATATACACCCCTCTGGGTTTTCTCCTGTTTTCTTTCTAGTTCTTGTTCATTTCCTCTTATCTCCATGGGGAAGCGGAACAGAATTCTTCCTCCGTAAGCCATGCGTGTTGTAAGAGGCAGCTAAAACGCCAGGAGCAAGGGGCTAGTAACCCCTTCTCCTGTATATATTACTAAATGTAAAAGGAGAAGCTTTCGTTTTTCCTTGTGGGCCACCCCGCCTCGGTGGGATACGGCTGGTGTGTTGAAAGAAAGAAGTCTGTCGAGTATACCTGGTAAAGTGTATGGTAGAGTTATTATTGAAAGAATTAAGAGTAAGACAGAGAGTAGGATAACAGATGAACAAGGAGGCTTTAGGAAAGGTAGGGGGTGTGTGGACCAAGTGTTTACAATGAAACATATAGGTGAACAATATTTAGATAACGGTAAAGAGGTTTTTGTAGCATTCATGGATTTAGAAAAGGCATATGATAGGGTGGATAGGGGGGCAATGTGGCAGATGTTGCAGGTGTATAGTATAGGAGGTAGGTTAAAGAAAGCAGTGAAGAGTTTTTACGAGGATAGTGAGGTTCAGGTTAGAGTATGTAGGAGAGAGGGAGATTATTTCCCAGTAAAAGTAGGCCTTAGACAAGGATGTGTGATGTCACCGTGGTTGTTCAATATATTTATAGATGGGGTTGTAAGAGAAGTGAATGCTAGGGTCTTAGCAAGAGGTGTGGAGTTAAAAGATAAAGAATCAAACACAAAGTGGGAGATGTCACAGTTGCTTTTGCTGATGACACTGTGCTTTTGGGAGATTCTGAAGAGAAGTTGCAGAGGTTGGTGGATGAATTCGGTAGGGTATGTAAAAGAAGAAAATTAAAAGTGAATATAGGAAAGAGTAAGGTTATGAGGATAACAAAAAGATTAGGTGATGAAAGACTGGATATCAGATTGGAGGGAGAGAGTATGGAGGAGGTGAATGTATTCAGATATTTAGGAGTGGACATGTCAGCAGATGGGTCTATGAAGGATGAGGTGAATCACAGAACTGATGAGGGGAAAAGGGTGAGTGGTACACTTAGGAGTCTGTGGAGACAAAGAACTTTGTCCGTGGAAGCAAAAAGGGGAATGTATGAGAGTATAGTTGTACCAACACTCTTGTATGGGTGTGAAGCATGGGTGATGAATGTTGCAACGAGGAGAAGGCTGGAGGTAGTGGAGATGTCATGTCTGAGGGCAATGTGTGGTGTGAATATAATGCAGAGAATTCATAGTTTGGAAATTAGGAGAAGGTGTGGGATTACCAAAACTATCATCCAGAGGGCTGAGGAGGGGTTGTTGAGGTGGTTCGGACATGTATAGAGAATGGAACAAAACAGAATGACTTCGAGTGTATAAATCTGTAGTGGAGGGAAGGTGGGGTAGGGGTCGGCCTAGGAAGGGTTGGAGGGAGGGGGTAAAGGAGGTTTTGTGTGCGAGGGGCTTGGACTGCCAGCAAGCATGCATGAGCATATTTGATAGGAGTGAATGGAGACAAATGGTTTTTAATACTTGACGTGCTGTTGAAGTGTGAGCAAAGTAACATTTATGAAAGGATTCAGGGAAACCGGCAGGCAGGACTTGAGTCCTGGAGATGGGAAGCACAGTGTCTACACTCTGAAGGAGGGGCATTAATGTTGCAGCTTTATAACTGTAGTGTAAAGCACCCCTCTGGCAAGACAGTGATGGAGTGAATGATGAAAGTTTTTCTTTTTCGGGCCACCCTGCCTTGGTGGTAATCGGCCGATGTGTTAATAAAAACAACAATAACAATAGCACGAGTAAAACCTTTGGAAATTGCCAGAATATGACACTAAGGGACACAGTGCACAACTGTTATGAACAGACTGAGTGAGGGTCGGCTGATGGCCACCTCACCGCACAATGATGAAAATAATACATATGAGTATAACTGAAAAGCACTGTATTACCGAAATACTGTAACGTGAGTACTGTACGTGTCTGACTGTCTATAACTTAAATTTGGCCTGTAGACAGTCAAACAAGAGCACATGTTTAAATAATGTAGAAATATTTTAGACAGCAAGATAACTCTGAGATCACTATCTTGTCTTACCCAGGAAGGGAGGAATTAAGTGGTGTTTTAAACAGCAAGACAATTATGAGATCACTATCTTGTCTTACCCAGGAAGTGAGGAATCAAGTGGCGTTTTAGACAGCAAGATAACTATGGTGGGTACTTCTCGTGTAACTTTCAAGCGGTCTAAGCCATCCCATTTGGGCTCCCAATACTCCTCAACCCTGTAAGAAAAACTCAAAATAAACCACAAGTAATAAAATACTAATAAACACATGTAATAAAAATGCATGTAGGTACCATGGCATTAGTTACCTTACACCTGCTGTTACTGTTCACCTAGCAGTAAGTAGCTAGTCTAGATGTGACCGCCATCGTCACCAGTCGCCACCAACCAAGCCACTGAATCATTACACTGATATGGCTTGCTATGTGGGAGACACTCTGCCTGTCAGTACAAAAGACTTGCCTTCGATGGACAAAAAAGACTTACCCTCAACAGGAACATAAGGCTTACTCTCGACGGACACAAAAGACTTACCCTCAACAGGAACATAAGCCTTACTCTCGATGGACACAAAAGACTTACCCTCAACAGGAACATAAGGCTTACTCTCGACGGACACAAAAGACTTACCCTCAACAGGAACATAAGGCTTACTCTCGACGGACACAAAAGACTTACCCTCAACAGGAACATAAGGCTTACTCTCGACGGACACAAAAGACTTACCCTCAACAGGAACATAAGGCTTACTCTCGATGGACACAAAAGACTTACCCTCAACAGGAACATAAGGCTTACTCTCGACGGACACAAAAGACTTACCCTCAACAGGAACATAAGGCTTACTCTCGATGGACACAAAAGACTTACCCTCAACAGGAACATAAGGCTTACTCTCGACGGACACAAAAGACTTACCCTCAACAGGAACATAAGGCTTACTCTCGATGGACACAAAAGACTTACCCTCAACAGGAACATAAGGCTTACTCTCGATGGACACAAAAGACTTACCCTCAACAGGAACATAAGGCTTACTCTCGATGGACACAAAAGACTTACCCTCAACAGGAACATAAGGCTTACTCTCGATGGACACAAAAGACTTACCCTCAACAGGAACATAAGGCTTACTCTCGATGGACACAAAAGACTTACCCTCAACAGGAACATAAGGCTTACTCTCGACGGACACAAAAGACTTACCCTCAAAGCCCTCAAGAACAGCTGACAAGTGTTGCAATAACTGTATATAATTTATAATTCCTTTCCTTGATTTGCTTCTCATTGGACAAGACAGAGGCCTCAAATTCAATATACTGTCAGCTCTCTTGTAAGTTCCTCCATAAACTGCAATTCTTTTTTTGTAAATGTGCTAGGAAAAAGTATACTGAAAATTAAACAGCACACTGATAGGCCTTCCCAGGATGATCAGTTCACTTTTTGATACCTTTCTTCAATTATATTTACAAAAATTCATGTTATATAGGGAAGTGGCTGCATACAGAGGAATGACATGAAACACTACTGCTCACACCACCATCAAAGAACTAGATGAGGTGCACTCAATAGCATATTTCTACATGGTTACAGGATCTGCAGCACTAAACACAAGGATGAAGAGTGCAGCATTCCAAAAGACATCTTTCTTGCACTTAAATTTCCTGCACACATCATCCAAAATTGCAAGAAGGATCATGCACACAAAATCTCCACCAAAAACAGAGAACAACACAGACTCGCCCTCCCTCGCCAAGATAAACCTAGGTGATGCCACCATCACGTCCATCACTATCAAAGTGTGATGTTTCGAACAAGTGGTTTAAAAACCTGACAAGTTGATAGACGAGACACTTGTGTAATATTTAGGTAACTTTATTCTGGAAATGTTTCACCAGCCAGTGGCTTCCTCAGTCCAATACAGAGAAGAATGGTGGAAGATAAGGAGTTTGAGGTAATCAGTCCCTCAGCTTGGAGACTCTAGGTTGAGAGACTGATTACCTCAAACTCCTCCTTATCTTCCACCAATTTCTGCATAGACTAAAGAATTCCACTGGCTGGTGAAACATTTATAGAATAAATATACCCAAATGTTGCACGAGTGTCTCCTTTATCATCACAGATGTGACAAGACAATATAGATAATCACCATAACCATAACAACAATGGTGTAAACATCATTGCATTTGACAGCTTTGACCTCTTATAGTCTACAGCTCATGAATGAACACCAGCATGTTTGCAGAACTTACAGCATAAACAATGATTGTGTGACACATAGGGACCAGACTGCCCACATTCTGTCTTGGAAGGACGTCCAGCTGGTCATAAAATGAACAAATTATGACTCGCATGCCTGGAAGCCATGCTACTCTCAATACAAAATACAGTCCAACAGAATGGAGGAGCTTCCAATTTAGCCAAACGTAGCACGTCTCAGCATACATAAAAAGGTAACTGACTGGTAGGCCTCCTGCAGTGCTCCCAACCACACAATTCACCCCACACACAGTGACCTCAATGAGCCAGCCATACAATTACCTCACACAGTGACCTCACTGACCTGACCAATCACCTGATTACACTTGTATAAATTTTCTTGTTATATATTCCTATTCAGTGACTAATAAAGCCTAACCACATGCAAGATATCTTAATAAAGTTCTTCTCTACAACTAATTTCACCATCCTTAATAATGATTCAGTCTCAGGCATGGTAGGTAACGCTCTCACCTCACGCAATGGATGTCCATGGTTCGATCCTCGGCATGGGTGGAAATGCTGGGCATTTTTCCTGACACCTGTTGTCCCTGTTCACCTAGCAGTAAGTAGGTACCTGGGTGTTAGTCAACTGGTGTGGGTTGAATCCTGGGGGAGAAGATTGAAGGACCACAATGGAAATAAAGCAGACAGTCCTTGATGACACACTGACTTTCTAGGGTTATCCTGGGTGGCTAACCCTCTGGGTTAAAAAATCCAAACAAATCTTATCTTATCCCATCTAAAGAAAGACTGCAGCAGGCCTACTGGCCCAAGCTAGGCAGGTCCAACTCTCACCCACCCACACCCACTCATGTACACGTCTTTCAATAAACTGGCTGTATCCCAGCAAAGTAGGGTGAACAAAAAAGAAAAACAAAAGTTTCTTTTTTTTAACTTTAGTAATGTATACAAGTGAAGAGGTTACTAGACAGTTGCTCCCGGCATGTTAGTCACACTTGTGTACTTATCTAACCTATTTTTAAAGCTACACAAGGTTTTAGCTTCAATGATCCTACTCAGGAGTTTGCTCCACTCATCCACAACTTTATTACAAACCAAAGCTATCTTACATACTTTCTAAATCTAATTTTTTTCTGACTTAAAACTGCTGCTGCGAGTCCTGTCTTAGGTATTTTTAACACATTATTTACATCCCCTTTATTTATTCTTATTTTCCATTTATACACCTCAAGCATATCCCCCCTAATTCTATACCTTTCTAGAAAGTGCAGAGTCAGTGCCATAAGACCCACTAAGCTAGACTACATACCAGACGAAATGAGACTACTGACCTCTTGTAAACTAGTTGAGTTATCTGGTGAAGGTTAGCAGTGCGTCGCTTGATCACCTCCACACAGGACACTGCCTTCACTGCAGCAGTGCCAGTGCCAACCCATAACTGCTGATCCTCACTTTTGAACCTGCAAAAAAATCTTTGTAAGTACATGGGCTCTGGTGGCCTGGTGGTTAACGCTCTCGCTTCACACCGTGAGGGCCTGGGTTCGATTCCCAGCCAGAGTAGAAACATTGGACGTGTTTCTTTCCACCTGTTGTCTATGTTCCCCATCAGTAAAATGGGTACCTGGGTGTTAGTCGACTGGTGTGGGTCGCATCCTGGGACACTGACCTAAGGAGGCCTGGTCACAGACCGGGCCGCGGGGGCGTTGACCCCCGGAACTCTCTCCAGATAAACTCCAGATAAACATGGAATAAGTCTTGAATTTCAGAAGAAATGTTAGCATTTTTAACCCTTTCAGTGGCCATCATGCCACTGAAAGGGTTAAAATAAATCAGTGAGGTCAGGGTCCTTTATATAGTTCTATGTTATGAGCTCAGCTCACTCACATAGGGTGTGAGCTGTAAATTTTGGCCTAGATATGAGAGAATGGGTCTGTGCAACGAGTGTGCATGGTATAAAAAAAAATCCTGCCTCATGCAGTACATGATGGGATGAGCAAAACTCTGAACTTGTGGATAGTTTAACCCTTAAATGGTCCAAACGAATATATACGTTTGGACCGTTTAAGGGTTAAAAGAGCAAATTTGAGGTGTCTTCTAAGATGGTATCTATTGTTTTATTGGCTGTTTCTTGGCATCATTTGATCAAATGGAAGACATACAACTGAAACAAAGATGAGTTTGGTAGTTTCAGAACCTGACGTGGCTTGAAATTGGGCTAAAAGTAGAGGAAATATTAAATTTTTGTCCATTTTCCCAAGGACGGGTAAGGCCTTCCATACCACCCAGTCTGTTTTATGGGATTTTAATATACATATCTGATTAAATTACTTGGGTGCCATAAACCATGACCATTTATTCCTGGTTATATTTTATTAACCAAGAAATAGAGTAAATCGTTTATTTCTGAGAATTCCAAATGGAAGGCAAGTGTAATACAGGAGAGACCTGGAGACAAGATTAATGAGCCGAGGAAATATTGTTTAAGTGCCAGGGATGTATACATTTGCTTATTTTGGACTCTAGTTTAAAAATGGTATTTTTTTTAATTTTGTGAAAATTGGCCAAATTACCACCTTCTGTGCATTTTAAAGGGACGTTGTAATAGATGAATAGGCAGTTTCTTTTGCTTAATAAATAGAATGGAAGACATACTAATGAAATAGCTAAGAATTTAGTTGATTGGAGCAATGAAATTGGCTTAAAATATGACAAAGTGGGTGAAATCGCTGCTGAGTAAACTGCACCAACACTGCTAACTTTGCACCTGTGTAATTCCATTAATTTTCCACCAAATTTCATACTTTTGATGTCGTTACCCTCGAAAAAGATCTCCAGATTTTAGAAGAAAAATTAATTATATTTTTTTAGAAAAAAGTAAACACCAAGAGCAATGTTAATTTTGAGGGTCTGGACAGTGAAAGGGTCATGTTTAAATTTATTGGTCTTTATTAAGTCTGAATGGTCTCTTGAGTTACTTCCCCTCAAGGAAGGTTCTTTGATGTTGGTGAGGGGCTCTTGATTTAGGGAATTGGATCTGTGCTCCAGTTCCCCAAATTAAGCCTGAATGCCTTCCACATCCCCCCCCCCAGGCGCTGTATAATCCTCCGGGTTTAGCGCTTCCCCCTTGATTGTAATAATAATCTTGAGTTACTTTTATGAAAGCAACATCTAATTTTGAAATTATGTAAAATGATCTGAATAACATACACTATGAAAAATAGGGTTACATTCCAGGGTTCCCAAAAATGCTAAACTTTTTAATATTTCTTATATCATCAAAACTGCTAAATTTTTTGACACCTTACATTATACATGTTGCTAGTTAACCTAGAATAAAATGTTATGTACCCAAACCCTAAATATAAAGATAGTTGCTAAAAAACTGGTTTAGTAAGGCCTCAGGTGTACCACCGATTCCTGCCAGATAAATTACGTATGGGGTTCTGTCCACAGAAAATAGGCATGGTGCTCCATCCAGAGAAAATAGGTATGGTATTTTGTCCAGAGATAACTGAAATGGTGCTCCATCTAGAGAAAACAGAGAAGGCTAATATGCTGCCAGAGACTAATACAGTGGACCCCCACTTAACGATCACCTCCCAATGCGACCAATTATGTAAGTGTATTTATGTAAGTGCGTTTGTACGTGTATGTTTGGGGGTCTGAAATGGACTAATCTACTTCACAATATTCCTTATGGGAACAAATTCGGTCAGTACTGGCACCTGAACATACTTCTGGAGTGAAAAAATATCGTAAACCGAGGGTCCACTGTATTTATTTAACACAAAATCTTGTTAGTATAAAATATACTTCACAAGTAACAAGAAACAATTTTATCCTACCTCAGTTGCCTATGTTGACAGGTAAAATTTCCACACAATGAACAAACTGCTTTTGTTTTTTATATCTAAAACCATGGAGTCTTGCAGGGATACTCCTGACCAGTATTAAACTCTCTTGTTCAAGCTGTCCTTCCTCATCACACACTGTTTTTATAGTACAGGTCGGGCATCACTAATCCGGCAGTCAGTTATCCGGTTCCATCAGTAATTCGGCACTAATTTCAGCTAGCATAATTTCAAATTTCATCATTATACTGACTCAAATCATTATACTGACTCAAATTTCATCATTATCCTGACTCAGAAATTGTGCAGATGGATGTAAATCCACAGCAACAAGTTAGTGGAGGAGAAAGCAGTGATGAAAATGAGGAAGATGTAGCAGAAAGAGTCTCTATTGATAGGTTAATTAAGTGTATTCTAACATAACCACTCTGTA
Organism: Cherax quadricarinatus; assembly: GCF_038502225.1. Classification (NCBI taxonomy): domain Eukaryota; kingdom Metazoa; phylum Arthropoda; class Malacostraca; order Decapoda; family Parastacidae; genus Cherax; species Cherax quadricarinatus. Next base: position 28,421,629 of record NC_091334.1, on the reverse strand, counting down.
ATCTGGCAAACTCACTAATCCGGCACACTACAGGTCCCAATGATGCCAGATTAGTGATGGCTGACCTGTACTCTAAAGCTCTCTTCTTCATTGTGATAAAATTAAAATATAATGTTGGTAGAATTACTGACAATTGGTTAGGTAAAATGATACATGTGCAACTAATGTGACATTTTATTGTGGCAATATCTCACTTTCCAGGAGCTTTGTCAAGCTTGACAATGTCCTACAGAGAAAAATGATGCCACAATAAAATGTTACATTAGTTGCACATATGTCTTTTTACCAAATATGATAAAATTAAGGGGTGCACTTTTCTTGGCTTTCTGATCAATCCATTTACTGGATTACTTACTGCACAAGCTCGTATCTTCACCTCACTATTTCTAATTATATGAACTGATGCCTCATTCAGACCACGTGTTTACCTCGTTTCTACACACGCTCCACTTTTAACCTGATCTAAAAATCTCACACATCTAAGTATTCTTAACAGTCTCATCATCATTCACATTCCTCCTGAGCACCATGGTTACTGTCCAGAGACCAGACAGAATGATCAAACCTCAAAAATCAATTCGCTAACATGACTGAGTACACAAATGATTCATACAGAGAAATGATGATGTGGAAAGCTGTTTACAATTTTTTATGTTAAGACTAACCAAATTTAAACATGTAAATAGCTCATTACCCCTTCTCCTGTATACATTTACTAAAAAAGAGAAGAAGAAAAACTTTATAAAACTGGGATGCTTAAATGTGCGTGGATGTAGTGCGGATGACAAGAAACAGATGATTGCTGATGTTATGAATGAAAAGAAGTTGGATGTCCTGGCTCTAAGCGAAACAAAGCTGAAGGGGGTAGGAGAGTTTCAGTGGGGGGAAATAAATGGGATTAAATCTGGAGTATCTGAGAGAGTTAGAGCAAAGGAAGGGGTAGCAGTAATGTTAAATGATCAGTTATGGAAGGAGAAAAGAGAATATGAATGTGTAAATTCAAGAATTATGTGGATTAAAGTAAAGGTTGGATGCGAGAAGTGGGTCATAATAAGCGTGTATGCACCTGGAGAAGAGAGGAATGCAGAGGAGAGAGAGAGATTTTGGGAGATGTTAAGTGAATGTATAAGAGCCTTTGAACCAAGTGAGAGAGTAATTGTGGTAGGGGACCTGAATGCTAAAGTAGGAGAAACTTTTAGAGAGGGTGTGGTAGGTAAGTTTGGGGTGCCAGGTGTAAATGATAATGGGAGCCCTTTGATTGAACTTTGTATAGAAAGGGGTTTAGTTATAGGTAATACATATTTTAAGAAAAAGAGGATAAATAAGTATACACGATATGATGTAGGGCGAAATGACAGTAGTTTGTTGGATTATGTATTGGTAGATAAAAGACTGTTGAGTAGACTTCAGGATGTACATGTTTATAGAGGGGCCACAGATATATCAGATCACTTTCTAGTTGTAGCTACACTGAGAGTAAAAGGTAGATGGGATACAAGGAGAACAGAAGCATCAGGGAAGAGAGAGGTGAAGGTTTATAAACTAAAAGAGGAGGCAGTTAGGGTAAGATATAAACAGCTATTGGAGGATAGATGGGCTAATGAGAGCATAGGCAATGGGGTCGAAGAGGTATGGGGTAGGTTTAAAAATGTAGTGTTAGAGTGTTCAGCAGAAGTTTGTGGTTACAGGAAAGTGGGTGCAGGAGGGAAGAGGAGCGATTGGTGGAATGATGATGTAAAGAGAGTAGTAAGGGAGAAAAAGTTAGCATATGAGAAGTTTTTACAAAGTAGAAGTGATGCAAGGAGGGAAGAGTATATGGAGAAAAAGAGAGAGGTTAAGAGAGTGGTGAAGCAATGTAAAAAGAGAGCAAATGAGAGAGTGGGTGAGATGTTATCAACAAATTTTGTTGAAAATAAGAAAAAGTTTTGGAGTGAGATTAACAAGTTAAGAAAGCCTAGAGAACAAATGGATTTGTCAGTTAAAAATAGGAGAGGAGAGTTATTAAATGGAGAGTTAGAGGTATTGGGAAGATGGAGGGAATATTTTGAGGAATTGTTAAATGTTGATGAAGATAGGGAAGCTGTGATTTCGTGTATAGGGCAAGGAGGAATAACATCTTGTAGGAGTGAGGAAGAGCCAGTTGTGAGTGTGGGGGAAGTTCGTGAGGCAGTAGGTAAAATGAAAGGGGGTAAGGCAGCCGGGATTGTTGGGATAAAGATAGAAATGTTAAAAGCAGGTGGGGATATAGTTTTGGAGTGGTTGGTGCAATTATTTAATAAATGTATGGAAGAGGGTAAGGTACCTAGTGATTGGCAGAGAGCATGCATAGTTCCTTTGTATAAAGGCAAAGGGGATAAAAGAGAGTGCAAAAATTATAGGGGGATAAGTCTGTTGAGTGTACCTGGTAAAGTGTATGGTAGAGTTATAATTGAAAGAATTAAGAGTAAGACGGAGAATAGGATAGCAGATGAACAAGGAGGCTTTAGGAAAGGTAGGGGGTGTGTGGACCAGGTGTTTACAGTGAAACATATAAGTGAACAGTATTTAGATAAGGCTAAAGAGGTCTTTGTGGCATTTATGGATTTGGAAAAGGCGTATGACAGGGTGGATAGGGGGGCAATGTGGCAGATGTTGCAAGTGTATGGTGTAGGAGGTAGGTTACTGAAAGCAGTGAAGAGTTTTTACGAGGATAGTGAGGCTCAAGTTAGAGTATGTAGGAAAGAGGGAAATTTTTTCCCAGTAAAAGTAGGCCTTAGACAAGGATGTGTGATGTCACCGTGGTTGTTTAATATATTTATAGATGGGGTTGTAAGAGAAGTAAATGCGAGGGTCTTGGCAAGAGGCGTGGAGTTAAAAGATAAAGAATCACACACAAAGTGG
>NC_091334.1:28383749-28413749 GCF_038502225.1 Cherax quadricarinatus | reverse complement strand
GGAAAAAGATCTTGGGGTGAGTATAACATCAAGTACATCTCCTGAGGTGCACATCAACCAAATAACTACTGCAGCATATGGGTGCCTAGCAAACCTAAGAACAGCATTCTGCCATCTTAATAAGGAATCATTCAGGACCCTGTACACCGTGTATGTTAGGCCCATATTGGAGTTTGCGGCACCAGTTTGAAACCAGAGAAAGTGCAAAGGTTTGCAACAAGACTAGTCCCAGAGCTAAGGGGTATGTCCTACAAGGAGAGGTTAAGGGAAATTGACCTGATGACACTGGAGGACAGGAGAGATAGGCGAGGACAGGATAACAACATATAAAATACTGAGAGGAATTAACAAGGTGGACAGAAACAGAACATTCCAGATATGGGACACAGCAACAAGGGGACACAGTTGGAAGTTGAAGACACAGATGAATCACAAGGATGTTAGGAAGTATTTCTTCAGTCATAGAGTAGTCAGGAAGTGGAATAGTTTGGAAAGCGATGTAGTGGAGGCAGGATCCATACATAGCTTTAAGCAGAGGTATGATAAAGCTCACAGTTCAGGGAGAGTGATCCAGTAGCAGCCAGTGAAGAGGTGGGGCCAGGAGATATGACTCGACCCCTGCAACCACAAGTAGGTGAGTACAACTAGGTGAATACAACTAGGTGAGTACACACACTCTCTCTCTCTCACACACACACACACACACACACACACACACACACACACACACACACATACATAGCTTTAAGCAGAGGTATGATAAAGCTCACGGTTCAGGGAGAGTGACATAGCAGCGACCAGTGAAGGGGCGGGGCCAGGAACTCGGACTCAACTAGGTGAGTACACACACACACACACACACACACACACACACACACACACACACACACACACACACACACACACACACACACATGTAGTTCCCATTTTTAAAAAAGGAGACAGAAAAGAGGCACTAAACTATAGACCTGTCATTGACGTGTATAGTATGCAAACCATACCCCCGGCCGGGATTGAACCCGCGGTCATAGAGTCTCAAAACTCCAGCCCGTCGCGTTAGCCACTAGACCAGCTAGCTGGTCTAGTGGCTAACGCGACGGGCTGGAATTTTGAGACTCTATGACCGCGGGTTCAATCCCGGCCGGGGGTATGGTTTGTTTGCAATTGTGTCATTACGATTTCTTGAGCCATGTTGACGGCAGTGAAGGGACTTGAGCTAGAGTTCGTCACAGCCACGCTAGCTGGAGATTCGTCTGTAAAAACTTGTATTTGTGGTCACAGAGGTGCCTGTGCTAACCTTCCTATGGTGTAGAAATATACCTAGTTGGATGAATCTTATTGTGGCTAGCTGGTCTAGTGGCTAACGCGACGGGCTGGAGTTTTGAGACTCTATGACCGCGGGTTCAATCCCGGCCGAGGGTATGGTTTGTTTGCAATCGTGTCATTACGATTTCTTGAGTCATAGTATGCAAAGTTATGGAGAAGATTATCAGGAGGAGTGGTGGAGCACCTGGAACGGAACAAGAGTATACTAAATGCCAACCAGCACGGATTCATGGAAGGCAAATCCTGTGTCACAAACCTTCTGGAGTTTTATGATAAAATAACAGAAGTAAGACACGAGAGAGAGGGGTGGGTTGATTGCATCTTCTTGGACTGCAAGAAGGCCTTTGACACAGTTCCTCACAAGAGATTAGTGCAGAAGTTAGAGCATCAGGCGTATATAACAGGAAGGGCACTGCAATGGATCAGAGAATACCTGACAGGGAGGCAACAACGAGTCATGGTACGTAATGATGTATCACAGTGGGCACCTGTGACGAGCGGGGTCCCACAGGGGTCGGTCCTAGGACCAGTGCTATTTTTGGTATATGTGAACGACATGATGGATAGGGGGGCAATGTGGCAGATGTTGCAAGTGTATGGTGTAGGAGGTAGGTTACTGAAAGCAGTGAAGAGTTTTTACGAGGATAGTGAGGCTCAAGTTAGAGTATGTAGGAAAGAGGGAAATTTTTTCCCAGTAAAAGTAGGCCATAGACAAGGATGTGTGATGTCACCGTGGTTGTTTAATATATTTATAGATGGGGTTGTAAGAGAAGTAAATGCGAGGGTCTTGGCAAGAGGCGTGGAGTTAAAAGATAAAGAATCACACACAAAGTGGGAGTTGTCACAGCTGCTCTTTGCTGATGACACTGTGCTTTTGGGAGATTCTGAAGAGAAGCTGCAGAGATTGGTGGATGAATTTGGTAGGGTGTGCAAAAGAAGAAAATTAAAGGTGAATACAGGAAAGAGTAAGGTTATGAGGATAACAAAAAGATTAGGTGATGAAAGATTGAATATCAGATTGGAGGGAGAGAGTATGGAGGAGGTGAACGTATTCAGATATTTGGGAGTGGACGTGTCAGCGGATGGGTCTATGAAAGATGAGGTGAATCATAGAATTGATGAGGGAAAAAGAGTGAGTGGTGCACTTAGGAGTCTGTGGAGACAAAGAACTTTGTCCTTGGAGGCAAAGAGGGGAATGTATGAGAGTATAGTTTTACCAACGCTCTTATATGGGTGTGAAGCGTGGGTGATGAATGTTGCAGCGAGGAGAAGGCTGGAGGCAGTGGAGATGTCATGTCTGAGGGCAATGTGTGGTGTGAATATAATGCAGAGAATTCGTAGTTTGGAAGTTAGGAGGAGGTGCGGGATTACCAAAACTGTTGTCCAGAGGGCTGAGGAAGGGTTGTTGAGGTGGTTCGGACATGTAGAGAGAATGGAGCGAAACAGAATGACTTCAAGAGTGTATCAGTCTGTAGTGGAAGGAAGGCGGGGTAGGGGTCGGCCTAGGAAGGGTTGGGGGGAGGGGGTAAAGGAGGTTTTGTGTGCGAGGGGCTTGGACTTCCAGCAGGCATGCGTGAGCGTGTTTGATAGGAGTGAATGGAGACAAATGGTTTTTAATACTTGACGTGCTGTTGGAGTGTGAGCAAAGTAACATTTATGAAGGGATTCAGGGAAACCGGCAGGCCGGACTTGAGTCCTGGAGATGGGAAGTACAGTGCCTGCACTCTGAACAAGGGGTGTTAATGTTGCAGTTTAAAAACTGTAGTGTAAAGCACCCTTCTGGCAAGACAGTGATGGAGTGAATGATGGTGAAAGTTTTTCTTTTTCGGGCCACCCTGCCTTGGTGGGAATCGGCCAGTGTGATAATAAAAAAAAAAGAATAATGATGGAAGGGTTAGAATCAGAAGTGTCCCTGTTTGCAGATGATGTGAAGTTAATGAGGAGAATTAAATCAGATGAGGACCGGGCAGGACTTCAAAGAGACCTGGACAAATGCCAAATGCAAAGTCATGAAGATAGGGGAAGGGCACAGAAGACCACAGACAGAGTATAGGCTAGGTGGCCAAAGACTGCAAACCTCACTCAAGGAGAAAGATCTTGGGGTGAGTATAACACTGAGCATGTCTCCGGAAGCACACATCAACCAGAAAACTGCTGCAGCATATGGGCGCCTGGCAAACCTGAGAACAACATTCCGATACCTTAGTAAGGAATCGTTCAAGACACTGTACACCGTGTATGTCAGGCCCATACTGGAGTATGCAGCACCTGTTTGGAACCCGCACTTGATAAAGCATCTCAAGAAACTAGAGAAAGTACAAAGGTTTGCGACAAAGTTAGTTCCAGAGCTAAGGGGAATGTCCTATGAAGAAAGATTATGGGAAATCGGCCTGACGACACTGGAGGACAGGAGGGTCAGGGGAGACATGATAACGACATATAAAACACTGCGTGGAATAGACAAGGCGGACAAAGACAGGATGTTCCAGGGAGGGGACACAGAAACAAGAGGCCACAATTGGAAGTTGAAGACACAAATGAGTCAGAGAGATATTAGGAAGTATTTCTTCAGTCATAGAGTTGTCAGGCAGTGGAATAGCCTAGAAAATGATGTAGTGGAGGCAGGAACCATACACAGTTTTAAGACGAGGTTTGATAAAGCTCATGGAGTGGGGAGAGAGAGGGCCCAGTAGCAACTGGTGAAGAGGTGGGGCCAGGAGCTTAGACTCGACCCCTGCAACCACAAATAGGTGAGTACAAATAGGTGAGTACACACACACACACACACACACACACACACACACACACACACACACAAAGGTTGAGTGACACAAAGAAGATAGCACATTCACTATCACTCAATAATTCTCATGCTGCCACAAGTAATCTTACATAGTAAGAGCAGAGGTAATAATGATCTTACTTAGTAAGAGCCAAGGTAATAATGATCTTACTTAGTAAGAGCCAAGGTAATAATGATCTTACTTAGTAAGAGCCAAGGTAATAATGATCTTACTTAGTAAGAGCCAAGGTAATAATGATCTTACTTAGTAAGAGCCAAGGTAATAATGATCTTACTTAGTAAGAGCCAAAGTAATAATGATCTTACTTAGTAAGAGCAGTTGTTATCATGTCTCTCATCTTGGTGCTTGGTGTCACCAACATTGTGGTGGTGTCCGAGTGGCACCCTGGGACTGACACCTCCAGTGCCAACTCCACGTTCTCCCCCTTACTGTAGTTCTCCACTGTAAGACAGAAAAAAATATTATTAATATTATTTCGAGTTTTATTATTTCACTCATCACTCAAGAACGCTTCATCCAATCAAATTAAAATTCTCGACGCTGGTGTAAGTACCCAGGGTAACATCCTAGCAACACTTGGCGTGTGTATGCACACTATGAGCAGGGTTGTTGAATGCATTCCCAGAACCAAGAATGGTTCCAATGACTTGCAAAACCCTCTGCAGTGGCTAACACTCCCTACCCAGGATTATCCTGGGTGGCTAACACTACCGTACCCAGGGTTATCCTGGGTGGCTAACACTACCTACCCATGATTATCCTGGGTGGCTAACACTACCGTACCCAGGGTTATCATGGGTGGATAACACTACCTACCCAGGGTTATCCTGGGTGGCTAACACTACCTACCCTGGGTTATCCTGGGTGGCTAACACTCCCTACCCTAGGTTATCCTGGGTGGCTAACACTACCTACCCAGGGTTATCCTGGGTAGCTAACATACCTACCCAGGATTATACTGGGTAGCTAACACTACGTACCCAGGATTATCCTGGGTAGCTAACACTACCTACCCAGGATTATCCTGGGTAGCTAACACTACCTACCCAGGATTATCCTGGGTAGCTAACACTGCCTACCCTGAGTTATCCTGGGTGGCTAACACTACCTACCCAGGGTTATCCTGGGTGGCTAACACTACCTACCCTAGGTTATCCTGGGTGGCTAACACTACCTACCCAGGGTTATCCTGGGTAGCTAACATACCTACCCAGGATTATACTGGGTAGCTAACACTACGTACCCAGGATTATCCTGGGTAGCTAACACTACCTACCCAGGATTATCCTGGGTAGCTAACACTACCTACCCAGGATTATCCTGGGTGGCTAACATTACCTACCCTGGGTTATCCTGGGTGGCTAACACTACCTACCCAGGGTTATCCTGGGTGGCTAACACTACCTACCCTGGGTTATCCTGGGTGGCTAACACTACCTACCCAGGGTTATCCTGGGTGGCTAACACTACCTACCCTGGGTTATCCTGGGTGGCTAACATTACCTACCCTGGGTTATCCTGGGTGGCTAACACTACCTACCCTGGGTTATCCTGGGTGGCTAACATTACCTACCCTGGGTTATCCTGGGTGGCTAACACTACCTACCCTGGGTTATCCTGGGTGGCTAACACTACCTACCCTGGGTTATCCTGGGTGGTTAACACTACCTACCCTGGGTTATCCTGGGTGGCTAACACTACCTACCCTGGGTTATCCTGGGTGGCTAACACTACCTACCCTGGGTTATCCTGGGTGGCTAACACTACCTACCCTGGGTTATCCTGGGTGGTTAACACTACCTACCCTGGGTTATCCTGGGTGGCTAACACTACCTACCCTGGGTTATCCTGGGTGGCTAACACTACCTACCCTGGGTTATCCTGGGTGGCTAACACTACCTACCCTGGGTTATCCTGGGTGGCTAACACTACCTACCCTGGGTTATCCTGGGTGGCTAACACTACCTACCCTGGGTTATCCTGGGTGGCTAACACTACCTACCCTGGGTTATCCTGGGTGGCTAACACTACCTACCCTGGGTTATCCTGGGTGGCTAACACTACCTGCCCTGGGTTATCCTGGGTGGCTAACACTACCTACCCTGGGTTATCCTGGGTGGCTAACACTACCTACCCTGGGTTATCCTGGGTGGCTAACACTACGTACCGTGGGTGGCTAACCCTCCGAGGTTAAAAATCCGAGCAAAGCCTTATCATAACAATGACAGCAAGTGTCTTAAGGAAACACATATTCATGTTTCCAGCCGTACCGGGGATTGAACCACGGACATAAGTGTGTGAGCTGAGTGCGTTACCAACCCAGCTACGGTCGATTTTTATCAACCAGAAAAATGATGATTGCACTTACTGGTTCACCAAGAGATCAGGTCAACCCTAAGAGGGTCAGGTCAACCCCAGAGAATTGCTTGGTTATTGTTGTTGTTGTGGTATATAGGGCCACTGACGGCTTGTGTTGTATCGAGTCTTCCTGTATCCGGAACACAAACCTTCACCAAAGTGAAATGAAGTTGGCTAATTACTGCACTTATTATATGTCCCCAATGTTCTCTGAATCTAGCAAGAAGGCGCAGGTATTGACCAGGATTATCCTGACACTTTGGAGGGCTTCTGGGGTCGATTTATCAGTCGTTGAGTTAATGTGTCTCTGAAGCCGATTAAACCTTATTGTTTGGTTATTGTGACCCTGAGGCCGAGTGAACCCTATTGTTGAGTTGTGGGTTATTGTGACCCCTTAGACTAAGTGAACCTTATTATTAGGTTAAGAATTATTGTGACCTTGAGGCCAAGTGAACCTTATTGTTAGGTTGAGGGTTACTTTGGCCGTAAGGCCGAGTGAACCCTAGTTGAGTTTTGAGTTTCAGAGGGCCTTTGAACCCTGTTGTTGGGCTTAAGGGCTAATTAAGACTGGTCTGAAGACTTTTGGTCCCAGACCAGGTTGTTCCTAGCCATACTTGGTCCTAAGCATGTACCACAGCCTGGTTGATCAGGAACTGACTTGAGGAATTTCTAGAGCTCCCTCTTGAAGATAGCCAAGCGTCTGTTGGTTAGCCCTATAATAATAATAATAATAATAATAATAATAATAATAATAATAATAATAATAATAATAATAATTATTATTATTATTATTATTATTATTATTATTATTATTATTATTATTATATTAATAATATTATTAATTTGATAGCCTTTATGTCTAAAAGTGCATGATACAACTTATACAGACCATAACATAGGTTAATCTTGTCCCCAGGATGCGACCCACACTAATCGGCTAACACCCAGGTACCTACTTACTGATAGGTGAATAGGAGCAGCAAGTGTAAGGATTCCACATGCCTAGTGCTTTTATCCGTGCCGGGAATCGAACCACGGTCACCCAGTGTGTGAGCTGAGTGCGCTACCAACCGAGCTACAAGACACCTTATGCATGATGGAAGTGTTTTTTTTTTTCTGAGTCTTGGGCTTCTTACACTTATTGTAATCTCTCTCGGTATATTCAAGTAACTCCTGCTTTTTCACTGGATGGAGGTGGCACTGTCTGCTTTCATAGGCAGTGATTTTTGTATGTGGCACCAGTTCCTCCAGGACTTTCCAGGTGTAACTTATGGTGTATCTTTCTCAAAAATTATGTCTTCTTGTTTGCGTGATTTCATGCATGGAAGGAGTTGGTATCATTGCATGAGCCATCTGTTTCATCCTGCACATTGTCAGCTCTTAAACTACCTTCCTAGGTTATTAAATCTGTCATTGATATAGCCAACAGACATGTAACAGACATGGACTTGCCAGAATGGACATAGGATGGCTTGGCTACTGGATTAGTCTTGTGTGTTGTAAAGAATTTGTATTAGGGGTCCCACAAGGAGGTGTCCTCAGTCCCACTTTATTCAGTATTCTAATTAATGCTACGCCTGGCCAACCCAGTAGTTATGTGATAAGGTTTGCTAATATAATGATTCACACAGCGGGAATTTCTAACACCTCGGTACCTGGGGATGATACCCTTAGCTGAGGAACCATTCTTAAGCATGTACTAGTCTCGACTCAGTACCTGGGGATGATATCCTTAGCTGAGGAACCATTCTTAAGCATGTACTAGTCTCGACTCAGTACCTGGGGATGATATCCTTAGCTGAGGAACCATTCTTAAGCATGTACTAGTCTCGACTCAATACCCGGTGGCCTGGTGGCTAAAGCTCCCGCTTCACACACGGAGGGCCCGGGTTCGATTCCCGGCGGGTGGAAACATTTCGACACGTTTCCTTACACCTGTTGTCCTGTTCACCTAGCAGCAAATAGGTACCTGGGTGTTAATCGACTGGTGTGGGTCGCATCCTGGGGGACAAGATTAAGGACCCCAATGGAAATAAGTTAGACAGTCCTCGATGACGCACTGACTTTCTTGGGTTACCTGGAGTTTACCTGGAGAGAGTTTCGGGGGTCAACGCCCCCGCGGCCCGGTCTGTGACCAGGCCTCCTGGTGGATCAGCCCCTGATCAACCAGGCTGTTGCTGCTGGCTGCACGCAAACCAACGTACGAGCCACAGCCCGGCTGATCAGGAACTGACTTTAGGTGATTGTCCAGTGCCAGCTTGAAGACTGCCAGGGGTCTGTTGGTAATCCCCCTTATGTATGCTGGGAGGCAGTTGAACAGTCTCGGGCCCCTGACACTTATTGTATGGTCTCTTAACGTGCTAGTGACACCCCTGCTTTTCATTGGGGGGATGGTGCATCGTCTGCCAAGTCTTTTGCTTTCGTAGTGAGTGATTTTCGTGTGCAAGTTCGGTACTAGTCCCTCTAGGATTTTCCAGGTGTATATAATCATGTATCTCTCCCTCCTGCGTTCCAGGGAATACAGGTTTAGAAACCTCAAGCGCTCCCAGTAATTGAGGTGTTTTATCTCCGTTATGCGGGCCGTGAAAGTTCTCTGTACATTTTCTAGGTCGGCAATTTCACCTGCCTTGAAAGGTGCTGTTAGAGTGCAGCAATATTCCAGCCTAGATAGAACAAGTGACCTGAAGAGTGTCATCATGGGCTTGGCCTCCCTAGTTTTGAAGGTTCTCATTATCCATCCTGTCATTTTTCTAGCAGATGCGATTGATACAATGTTATGGTCCTTGAAGGTGAGATCCTCCGACATAATCACTCCCAGGTCTTTGACGTTGGTGTTTCGCTCTATTTTGTGGCCAGAATTTGTTTTGTACTCTGATGAAGATTTAATTTCCTCATGTTTACCATATCTGAGTAATTGAAATTTCTCATCGTTGAACTTCATATTGTTTTCCGCAGCCCACTGAAAGATTTGGTTGATGTCCGCCTGGAGCCTTGCAGTGTCTGCAATGGAAGACACTGTCATGCAGATTCGGGTGTCATCTGCAAAGGAAGACACGGTGCTGTGGCTGACATCCTTGTCTATGTCGGATATGAGGATGAGGAACAAGATGGGAGCTAGTACTGTGCCTTGTGGAACAGAGCTTTTCACCGTAGCTGCCTCGGACTTTACTCTGTTGACGACTACTCTCTGTGTTCTGTTAGTGAGGAAATTATAGATCCATCGACCGACTTTTCCTGTTATTCCTTTAGCACGCATTTTGTGCGCTATTACGCCATGGTCACACTTGTCGAAGGCTTTTGCAAAGTCTGTATATATTACATCTGCATTCTTTTTGTCTTCTAGTGCATTTAGGACCTTGTCGTAGTGATCCAATAGTTGAGACAGACAGGAGCGACCTGTTCTAAACCCATGTTGCCCTGGGTTGTGTAACTGATGGGTTTCTAGATGGGTGGTGATCTTGCTTCTTAGGACCCTTTCAAAGATTTTTGTGATATGGGATGTTAGTGCTATTGGTCTGTAGTTTTTTGCTATTGCTTTACTGCCCCCTTTGTGGAGTGGGGCTATGTCTTGTTTTTAGTAACTGAGGGACGACCCCCGTGTCCATGCTCCCTCTCCATAGGATGGAAAAGGCTCGTGATAGGGGCTTCTTGCAGTTCTTGATGAACACAGAGTTCCATGAGTCTGGCCCTGGGGCAGAGTGCATGGGCATGTCATTTATCGCCTGTTCGAAGTCATTTGGCGTCAGGATAACATCGGATAGGCTTGTGTTAATCAAATTTTGTGGCTCTCTCATAAAAAATTCATTTTGATCTTCGACTCTCAGTCTGGTTAGCGGCTTGCTAAAAACTGAGTCATATTGGGACTTGAGTAGCTCACTCATTTCCTTGCTGTCATCTGTGTAGGACCCATCTTGTTTAAGTAGGGGCCCAATACTGGACGTTGTTCTCGATTTTGATTTGGCATAGGAGAAGAAATACTTTGGGTTTCTTTCGATTTCATTTATGGCTTTTAGTTCTTCCCGCGATTCCTGACTCCTAAAGGATTCTTTTAGCTTAAGTTCGATGCTTGCTATTATCCTGGGTGGCTAACCCTCCGGGGTTAAAAATCCGAACGAAATCTTATCTTATAACCTCAGCTGAGGAACCATTTTTAAGCATGTACTAGTCTCGACTCAGTACCTGGGGATGATATCCTCAGCTGAGGAACCATTCTTAAGCATGTAATGGCCTCGACTTTTGATTTGGGAGTTCTGTGGAACAGAGGATGTGGGAAGGTAGAGGAACTGTCTTAGTGAAGGAATCTGGTGCTTAATACTGTCCTTCTAGAGAAGGAATCTGGTGCTTAATACTGTCCTTCTAGTGAAGGACACCTCACTGTCCTTCAAGAAGACAGATCCCAACACATAGGAAGTCTTTCAGCTCCTCACCAAGACATCACAACCATCGGCTTGGTGATCATATCGTCAGCTGAAGACACCTCTCTCTGTATAGCCATGTGAATGTTGATAGGAGATTAATGGTTCCTCTTGCTGTCTGTGTGGAGCTGACAGGCACATCTCTCTCTGATTCGTAGTCATTAATGTGGTCAGACTGGTGAAGATAAGATTTTCTTCGGATTTTTAACCCCGGAGGGTTAGCCACCCAGGATAACCCAAGAAATCAGTGCGTCATCGAGGACTGTCTAACTTATTTCCATTGTGGTCCTCAATTTTGTCCCCCAGGATGCCAACCACACCAGCCACTAACACCCAGGTACCTATTTGCTGCTAGGTGAACAGGACAGCAGGTGTAATGAAACGCGTCGAAATGGTTCCACCCGCCGGGAATCGAACCCGGGCCCTCCGTGTGTGAAACGGGAGCTTTAGCCACCAGGCCACCAGGCCACTCCATGTCTTAGCTGGTCACCTTGTTAAAACTGACAGCTGAGTTAAGCTTAGTATAGGAACTGGGCAGTATTAAGCTGGGTAGGCTTACTGCAGTGTTCTTTCTTATGTCCTTGTGTTTAAACTAAGGCTTTTTGACACTACAGCTTACCTACCTGGAATTTACCTGAAGTGGGTTTCGGGGGTCAACGCCCCCTAGGGTCAACGCCTGCTCGTCCTTCACAGCCTTACTAGAAGTGATACAATCAACTGCTGGAATTACAATTTATTTCACTGTATATTTAGGCCTATCTAGGTCCACTAAACAGTGACTCATTGTTCATCGTTCACAGCCTTGACACCAGACATCACCAGTGAATCTGGTCTTCAGGTCACTTGTTCTATCTAGGCTGGAATATTGCTGCACACTAACAGCACATTTCAAGGCAGGTGAAATTGCTGACCTAGAAAATGTACAGAGAACCTTCACGGCGCGCATAACGGAGATAAAACACCTCAATTACTGGGAGCGCTTGAGGTTCCTGAACCTGTATTCCCTGGAAAGCAGGCGGGAGAGATACATGATTATATACACCTGGAAAATCCTAGAGGGACTAGTACCAAATTTGCACAGGAAAATCACTCCTTATGAAAGCAGAAGACTCGGCAGACGATGCAACATCCCCCCAATGAAAAGCAGGGGTGTCACTAGCACGTTAAGAAACAACACAGTAAGTGTCAGGGGCCCAAGACTGTTCAACTGCCTCCCAACATACATAAGGGGGTTTACCAATAGACCCCTGACTGTCTTCAAGCAGGCACTGGACAAGCACCTAAAGTCAGTACCTGACCAGCTGGGCTGTGGCTCGTAAGTCGGGTTACGTGAAGCTGAAAGTAACAGCCTGGTTGATCAGATCCTGATCCACCATGAAGCCTGGTCACAGACTGGGCTGCGGGGGCGTTGACCCCGAAACCCTCTTCAGGTAAACTCCAGGTGTGCAGACCAGTAAGCTTCCTGCTGCAGTGAATCCTGGTCTGAAGACCATTTAGGGAATCCTTAATGGTGAAACCTATCGCCTTCATGGCAGGCTTCTTCAGTCGAATACACAGGGGGAGTATAAAACTGGATGCAGTAGTTGTGAGGTAATCAGTCCCTCAGTCTTGGTGGGTGGTGGTCAGTGCTGGGAGCTTACTAGGATTGCTAGGAGCTTGCTAAAAAGTGCTGGGAGGTTACTAGAAGTGGTGGGAGCTTACTATGAGTGCTAGGAGCTTACTAGGAGTGCTAGGAGCTTACTATGAGTGCTAGGAGCTTACTAGGAGTGTTGGGAGCTTACTAGGAGTGCTAGGAGCTTACTAGGAGTGCTGGGAGCTTGCTAAAAAGTGCTGGGAGGTTACTAGGAGTGGTGGGAGCTTACTAGGAGTGCTAGGAGCTTACTAGGAGTGTTGGGAGCTACTAGGAGTGCTAGGAGCTTACTAGGAGTGCTGGGAGTTTGCTAAAAAGTGCTGGGAGGTTACTAGGAGTGGTGGGAGCTTACTAGGAGTGCTTGGAGCTTACTAGGAGTGCTGGGAGCTTACTAGAAGTATTGAGAGCTTACCAGGAGTGCTGAGAGATTACTAGGAGTGTTGGGAATTTGCTAGGAATAATGGGAGCTTGCTAGGAGTGCTAGAACGTTACTAGATGCTTTCTAGGAGTGCTAAAAGATTTCTGAGAGTGCTGAGGGTTTACTAAGGTTACTAGAAGCTTGCTAAAGCTTTCTAGGAGCTTGTTAGAAGTGTTAAGAGGTTCTCAGAAGTGCCTGGAGTTTACCTGGAGAGAGTTCCGGGGGTCAACGCCCCCGCGGCCCGGTCTGTGACTAGGCCTCCTGGAGGATCAGAGCCTGATCAACCAGCCTGTTACTGGTGGCTGCACGCAATCCAACGTACGAGCCACAGCCTGGCTGGTCAGGTACTGACTTTAGGTGCTTGTCCAGTGCCAGCTTGAAGACTGCCAGGGGTCTGTTGGTAATCCCCCTTATGTATGCTGGGAGGCAGTTGAACAGTCTCGGGCCCCTGACACTTATTGTGTTGTCTCTTAACGTGCTAGTGACACCCCTGCTTTTCATTGGGGGGATGTTGCATCGTCTGCCGAGTCTTTTGCTTTCATAAGGAGTGATTTTCCTGTGCAAGTTTGGTACTAGTCCCTCTAGGATTTTCCAGGTGTAAGATAAGATTTCGTTCGGATTTTTAACCCCGGAGGGTTAGCCACCCAGGATAACTCAAGAAAGTCAGTGCGTCATCGAGGACTGTCTAACTTATTTCCATTGGGGTCCTCAATCTTGTCCCCCAGGATGCCACCCACACCAGTCCACTAACACCCAGGTACCTACTTGCTGCTAGGTGAGCAGGTGTAAGGAAACGTGCACCCCGCCGGGAATCGAACCCGGGCCCTCCGTGTGTGAAGCGGGAGCTTTAGCCACGAGGCCACCGGGCCACCTAAGCCACCAGGCCACCGGGCCACCTAAGCCACCAGGCCACCGGGCCACCTAAGCCACCAGGCCACCGGGCCACGTAAGCCACCAGGCCACCGGACCACCTAAGCCACCAGGCCACCGGACCACCTAAGCCACCAGGCCACCGGGCCACGTAAGCCACCAGGCCACCGGGCCACGTAAGCCACCAGGCCACCGGGCCACCTATGTAATCATGTGTATATAATCATGTATCTCTCCCGCCTGCGTTCCAGGGAGTACAGGTTCAGGAACTTCAAGCGTTCCAGTAACTGAGGTGTTTTATCGCAGTTACGTAAAAGTGCTAGGAGCTTGGTAGAAGTGCTAGGAGTGGTAGAAGTAATAGGAGTGGTAGAAGTGCTAGGAGTGGTAGCAGCGCAGTGCGCATCCCAGCAGACAAGTGAGCAACGCGTGTCAACTAAGATGAATGCGCTAGCAGTGTACTAGTAGGGCGGGTTGGTAGGATACTGTGCTAGGAGTCTGCTAACGCCTTCTTTGGAACCTGTTATCTGCGCAGTGCGTTAGTAGTGCTGGGTGTTAGAAGGCTGCTAGGAGCACTAGGTGCGCAGTGCGCATCATAGCAAACAAATAAGCATCTCGTTTCAGCCAAAATAAGTGCGATAGTAGTGCTGGGTGCTAGGAGGCTGCTAGCAGTGCTGGGAGCCTCCTAGGAACGTCCTAGGAGTCTGCTAGGTGCGCAATGCGCAGTGCGCATCTCGGCAGACAAGTGAACATCGTGTGTCAACAACCAAGATGGCGGCCAACAGGAAGATCGAGGAAGCTCTCTCTCATATCAGAGAGGCAGAAAAGAGGTATTTCTCTCACTCTTTTGCGTCTTTCTCTGCCTCTCTCCCTCCAGCAGTATCTGACGCAGCCGCTGCGTGACGCACGATGACGCAAATTTGTGCATAGTGACGCAAGAGGCGCTAGAAGAGGGGAGGTGGGCCGCCCGTCCCACTCGACGCCTTGTTTTGACGCAGAGATCTTGATCTGAGGAAATGGAGCTGGCTGTTTCGGCGTCAGGAAGTGTGGTAGTGTCTGACGCAGCCGCTGCGTGACGCACGACGACACAAGTTGACGCATAGTGACGCAAGAGGCGCTAGAAGAGGGGAGGTGGGCCGCCCGTCCCACTCGACGCCTTGTTTTGACGCAGGGATCTTGATCCGAGGAAATGGAGCTGGCTGTTTCGGCGTCAGGAAGTGTGGTAGTGTCTGACGCAGCCGCTGCGTGACGCAGGATGACGCAGAGAAGCAAATGACGCATAAAGAGTGAGAAGAATAGTAGCCGCCTGAACACCTTGACAGTGTCGTATGTGGGTTGACAGTGTCATGTGTGGGTTGACAGTGTCATGTGTGGGTTGACAGTGTCATGTGTGGGTTGACAGTGTCATGTGTGGGTTGACAGTGTCATGTGTGGGTTGACAGTGTCATGTGTGGGTTGACAGTGTCATGTGTGGGTTGACAGTGTCAGGTGTGGGTTGACAGTGTCAGGTGTGGGTTGACAGTGTCAGGTGTGGGTTGACAGTGTCAGGTGTGGGTTGACAGTGTCAGGTGTGGGTTGACAGTGTCATGTGTGGGTTGACAGTGTCATGTGTGGGTTGACAGTGTCAGGTGTGGGTTGACAGTGTCAGGTGTGGGTTGACAGTGTCATGTGTGGGTTGACAGTGTCATGTGTGGGTTGACAGTGTCATGTGTGGGTTGACAGTGTCAGGTGTGGGTTGACAGTGTCAGGTGTGGGTTGACAGTGTCAGGTGTGGGTTGACAGTGTCATGTGTGGGTTGACAGTGTCATGTGTGGGTTGACAGTGTCATGTGTGGGTTGACAGTGTCATGTGTGGGTTGACATGTGGGTTGACAGTGTCATGTGTGGGTTGACAGTGTCATGTGTGGGTTGACAGTGTCATGTGTGGGTTGAGTGTCATGTGTGGGTTGACAGTGTCATGTGTGGGTTGACAGTGTCATGTGTGTTGACAGTGTGTGTGGGTTGACAGTGTCATGTGTGGGTTGACAGTGTCATGTGTGGGTTGACAGTGTCATGTGTGGGTTGACAGTGTCGTATGTGGGTTGACAGTGTCATGTGTGGGTTGACAGTGTCATGTGTGGGTTGACAGTGTCATGTGTGGGTTGACAGTGTCATGTGTGGGTTGACAGTGTCGTATGTGGGTTGACAGTGTCATGTGTGGGTTGACAGTGTCATGTGTGGGTTGACAGTGTCATGTGTGGGTTGACAGTGTCGTATGTGGGTTGACAGTGTCATGTGTGGGTTGACAGTGTCATGTGTGGGTTGACAGTGTCATGTGTGGGTTGACAGTGTCATGTGTGGGTTGACAGTGTCGTATGTGGGTTGACAGTGTCATGTGTGGGTTGAGTGTCATGTGTGGGTTGACAGTGTCATGTGTGGGTTGACAGTGTCATGTGTGGGTTGACAGTGTCGTATGTGGGTTGACAGTGTCATGTGTGGGTTGAGTGTCATGTGTGGGTTGACAGTGTCATGTGTGGGTTGACAGTGTCATGTGTGGTTTGACAGTGTCATGTGTGGGTTGACAGTGTCATGTGTGGGTTGACTGTTGTGTGTGGGTTGACAGTGGCATGTGTGGGTTGACAGTGCCATGTGTGGGTTGGCAGTGTCATGTGTGGGTTGACAGTGTCAGGTGTGGGTTGACAGTGTCGTGTGTGGGTTGACAGTGTCATGTGTGGGTTGACAGTGTCATGTGAGGGTTAACAATGTCATGTGTGTGGGTTGACAGTGTCATGTGAGGGTTGACAGTGTCATGTGTGGGTTGACAGTGTCATGTGTGGGTTGACAGTGTTGTGTGTGGGTTGACAGTGTCATGTGTGGGTTGACAGTGTCATGTGTGGGTTGACAGTGTCATGTGAGGGTTGCCAGTGTTATGTGAGGGTTAACAATGTCATGTGTGTGGGTTGACAGTGTCATGTGAGGGTTGACAGTGTCATGTGAGGGTTAACAATGTTATATGAGGGTTAACAATGTCATATGAGGGTTGACAGTGTCTTGTAAGGATTAACAGTGTCATGTGAGGGTTGCCAGTGTCATGTGTGGGTTGACAGTGTCATGTGTGGGTTGACAGTGTCATGTGAGGGTTGCCAGTGCCATTGTGAGGGTTGACAGTGTCTTGTGAGGATTAACAGTGTCATGTGAGGGTTGACAGTGTCATGCGAGGGTTGACAGTGTCTTGTGAGGATTATCAGCGTCATGTGAGGGTTGCCAGTGTCATGTGAGGGTTGCCAGTGTCATGTGAGGGTTGCCAGTGTCATGTGAGGGTTAACAATGTCAAGTGTTGTACCTGTCTGAGAGTGTGTCACACAGTGTTCATACACTGTTTATCTTCCTTTGCATAATTAAGGTTAAAAAATAAAAGGCCCTGAATGTAGCTTGTATACAGTTGGATGAATCTTATTGTGGCTAGCTGGTCCAGTGGCTAACGCGACGGTCTGGAGTTTTGAGACTCTCTGATCGCGGGTTATATCCCCGCCCATGGTATGGTTTGCTTCAGTTTACTTAGTTCAGTAATATTTTGTAATAAACAATGAGATGTGGGGTGGGTTGTCTTTGGTCGTTGTTAAGTCCATGAACCTTCAACCATTGTCTAGTATATACTGTTATTTGTATTACTGAAAATGCAAGGGAATTACTTCATTTTTTATTCAGAAATAGTCTGCACAAAGGAGAGAGGAGCTTACGACAATGTTTCGGTCCACTTGGACGATTTACAAAGTCACACTGACAGAAAAGAGTGAGAGAGCCAGTATATGTGGGCGAGGGGGACAAGGACGGGAGAAGAGGAAGTAGTAGTAGTGGTAAGGTTAGTAGTGGAAGTAGTAGCAGAAAAAATATTGGTAGTTGAGTGGTACAAGAGAGAGTCAGGGGGACTGAAGGGTGAAGAGAGGTAATGGTAATAGTAATAGTAAAAAAGGAGCACTGCAGGAGAGCTGAGGACTCACAAGGGTTAGGACCGAAAATGCAGAGGATGAAAACTGATTTACAGAACACATTTAGGCAGAAGAAATGAAAACAAAGAAAGAAAAGGAAAAAATTGGAAAGAAGAGGTAGGGAGAGGAGGAGAAAGGATCAGGTTAAGTCAGGAGTGTCCTGAGGTTTGGAGTGTTTGACAATATGCAGGTTATTTGCATATTGTTCCAGTCACAGTATTATTTTTTTGTTCTTTATTTTTATTGTAATAAATTTATTGTATACTAAATGATTTGCTTGCAGTTAATTTTGCAGCAGTGAAATGGAGCTAACGACCCTTGGGTAGTTAACTGTATGAGAAGTCCTTCTTGATAGTCTGTGTCTAGTTCTTAAGGAACATTTAAGCCTGAAATGCATTACAGGTCCGCCATCACAAATCCAGCAATCAGTTATTTGGTTCCTTCAGTTATTCGGCACTAATTTCGGCTAGCATAATTTCAAATTTCCAGGGTCGCCACACCAACCTGCTGGTACTGTTTGGTGGCACTACTTGCTGCATAAGTCATTCTAATTTCTTTTTCTCCATTTATTGTTATAACCTGCTTACTTTTAGCCCTAGCCGTGGTTCCAATGAATAAAAGAAATACTTATCGTTGTGTAAAGCACCTACACAGTACATAGTCCATTAAAGATAAGGTGGCTTTGAAGCCACTGTCAGTTGCCATGAGCTCAGTCTCATGATGCAGGAGAATATGCTTTATTATTACGCTAATAAGGCAGGGGTCCACTGTACGTATTCTCATTTTTTCGGTCTCATTTGATAGAATGGAAGATATATTACAGAAATAGATATGATTTTGATTGCTTTCAGGACGAAAAGTACATACAGTGTACCTTGAAATTGTACTCACAGTAGCGGAAATATTCTATTCTTTAGCGATGCTCAAGAGTAAACAAATGACGTCACCATCCAATAACTGTCTGCCTGCCAGTCCAAATTCCAATACGTAGGCAAGAATGGGTTGACATTATTTATACAATTATTACAATAATGCACTAGTCAGCATAACAGTAAATCTCCTATTTTTTGTATGCATAAAAATTCCAAATGATAAGCAAGAGTAATATGAGAGGGGCCTGGAGCCATGACTAACAAACAGAGAAAATGTTATTTTAGTGCCAGGAATGTCTGCATTCCTGGCACTAAAATAACATTATTTTGAAAATTTGCACCTTATTTTGAAATTGGCATCTGTTGAAATTTGTGTGAAATTGGCCAAATTGCCAATTGCGTACGTATAGAGAACCTAAGATATCCCAAAAAAGTCAAAGTGACTTATTACTAGTACCTGGCTTTGGCTTGCCATATATGATTTTTGGTAAATATTTTTTTTTTCTCAGTTGTGTGTTGGGCTATCATATTGAAACTTGGGCAGTGTATGATGGAAAGATGCTTAACATATACCAAAAATAAAAAAGATGGATTATAAATAAGGGAGTTCACTTCTCAGCCATTAGTTGTCTCTTTGCGGTATATTTTCGTATGGTTTTTATGGTTGTATTCTCGTTTTTTGGTCTCATTTGATAGAATGGAAGATATATTAAAGAAATAAACATAGCGAAATAAAATTAGCAAAATCAGATGAACCCCAACTCCCACCAACAGAAACAGCAAACAGACTCAATGATTTCTTCTCCACTATAGGACAAAACCTTGCCAATAAAATCCCAAGCTCAGATACCCCACCAAATGACTACCTCACCGGCAACTACCCGAACACACTGTTCCTAGCTCCGACTAACCCATACGAAGTCTCCCTTATTATCAACGCACTAAAAAACAAGGCAGGAGATTTAAATACCTTACCACCCTTTATATACAAAAAAGTGTCACAAGTGCTATCACCAATCATTGCAACACTCTTTAACAAATCCATTGAATCCTCCACCTTCCCTACAGTACTCAAAATAGCAAGGGTCACCCCGATCCACAAAGGAGGAGACCAAACAGAGTTGAATAACTATAGGCCAATATCCAACTTACACCCTCTCTCAAAAATCTTCGAAAAATTAATTCATAAACGAATCTACTCCTACCTTATCTCCCAAAACATACTCAACCCCTGCCAATTTGGATTCAGGCCTAATAAAAATACTAATGATGCTATTATACACATGCTAGAACATATATACACTGCAATAGAGAAAAAAGAAGTCCCACTGGGGATCTTCATTGACTTACGTAAAGCTTTTGATACAGTTGACCATGACTTGCTCCACGTAAAATTATCACACTATGGTATAAGAGGGCACTCCCTCAACTACCTCAAGTCATACCTCAGCAACAGAAGCCAATATGTGTACGCAAATGGGGCAAACTCTTCTGCACAACCAATTACAGTTGGTGTCCCACAGGGAAGTGTCCTTGGCCCTCTTCTCTTTCTCCTATACATAAATGACCTACCAAATGCTTCTCAATTACTCAAACCCACACTATTTGCTGATGACACAACATACGTCTTCTCCCACCCGAGCCCAGTCACGCTAGCCAATACTGTAAATACCGAATTACAGAAAATATCTACCTGGATGAGTACTAACAAACTTACACTAAACATTGACAAAACCTACTTCATTCAGTTTGGTAACAGAGCTACAGATGTCCCTCTTAACATAATGATAAACGGATCACCTATCACAAAGCTAACAGAGGGAAAATTCTTAGGAATCCACCTTGATAATAGACTCAAATTTCATACACATATACAACAAATTTCTAAGAAAATTTCCAAGACTGTAGGCATACTATCGAAGATACGGTACTATGCTCCACAGTCAGCCCTCCTGGCCCTATATCACTCTCTTATTTACCCCTATCTCACCTATGGAATTTGTGCATGGGGCTCAACAACAAGTAACCATCTCAGACCACTAATTACCCAACAAAAGGCTGCAGTTAGAATGATAACAAATTCTCACTACAGGCAGCACACTCCACCAATATTCAATACACTCAACCTACTCACCATACAAAACATCCATACTTATTACTGCACCTATTACATACATAGAACACTCAACTCTGATATTAACCCTCCCCTCAAACATCTCCTTGCCAACCTCAACAGAACACATGACCATAACACAAGGCACAGATCACTCTTTGATATTCCTCGTGTCCATCTCACGCTATGCAAAAACTCAATGCACATAAAAGGCCCTAAAATCTGGAATTCATTACCTGTTAATATAAAAGAAACACTACCTGTTTATAAATTCAAGTCTCTTCTCAAAGATCACTTACTCACCCAAAACCAAATAAATACTGAATAACTGAACCTTATAAATTGTATATCTTAAATGTTTCTCACAATTATATCACATAAATGTTAAACCTAAAACCCAATCTAACTTTATTATTTTTTAAATTCACTACCTAACAGAATACTCCATTCTACTGAATTTACAACAATGCATGCAACCATATGACCTGTCTTTGTAATACTCACTTGTGCTTTATAGTAATCAGTTTACATTAATGTTTTTCACTGATTTCATCATTGCTTAGTTAATCTTAAGTTAATTTTAAGCCAGCCCGTAATGCTATGCATAGTATAAGTGGCTTTGGCATGCTGCTCTTATCTGTATTTTTTTTTGTACCTCTGTAAGTGTGCTCAAATTATAAATAAATAAATAAATAAATAAATAATTTTGATTGCTTTCATGACGAAAAGTACCTTGAAATTGAGCTCAAAGTAGCGGAAATGTTTGATTTTTGCCGATGTTCAATGAACTTTGTGTAAGTCAAGTTGGTTAATTTTATTAAGTGTATTCTAACCTAACCACTCTGTTATCCTGCAAACTCAGTAATCCGGCACGCTACAGGTCCCAATGATGCCGGATTTGTGATGGAGGACCTGTACATGACAAGTGGCTTTTTTTTTGTGCCTTTTTTTTTACTTTCAAATGCATATATAAGCCTGATAACATGTTTACACTATCATTTATTAAGTGAGCAATAGTTAGGCCTAAAAAATACACATACAGTACACACACTACATAGATTAAAATATTTTCGTTCAAAGCTTATAGTGAGTGGTGACTACATTTATTGTAGGAAGTCTGAATAAATGAATAATGGGTATAATTGAAAACCACTGCATTAGGGAAATGCCGTTAAGCGAAGCATTGTTGACTACCTCGCATTAGTATTAAGATTAAATAAGATTTTAATAAAGTTAACCACTATTATCTTGTCTAGTTTTAGGTACACCTACCATCCGACTTACGAC
The DNA here is from genome assembly GCF_038502225.1 of Cherax quadricarinatus. Classification (NCBI taxonomy): domain Eukaryota; kingdom Metazoa; phylum Arthropoda; class Malacostraca; order Decapoda; family Parastacidae; genus Cherax; species Cherax quadricarinatus. Next base: position 28,391,692 of record NC_091334.1, on the reverse strand, counting down.
CGAGTTCGGTTCCGAGAAACCGGTTGTAAGTCAAAATGGACGTAGTCGAAATTTACTACTGAATATCAACATAACATTTTTGTAATGACTTTATTTTATTGTTTTATTTTGGTATTTCATGTTTTACTTTACTTTTTATGCTGTTAGTACTGTATTTTATACTGTAAGGTTTAGGATAAACACTGTGTACAACACAAACACTTGTTTATTTCCCAGAAATTTGGCATAAAAAACACAGTCGTAATTCGAGTCATCGTATGTCGAGTAGGTCTTAAGTCGGATGGTAGGTGTAGTTATTATGTACTAGGATTAGTCTGCTTGAAATGCCCCGGCATGATAGTGACTTTCTTTGTACTTAGCAAACCAAAATTGTAATTATACATTGCAACCTTTAAAAAAAAAATAAATTGTTATCTTTAAAGTGAGCCCCGCCTGTACATTATTTGTGTAGCATAAAGAAATAAACATCATTATTTTGATTATCAATCTGTTAACTTAAAACCTGACAATAACAACAACAACGCCTGCAGACAACCTGAGAAGCTTTTGTTATTTTATCTTTTTTTATTCACATTTTCTTTGATAGGTGGATATTACTCTGGGCACATATATATAGTAAAAAAATCTTGTTTTAGCTGGTAAAATGTGGTAGTTTATACTGATGGTTGCAGGTAATAGTGATTTTGGTGGAAGCCGGTGATAGTTGTGGCAAGTAATAGTTGTGGAACCGCCTGTCATATGTTTGCACGGGTATTGTACAGGGCCACATCAACCCTCCCAACACATTTCCATATCAACAATGACAACTACAGTGAAGAGAATATTTGATTATTTTTGAGTTTTGACGGCTTATAAAGCTTTTAAAAAATATTTAGTTGGCTATTTTGGGGATATATGAACGTAACCCAATTTTTCCCACATATTCTTCAGTTTGTCTCAGATGGTTTTTTTGATAAGATGCCATTTTCAGGAATATAACTCTTGTTTTAACTGACGATCAACTGTATAATTAAAGTAACATCAGGGGGGGATATAGTGTTGGAGTGGTTGGTACTTTTGTTTAATAAATGTATGAAAGAGGGGAAGGTACCTAGGGATTGGCGGAGAGCATGTATAGTCCCTTTATATAAAGGGAAAGGGGACTAAAGAGATTGTAAAAATTATAGAGGAATAAGTTTATTGAGTATACCAGGAAAAGTGTACGGTAGGGTTATAATTGAAAGAATTAGAGGTAAGACAGAAGGTAGGATTGCGGATGAGCAAGGAGGTTTCAGAGTGGGTAGGGGATGTGTAGATCAAGTGTTTACATTGAAGCATATATGTGAACAGTATTTAGATAAAGGTAGGGAAGTTTTTATTGCATTTATGGATTTAGAAAAGGCATATGATAGAGTGGATAAGGGAGCAATGTGGCAGATGTTGCAAGTATATGGAATAGGTGGTAAGTTACTAAATGCTGTAAAGAGTTTTTATGAGGATAGTGAGGCTCAGGTTAGGGTGTGTAGAAGAGAGGGAGACTACTTCCCGGTAAAAGTAGGTCTTAGACAGGGATGTGTAATGTCACCATGGTTGTTTAATATATTTATAGATGGGGTTGTAAAAGAAGTAAATGCTAGGGTGTTCGGGAGAGGGGTGGGATTAAATTATGGGGAATCATATTCAAAATGGGAATTAACACAGTTACTTTTTGCTGATGATACTGTGCTTATGGGAGATTCTAAAGAAAAATTGCAAAGGTTAGTGGATGAGTTTGGGAATGTGTGTAAAGGTAGAAAGTTGAAAGTGAACATAGAAAAGAGTAAGGTGATGAGTGTATCAAATGATTTAGATAAAGAAAAATTGGATATCAAGTTGGGGAGGAGGAGTATGGAAGAAGTGAATGTTTTCAGATACTTGGGAGTTGACGTGTCGGCGGATGGATTTATGAAGGATGAGGTTAATCATAGAATTGATGAGGGAAAAAAGGTGAGTGGTGCATTGAGGTGTATGTGGAGCAAAAAAACGTTATCTATGGAGGCAAAGAAGGGAATGTATGAAAGTATAGTATGTAGTACCAACACTCTTATATGGGTGTGAAGCTTGGGTGGTAAATGCAGCAGCGAGGAGACTGTTGGAGGCAGTGGAGATGTCCTGTCTAAGGGCAATGTGTGATGTAAATATTATGCAGAAAATTCAGAGTGTAGAAATTAGGAAAAGGTGTGGAGTTAATAAAAGTATTAGTCAGAGGGTAGAAGAGGGGTTGTTGAGGTGGTTTGGTCATTTAGAGAGAATGGATCAAAGTAGAATGACATGGAAAGCATATAAATCTATAGGGGAAGGAAGGCGAGGTAGGGGTCATCCTCGAAAGAGTTGGAGAGAGGGGGTAAAGGAGGTTTTGTGGGCAAGGGGCTTGGACTTCCAGCAAGCGTGCGTGAGCATGTTAGATAGGAGTGAATGGAGACGAATGGTACTTGGGACCTGACGATCTGTTGGAGTGTGAGCAGGGTAATATTTAGTGAAGGGATTCAGGGAAACCGGTTATTTTCATATAGTTGGACTTGAGTCCTGGAAATGGGAAGTACAATGCCTGCACTTTAAAGGAGGAGTTTGGGATATTGGCAGTTTGGAGGGATATGTTGTGTATCTTTATACGTATATGCTTCTAAACTGTTGTATTCTGAGCACCTCTGCAAAAACAGTGATTATGTGTGAGTGTGGTGAAAGTGTTGAATGATGATGAAAGCATTTTCTTGTTGGGGATTTTCTTTCTTTTTTGGGTCACCCTGCCTTGGTGGGAGATGGCCGACTTGTTGAAAAAAAAAAAAAATCTGTAGAATTAAATAAGGATGGGTATAGTGAGCTTAGGTGATTATCAGTGATGTAATTGTTAACTTGGGATTAGTAGTGGGAAACTTTTGCTGGCTAAGTTTGTTTCTATGGTGGAGAAGTAAGTTCTTGGTGTAACACACACCAGTGTAACACACCTCATTTTAATGCACTTCACTGTGACACACCTCAGTGTAACAACTCAGTGTAACACAACTCTGTGTAATGTACCTCAATTTACTCTGTCATTAACCTTTTCAGGGTTTCTGACGTACTAGTACAGCTTACGCACCAGGATTATTGACATACTAAAACGCCTAAATTCTAGTGCCTTCAAATCTAGCGAGAGAAAGCTGGTAGGCCTACATATGAAAGAATGGATCTGTGTTGTCAGTGTGCACAGTATAAAAAAAATCCTGCAGCTCACAGTGCGTAATGAGAAAAAAAACAACTTTGACGGTGTTTTTGGATTAAAACAGCGAATTTGCACTGTACAGTGGACCCCCGCATAACGATCACCTCCGAATGCGACCAATTATGTAAGTGTATTTATGTAAGTGCGTTTGTACGTGTATGTTTGGGGGTCTGAAATGGACTAATCTACTTCACAATATTCCTTATGGGAACAAATTCGGTCAGTACTGGCACCTGAACATACTTCTGGATTGAAAAAATATCGTTAACCGGGGGTCCACTGTATTTTCCTATGGTATTTATGGTTGTATTCTAGATTTCCTGATCTCATTTTATAGAATGGAAGACATATTTACAGAAATTGAGATGATTTTGATTGGTTTCACAATGAAAAGTACCTTGAAATTGAGCTCCAAGTAGCAGAAATGTTCAATTTTTACCAAAGTTCAAAAGTAAACAAATCATGCCAAGCGTCCAATACTCGTCAACTGGTGAGTCTAATATTCTTTCACAAGTGTGCTGATGTTATTTATACCATTTCTACACTAAAGCAGTAGCCTGCATAACAGTAAAGCTTTTATTTTTTGTGAGCATAAAAATTCGAAGTGGAAAGCAGTGTAAGAGGGGCCTGAGGACGTGACTAACGAACAGAGAACTTGTTATTTTAGTCCCAGGAATGTCTGTCTTGTTTATTCTGGACCCTATTTGGAAATTGGCATCTTCTGAAATTTGTGTGAAATTGGCAAAATTCCCAATTTCTAACCACTTTATTGGATAGTTGAAATTGATAAATGGGTGGTTTCTTGTACCAATTCAATAGAAAAAATGGAGTTCTAGCGAAATAAATATGATTTTTGTCGACTAGTACACAGGAATTGGCCAAAAATAGGGCTCAAAGTGGGCGAAATCTCCGACGCGTAAACAGCGTTAGAGTGCTAACTTCGCAAGAGCATAATTCCTTAAGTTTCCCAGCAAATTTCATACTTTTGGTGCCATTATGATCGGGAAAAGATTCTCTTATCATTTCATAAGAAAAAATAATTTGTTTTTTCCGAAAAATTTTCGACCCTGAGAATGAGTTTAGGAGAGGGCCTCTCGACCCTGAAAGGGTTAATACTGTATAAATAGTTCATTCATTCATTTAGTCTCATTGATCTTTGAATACTTACCTAAACATAGTTTTCCAGAGAGTGTTCCAGGTCTTTCTTGTATTTCCTTCTTCCATAAACCTGCAAGCATAAGTTTCTTTGTATAACTGTATTACCTTGTTCACTGAACATTGATCTACAGTCAGCTCTCTTAGTAACCTAGTCTCTAACCTCCTCATTGCTGCATTGTTTACAAATGTCATTAACAGAAATGCTAGTAGGTGCTACTCTGTTACCTGTGTAGTACACAGCCACCAGTGACTATACCTGGAGAGGGTTCCGGGGGGGTCAATGCCCCTGCGGTATTGTCAGTGTATGTCAGTGTAGAGCAATATTTGTCTGTATTAATATTTCTCTCTTGCTTACAGTCTCAAGACCAGTTTGTTGAAGTGGAAACCGGACTATGACCTTGCTGCTGATGAGTACAGTGCTGCAGGTGAGTACATTGCTACAGGTGAGTACAGTGCTGCTGAGTGCAGTGCTGCTGCTGAGTACAGTGCTGCTGAGTACAGTGCTGCTGCTGAGTACAGTGCTGCTGAGTACAGTTTCACTGATGAGTACAGTGCTGCAGGTGAGTACAGTGCTACCTCCACTACTTCACTCTTCAGATTGTTCCACTTCCTGACAACTCTATGACTGAAGAAATACTTCCTGACATCCCTTTGACTCATCTGAGTCTTCAACTTCCAATTGTGACCCCTTGTTTCTGTGTCCCATCTCTGGAACATCCTGTCTTTGTCCACCTTTTCTATTCCATGCAGTATTTTGTATGTTGTCATCACGTCTCCCCTGACCCTCCTGTCCTCCAGTGTCGTCATGCCAATTACTCTTAACCTTTCATCGTAGGACAATCCCCTTAGCTTTGGGACTAGTCTTGTTATTGTGGCAACGTTTCACTCTCCAGGAGCTTTATCAATTGATAAAGCTCCTGGAGAGTGAAACGTTGCCACAATAAAATGTCACATTACGTACTAGTCTTGTTGCAAGCCTTTGCACTTTCTCTAGTTTCTTGATGTGCTTGACCAGGTGTGGGTTCCAAACTGGTGCTGCATACTCCAGTATGGGCCTGACATATATGATATACAGAGTCTTGAACGATTCCTTATTGAGGTATCGGAACGCTATCCTTAGGTTTGCCAGACGCCCGTATGCTGCAGCAGTTATCTGATTGATGTGTGCCTCAGGAGATGTGCTCAGTATTATACTCACCCCAAGATCTTTTTCCTTAAGTGAGGTATGCAGTCTTTGGCCACCTAGACTAGACTCTGATCTTCATGACTTTGCATTTGGCAGGGTTAAATTCAAGGAGCCATTTGCTGGACCAGGCTTTTAGGCTGTCCAGGTCTCTGTAGTTTACCTGGAGTTTACCTGGAGAGAGTTCCGGGGGTCAACGCCCCCGCGGCCCGGTCTGTGACCAGGCCTCCTGGTGGATCAGAGCCTGATCAACCAGGCTGTTGCTGCTGGCTGCACGCAAACCAACGTACGAGCCACAGCCCGGCTGATCAGGAACTGACTTTAGGTGCTTGTCCAGTGCCAGCTTGAAGACTGCCAGGGGTCTGTTGGTAATCCCCCTTATGTGTGCTGGGAGGCAGTTGAACAGTCTCGGGCCCCTGACACTTATTGTATGGTCTCTTAACGTGCTAGTGACACCCCTGCTTTTCATTGGGGGGATGGTGCATCATCTGCCAAGTCTTTTGCTTTCGTAGTGAGTGATTTTCGTGTGCAAGTTCGGTACTAGTCCCTCTAGGATTTTCCAGGTGTATATAATCATGTATCTCTCCCTCCTGCATTCCAGGGAATACATGTTTAGGAACCTCAAGCGCTCCCAGTAATTGAGGTGTTTTATCTCCGTTATGCGCACCGTGAAAGTTCTCTGTACATTTTCTAGGTCGGCAATTTCACCTGCCTTGAAAGGTGCTGTTAGTGTGCAGCAATATTCCAGCCTAGATAGAACAAGTGACCTGAAGAGTGTCATCATGGGCTTGGCCTCCCTAGTTTTGAAGGTTCTCATTATCCATCCTGTCATTTTTCTAGCAGATGCGATTGATACAATGTTATGGTCCTTGAAGGTGAGATCCTCCGACATGATCACTCCCAGGTCTTTGACGTTGGTGTTTTGCTCTATTTTGTGGCCAGAATTTGTTTTGTACTCTGATGAAGATTTAATTTCCTCATGTTTACCATATCTGAGTAATTGAAATTTCTCATCGTTGAACTTCATATTGTTTTCTGCAGCCCACTGAAAGATTTGGTTGATGTCCGCCTGGAGCCTTGCAGTGTCTGCACTGCCTGAACCTCAATCGTTTTGATTCTCCTCATTAACTTCACATCATCTGCAAACAAGGTCACTTCTGAGTCTGTCCCTTCTGTGATGTCATTCACATATACCAAAAACAGCACAGGTCCTAGGACCGACCCCTGTGCAACCCCTCTTGTCACAGGTGCCCACTCTGACACCTCGTCATGTACCATGACTCGTTGCTTCCCTGTCAGATACTCTCTGATCCATTGCAGTGCCTAATCCTCTAGCTTTTACATTAACCTCTTGTTATGAACTGTGTTGCAGCCCTTCTTGCAGTCCAAGAAAATGCAGTCTATCCACCCTTCTCTCTCCTGTCTTACTTCTGTCACCTTGTCATAAAACTCCCGTAGGTTCGTGACACAGGATTTTCCTTCCCTGAAACCTTGCTGGTTGTTAATTATACACTGGTTTCTTTCCAGGTGCTCCCCCACTCTCCTCCTGATGATCTTCTCCATGACTTTGCATACTATACACGTTAGTGACACAAGTCTGTAGTTTAATGCCTCATGTCTGTCTCCTTTTTTAAAAATTGGGACTACATTTGCCGTCTTCCATACCTCAGGTAGTTGTCCAGTTTCAATGGATATGTTGAAGAATTGAGACACTTATGCAACACATGGGAATCTTTATTGAAGAAACGTTTCGCCACACAGTGGCTTCATCAGTCCAATACAAAGTAGAAGTGGGTAAGGAGAGTAGAAGTTTGAGGTAATCAGTCCCTCAACCTGGAATCGATGTGTTCAGTCCATCACTCTTGTAGGAAGTGCAGCATAGGGCCAGAGAGGTGGCTTATATACTGCGGTGAGATGAGTTGAAGCAGGAGGAGGCGGGATCACTTGTCGGTTTTCAAAACCATTCATCACATCTGTCAGACACTGCAACATCATGGGATCTTGGTACAAAGACTTCAACGCTTGCCCAACCTTTGGACGACGACCTACTTACACTAGTGGCAGGTCCCACTGTGATCCCGCCTCCTCCTGCTTCAACTCATTTCACCGCAGTATATAAGCCACCTCTCTGGTCCTATGCTGCACTTCCTACAAGAGTGATGGACTGAACACATCGATTCCAGGTTGAGGGACTGATTACCTCAAACTTCTACTCTCCTTACCCACTTCTACTTTGTATTGGACTGATGAAGCCACTGTGTGGCGAAACGTTTCTTCAATAAAGATTCCCATGTGTTGCATAAGTGTCTCAATTCTTCAACTTGTCGGTTTTCAAAACTATTCATTCAATGGATATGTTGGAGATTTTTGTTAGTGGCACAC
>NC_091334.1:28111249-28378749 GCF_038502225.1 Cherax quadricarinatus | reverse complement strand
TGGGAAGTACAGTGTGTGTACTATGAAGGATGGGTGAGGATGTTACAGTTCTGGAGGTGGGAAGTACAGTGTCTGTACTATGAAGGATGGGTGAGGATGTTACAGTTCTGGAGGTGGGAAGTACAGTATCTGTACTCTGAAGGATGGGTGAGAATGTTACCATTCTGGAGGTGGGAAGTACAGTGTCTGTACTCTGAAGGATGGGTGAGAATGTTAAAGTTCTGGAGATGAGAAGTACAGTGTCTGTACTCTGAAGGATGGGTGAGGCTGGTACAGTTCTGGAGGTGGGAAGTACAGTGTCTGTACTATGAAGGATGGGTGAGGATGTTACAGTTCTGGAGGTGGGAAGTACCGTGTTTGTACTCTGAAGGATGGGTGAGGATGTTACAGTTCTGGAGGTGGGAAGTACAGTGTCTGTACTATGAAGGATGGGTGAGGATGTTACAGTTCTGTAGGTGGGAAGTACAGTGTCTGTACTATGAAGGATGGGTGAGGATGTTACAGTTCTGGAGGTGAGACGTACAGTAATATTACAGGATATTCCTTAATTATATATCAGATTCTTTTCAGCAGGAAAGTAAGTATATTAGTGTTGTACACTAATACGTTACTGTATTGTACTCTAGTGATCATTAGTGGGTTATTGAGTGGTCAGTATATACAGTCATTTCTCCTATAAAGCTCCTCCATAGAACAGCTCTGGCTTCCTAGACATCTAGAACAATCATCTAAGTGTCACTAACAATGGTATGTGTTTCTAGATATATAGAAACATTGTAGAACATCACTAACAGTGGTATGTGTTTCTAGGTGTCTAGAACAAGCAGCACTAATAAGCAAGGAGCTGGGAGACATGGAGTCCATCTTCAAGTTGGCTGAGCGTTCAGCATGTATGTATCAGGAACATGGCATCCCGGATACTGCTGCTCTCACGCTAGACAAGACTGCCAAGATCATTGAGAATCATCTGCCTGAGAAAGCTCTACACATGTATGAGCATGCTGTGGATATTGTTATGGTGAGTGGTGTGTGTGTGTTGTGTGTGTTGTGTGTGTGTTGTGTGTGTGTTGTGTGTGTGTTGTGTGTGTGTTGTGTGTGTGTTGTGTGTGTGTTGTGTGTGTGTGTGTGTGTGTGTGTGTGTGTGTGTGTGTGTGTGTGTTGTGTGTGTGTGTTGTGTGTGTGTTGTGTGTGTGTTGTGTGTGTGTTGTGTGTGTGTTGTGTGTGTGTGTGTGTGTGTGTGTGTGTGTGTGTGTGTGTGTGTGTGTGTGTGTGTGTGTGTGTGTGTGTGTGTGTGTGTGTGTGTGTGCATGTGTGTGTGTGTGTGTGTGTGTGTGCGTGTGTGTGCGTGTGTGTGTGTGTGTGTGTGTGTGTACTCACCTAATTGTACTCGCCTAATTGTGGTTGCAGGGGTCGAGACTCAGCTCTTGGCCCCGCGTTTTCACTGAACGCTACTAGGTCCTCTCTCCCTGCTCCATGAGCTTTATCATACCTCGTCTTAAAGCTGTGCATAGTTCCTGCCTTCACTACCTCACTTGCTAGACTATTCCACTTCCTGACTATGACTAAAGAATTACTTCCTACCATCTCTTTGACTCATCTGAATCTTCAGCTTCCCAGTGTGACCCCTTGTTTCTGTGTCCCTTCTCTGGATTATTATTATAATCAAAAAGAAGCGCTAAGCCACAAGGACTATACAGCACCCTTCTCTGGAACATCCTGTCTGTCCGCCTTGTCTGTTCCATGCAGCATTTTGTATGTCGTTTTCATGTCTCCCCTAGCCCTCCAGTCCTTCAGTGTCGTCAGGCTGATTTCCCTTAACTTTTCTTTGTAGGACATTCCCCTTAGTTCTGGAACTAACCTTGTTGCAAACCTTTTCGCTTTCTCTATTTTCTTGATGTGCTTGATCAAGTGTGGGTTCCAAACTGGTTCTGCATACTCCAGTATGGGCCTGACGTACACGCTGTACAGTGTCTTGAATGATTCCTTACTAAGGTATCGGAACGCTATTCTCAGGTTTTCCAGACGCCCATATGCTGCAGCAGTTATCTGGTTGATGTATGCTTCCAGAGATGTGCTCGGTGTTATACTCGCCCCAAGATCTTTCTCCTTGAGTGAGATTTGCAGTCTTTGGCCACCTAGCCTATACTCTGCAGTCTTCTTTGCCCTTCCCTGATCTTCATGACTTTGCATTTTTTTTTTAACAAGTTGGCCGTCTCCCACTGAGGCAGGGTGACCCAAAAAGAAAGAAAATCCACAAAAAGAAAATACTTTCATAATCATTCATCACTTTCACCTCACTCATACATAATCACTGTTTTTGCAGAGGTGCCCAGAACACAACAGTTTAGAAGATTATACACCTACCATCCGACTTACGACCTGCTCGACATACGACCATTCGACTTACGACCGTGTTTTCTATGCCAAATTTCTGGGAAATAAACAACTGTTTGTGTTGTACACAGTGTTTATCCTAAACCTTACAGTATAAAATTAAGTACTAACAGCATAAAAAATAAAGTAAAAAATGAAATACCAAAATAAAACAATAAAATAAAGTCATTACAAAAATGTGATGTTGATATTCAGTAGTAAGGTTCGACTTAGGTTCATTTCGACTTACGACCAGTTGGTCGGAACCGAACTCGGTCGTAAGTCGGATGGTACCTGTACGTATAAAGATACACAATATATCCCTCCAAACTTCCAATACCCAAAACCCTCCTTTAAAGTGCAGGCATTGTACTTCCCATTTCCAGTACTCAAGTCCGGCCATATAAAAATAACCGGTTTCCCTGAATCCCTTCACTAAATATTACCCTGCTCACACTCCAACAGCTCGTCAGGTCCCAAATACCATTCGTCTCCATTCACTCCTATCTAACATGCTCATGCATGCTTGCTGGAAGTCCAGGCCCCTCGCCCACAAAACCTTTGCATTTGGCGGGGTTAAATTCGAGAAGCCAGTTACTGGACCAGCCTGTCCAGGTCTCTCTCAGGTCCTGCCTGATCCTCATCTGATTTGATTCCCCTCATTAACTTCACATCAACTGTGAACAGGGACACTTCTGAGTCTATCCCTTCCATCATGTCATTCACATATACCTAAAATAGTACAGGTCCTAGGACTGACCCCTGTGGGACCCCGTTTGTCACAGGCGCCCACTGTGATACCTCATCACGTTCTATGACTCGTTGTTGCCTCCGTGTCAGGTATTCTCTGATCCATTGAAGTGCCTTTCCTGTTATACGCACCTGATCCTCTAGCTTCTGCACTAATCTCTCGTGAGGAACTGTGCTGAAGGCCTTGCAGTCCAAGAAAATGCACTCAACCCACCCTTCTCTCTCATGTCTTCTGTTACTTTATCATAAAACTCCAGAAGGTTTGTGACACAGGATTTGCCTTCCATGAATATTGTGTGTACTCACCTAATTGTACTCACCTAATTGTACTCACCTAATTGTACTCGCCTAATTGTGGTTGCAGGGGTGGGTGGGTGGGTGTGGGTGGGTGGGTGTGGGTGGTTGGGTGTGGGTGGTTGGGTGGGTGGTTGGGTGGGTGGGTGGGTGTGTGTGTGTGTGTGTGTGTGTGTGTGTGTGTGTGTGTGTGTGTGTGTGTACTCACCTAGTTGTACTCACCTAGTTGAGGTTGCGGGGGTCGAGTCCGAGCTCCTGGCCCCGCCTCTTCACTGATCGCTACTAGGTCACTCTCCCTGAGCCGTGAGCTTTATCATACCTCTGCTTAAAGCTATGTATGGATCCTGCCTCCACTACATCGCTTCCCAAACTATTCCACTTACTGACTACTCTGTGGCTGAAGAAATACTTCCTAACATCCCTGTGATTCATCTGCATCTTCAACTTCCAACTGTGTCCCCGTGTTGCTGTGTCACATCTCTGGAACATCCTGTCTTTGTCCACCTTGTCAATTCCTCTCAGTGTTTTGTATGTCGTTATCATGTCCCCCCTATCTCTCCTGTCCTCCAGTGTCGTCAGGTTGATTTCCCTTAACCTCTCCTCGTAGGACATACCTCTTAGCTCTGGGACTAGTCTTGTTGCAAACCTTTGCACTTTCTCTAGTTTCTTTACGTGCTTGGCTAGGTGTGGGTTCCAAACCGGTGCCGCATACTCCAATATGGGCCTAACGTACATGGTGTACAGGGTCCTGAATGATTCCTTATTAAGATGTCGGAAAGCTGTTCTGAGGTGTACTCACCTATTTGTACTCACCTATTTGTGGTTGCAGGGGTCGAGTCCTAGCTCCTGGCCCCGCCTCTTCACCGGTTGCTACTAGGCCCTCTCTCTCCCCGCTCCATGAGCTTTATCAAACCTCATCTTAAAACTGTGTATGGTTCCTGCCTCCACTACGTCATTTTCTAGGCTATTCCACTGCCTTACAACTCTATGACTGAAGAAATACTTCCTACTATCTCTCTGACTCATTTGTGTCTTCAACTTCCAATTGTGGCCTCGTGTTTCTGTGTCCCCTCCCTGGAACATCCTGTCTTTGTCCACCTTGTCTATTCCACGCAGTATTTTATATGTCGTTATCATGTCTCCCCTGACCCTCCTGTCCTCCAGTGTGGTCAGGCCGATTTCCCTTAATCTTTCCTCATAGGACATTCCCCTTAGCTCCGGAACTAACCTTGTCGCAAACCTTTGTACTTTCTCTAGTTTCTTGACGTGCTTTATCAAGTGCGGGTTCCAAACAGGTGCTGCATACTCCAGTATGGGCCTGACATACACGGTGTACAGTGTCTTGAATGATTCCTTACTAAGGTATCGGAATGCTGTTCTCAGGTTTGCCAGGCGCCCATATGCTGCAGCAGTTATCTGATTGATGTGTGCTTCCGGAGACATGCTCGGTGTTATACTCACCCCAAGATCTTTCTCCTTGAGTGAGGTTTGCAGTCTTTGGCCACCTAGGTGTATGTGTGTGTGTGTGTGTGTGTGTATGTGTATGTGTATGTGTATGTGTATATGTGTGTGTGTGTGTGTGCAGTTCATAGGTAAAGTGGTTGTACTCACCTAATTGTGGTTGCAGGGGTTGAGACTCAGCTCCTGGCCCTGCCTCTTCACCGACCACTACTAGGTCCTCTCTTCCCCTGCTCCATGAGCATTATCATACCTCGTCTTAAAACTATGTATAGTCCCTGCCTCCACTACATCGCTTGCCAGACTATTCCACTTCTTAACTACTCTATGACTGAAGAAATACTTCCTAACATCCCTTTGACTCATCTGAGCCTTCAGCTTCCAATTGTGACCCCTTGTTTCTGTGTCCCATCTCTGGAACATCCTGTCTCTGTCCACCTTGTCTATTCCACGTAGTATTTTGTATGTCGTTATCATGTCTCCCCTGACCCTCCTGTCCTTCAGTGTTGTCAGACCGCTTTCCCTTAACCTTTCTTCATAGGACATTCCCCTTAGCTCTGGAACTAGCCTTGTTGCAAACCTTTGCACTTTCTCTAATTTCTTGACCTGTTTGACCAGGTGTGGGTTCCAAACTGGTGCTGCGTACTCTAGTATGGGCCTGACGTACACAGTGTATAAAGTGTGTGTGTGTGTGTAGTTCATAAGTAAAGTGGTGTGTGTGCGTGTATGTGTGTGTACTCACCTATTTGTACTCGCCTATTTGTGGTTGCAGGGGTCGAATCATAGCTCCTGGCCCCGCTTCTTCACTGATTGCTACTAGGTCCTCTCTCCCTGCTCCATGAGCTTTATTAAACCTCGCCTTGAAACTATGTATGGTTCCCGCCTCCACTACGTCACTTTCTAGGCTCTTCCACGGCCTGACTACTCTGACTGAAGAAATATTTCCTAACATCCCTTTGATTCATCTGAGTCTTCAACTTCCATTTGTGACCTCTTGTGTCTGTGTCCCATCTCTGGAACATCTCGTCTTTGTCCACCTTGTCTATTCCGCACAGTATTTTATATGTCGTTATCATGTCTCCCCTGACCCTCCTGGCCTCCAGTGTCGTCAGGCCGATTTCCCTCAACATTTCTTTGTGGTTTGTGTGTGTGCGTGCGTGCGTGCGTGCGTGCGTGCGTGCGTGCGTGCGCGCGTGCGTGTGTGTGTGTGTGTGTGTGTGTGTGTGTGTGTGTGTGTGTGTGTGTGTGTGTGTGTGTGTGTGTTTAGTTCATAAGTAAAGTGGTGTGTATATTAATTGGGACTATGATGAAATAAGACAATTAATTGAGAAAATATTTATTTGAAAAATACGTGGGAATGATATGACAGATAATGATTTAATAAGAGATATGACTATTCTTTGCTTTCATAAACATTGCTGTACCCTGTTATATAGAATTGACCAATGTTGAATACATTTTGGCAAGTTCTTTGTTGTAGTACCAGGTCCTAATAACAGTAGCAGTTAGCTTCTTCACAGTTGAACAGTCCTGTTTCACAATCCTATGTTTGGTTATTGCCCATAGATTCTCAGTTGGGTTGAGGTCACGAGAGTTTCCCAGCCAGTTTAGAATGCTTAACCCACTCTCTTCGAAGAATGTTAGCATTTTTCTGGAGGTGTGGTATGGAGCAAGATCCTGCTGGAAAATGCCTTCTCCATCAGGAAAGTCTCTGTCCACAATGGGAAGCAAATGAGTTGAAAGGATTGCAATGTATTTGTCACTGTTCATCATTCCCTCAACAATAAAAAGCTGTCAAGGGCCTTTTGCAGTAAAACTTCCCCAAAACATCTTAGGTTGGTGTTTTGGTGCTTGTTGAATATATCCATTTCTAAGTGGTTCGCCTTTGCTCCCTCTCAATACCACTGATCCATACCCATATGTACTTCACTACCTCTGATTTGTATCTGTGTACTTCAGAATGCGCCACACCTGAATATACAGTGGAACCTCGGCTTACAAACGCCCCACCATGCGAATTTTTCAGGATACGAACCGTCGTTCGGTCGACTTTTTGCTTCTGGATATAAATGAAATTTCAGGACGCGAACTTCCCCTTCAAGGAAGGTTCCTTAAATAAATAAGTAAATATTTATTTATTTCCAAATGTTACAGTGTGTGTTTACATATCAAAATATGATTGGAGCAAAGAAAGCCACCATCATGCCAAGGCATTTTGGGCAGACTTAACATAATACTAATAGACTACTAAAACCTAGACAGGTGAAAAGTGTACTAATAGTGGTTACCAATGTTTTGTTGATGGTGGTGCCAACTACTGGCAGCCTTTTGAAGTTTATCTTTACTGTTATTAATATTACTATTGTATTATTATTATGATGATTTTTTTTTTTTTTTCAACAAGTCGGCCATCTCCCATTGAGGCAGGGTGACCCAAAAAGAAAGAAAATCCCCCAAAAAAGAAAATACTTTCATCATCATTCAACACTTTCACCTCACTCACACATAATCACTGTTTTTGCAGAGGTGCTCAGAACACAATAGTTTAGAAGCATATACGTATAAAGATACACAACATATCCCTCCAAACTGCTAATATCCCGAAACCCCTCCTTTAGAGTGCAGGCATTGTACTTCCCATTTCCAGGACTCAAGTCTGGCTATATAAAAATAACTGGTTTCCCTGAATCCCTTCACTAAATATTACCCTGCTCACACTCCAACAGATCGTCAGGTCCCAAATACCATTCTTCTCCATTCACTCTTATCGAACACGCTCATGCACGCCTGCTGGAAGTCCAAGCCCCTCGCCCACAAAACCTCCCTTACCCCTTCCTTCCAACCTTTTCGAGGACGACCCCTACCCCGCCTTCCTTCTCCTACAGATTTAAATGCTCTCCATGTCATTCTACTTTGATCCATTCTCTCTAAATGACCAAACCACCTCAACAACCTCTCTTCTGCCCTCTGACTAATACTTTTATTAACTCCACACCTTCTCCTAATTTCCACACTCCGAATTTTCTGCATAATATTTACACCACACATTGCCCTTAGACAGGACATCTCCACTGCCTCCAACCGCCTCCTTGCTGCTGCATTCACAACCCAAGCTTCACACCCATATAAGAGTGTTGGTACTACTATACTTTCATACATTCCCTTCTTTGCCTCTATAGATAACATTTTTTGACTCCACATATACCTCAATGCACCACTCACTTTTTTTCCCCTCATCAATTCTATGATTAACCTCATCCTTCATAAATCCATCCGCCGACACGTCAACTCCCAAGTATCTGAAAACATTCACTTCTTCCATACTCCTCCTCCCCAATTTAATATCCAGTTTTTCTTTAAATCATTTGATACCCTCATCACCTTACTCTTTTCTATGTTCACTTTCAACTTTCTACCTTTACACACACTCCCAAACTCATCCACTAACCTTTGCAATTTTTCTTTAGAATCTCCCATAAGCACAGTATCATCAGCAAAAAGTAACTGTATCAATTCCCATTTTGTATTTGATTCCCCATAATTTAATCCCACCCCTCTCCCCAACACCCTAGCATTTACTTCTTTTACAACCCCGTCTATAAATATATTAAACAACCATGGTGACATTACACATCCCTGTGATGATGATGATGATGATGATGATGATGATGATGATGATGATGATGATGATGATGATGATGATGATGATGATGATGATGATGATGATGATGATGATGATGATGATGATGATGATGATGATGATGATGATGATGATGATGATGATGATGATGATGATGATGATGATGATGATGATGATGATGATGATGATGATGATGATGATGATGATGATGATGATGATGATGATGATGATGATGATGATGATGATGATGATGATGATGATGATGATGATGATGATGATGATGATGATGATGATGATGATGATGATGATGATGATGATGATGATGATGATGATGATGATGATGATGATGATTAATAATAATAATAATGTGGTGAGGGGCTCTTGATCTAGGGAATTGGACCTGTGCTCCAGGCCCCTAAATTAATAATAATTATTATTATAATATGTACGTACTATTAATGATAATACATAATTACGTATAATAAAATAACTCTAATACTATATAATAATAATAATACAATAATATGTAATAGTACAATAATATAATAGTAATACTATGTACGTACTGCGTATAATTTAGTTTGACAACACCATCACCAGATAGCAGTGTATCAGAACAATGGTCACCAGTGCACATGTGCTTATGGAGCTACTCTCGTGGTGCAAGGAATTCTCGTGATTTCCTTAAGTTTCATGCAGTTAATTCGCTAGATTTCTTCTAACCATGGGTCCTAAGAAAGCAAGTGCAAAGGACAGTGCCGAGAAGAGAAAGAGGATGATTTACATGGAATTAAAGCAAGAAATCATTAATAAGCACAGACTAAGTACAAGGGTTGAGGACTTGGTGAGTGAGTACATACATGCATAGCCCCTCTTATATATGTGCAGTACTAAAGCAGAAGGAGTCTATAAAGGCTATAGTGCCAGCAAAGGGCATTACAGTAATTTCTAAGCAGTGGACCTCTGTCAAGGAAAAGATGGAAAAGCTGCTGTTGACACGGTTGATGGAGAAACAGCTCACAGGAGGTACATAGTGTACTGAGATAAACATAAAAATTGTACATAGCAGTTCTTAAGAAAAGTGTGAACTCCTGACAGGATTTGCTGCTCTGCATTTCTTCTCCAAGGTATGTAAATGTTGTATGTACACCAGATCTAATTTAGTTAGCCTCACAAACTCTGTTTTCTCTTATAATACCCCTCAGGGAAGGTTCCTTGATGTTGGTGAGGGGCTCTTGATTTAGGGAATTAGATCTGTGCTCCAGTTCCCCGAATTAAGCCTGAATGCCTTCAACATCCCCCCCACTCCCAGGCGCTGTATAATCCTACAGGTTTAGTGCTTCCCCCTTGATTATAATAATAATTCTCTTATAATAACACCTCTGACGTTTTCATAGCAGAAATGCTTGACCACTCTCGCGACCACAATCCTCCTCCCTCTGCTGTCCACATAATGACATTTTATTCATTCTAGAGTGTAAATCAGATTTCTATTTTATTTATATTGTTTATTATGTCATATTAGATGAATTGTGACAGATAAATAAGCTGTAGAGTTGATAATAGGGTTATTTTGTCATACCTCCTGAGAACAGGAATTCAGCTGGAACGAATTAATTGCATTTCAGTTAATTTAAATGAGGAAAATTGACCCAGCATACAAGCAATTCGGGATATGAATAAGTCCATGGAACGGATTAAATTCGTAAGCTGAGGTTCCGCTGTATGACTTTTCTCCATTCATCTCTCATCCATCCCTTATGATCGAGTGCTCGCCGAAGCTGTTTTTTATTCATAGCTGCAGTCAATAATTGTTTTTTTATTGGCTTTCTGGCAGTTCTGTCAACTTCAAGGAGCCTTCATCAAACATTTGAAGAATTGACATTTATGCCAGCTGAAGTCAGATGGTTTTCTTGGGATCCTTCACAATATTTTTTATGATAACTATGTCATCATGAGGTGTTGTCTTTCATTTTTTCCACATCTTCCTCGACGCAACGCTTCACAATCTCCAGTGTCATCAGCTCTCTTCAGAATTCGACCAACAGTTGACTTTGCTAGGCTCAAATTTTCGGGGATCTGTCTAATACTCGAATCAGCATGTTTTCTAGGAGCTACAAAACTTGCACACCTCTTAGGTGTAACATCTATCACAAATTTCAGCAGTAATCATGAATTGAAGGGGAGAATTTGGCAAAACCACATTTACTCATGGAACATGCTTGCAGGAATAGCCTTACAGAACAACAGCTGTTGTAGCACTGATAAGAGTTGCAGGGTAACACCACATCTGGATGGTTGCTAGAAGTCAGTAGCAAACTGTTCTGAAAAGAAAAGAGCCCAAACTACATTAATTAAGCCGGAGACTAAATCATATTATAAGATAATCCCAAAATTTACTCCTGTTGCAGTTAATTTGCACACTACTGTATGCTTATCTTTCATTCTTCTTTAAGTATGTGTTGACTGTATAACCCAAGATAATCCAAGATAACTAAGATGACTAATATTGGTGTGTTTGTGTGTAGACAGAAGACAGACCACGACAAGCAGCAGAGTACCAGAGCAGAGTCTCCCGTCTTAATGTTAAGCTGCAGAAGTAAGTCTCTTCTTTATTATGTTGTCTTCTTTGTATTCTTTATCATGTGTCTTCTTTATCATGTTATAGTGTCTTCTTTAAGATGTAGAAGTCTTCTTGTTCTGTATTATTAATATTATTATAGAGAATGAAGACTGCCAGGTTATACACCTCTGCTATCTTAGTGTTATCTTTTTATTTTTGTGTTATCTTTGTGTATTTTAATGTTTTTTTTGCATTATCATTGTTTTACTTGTGTGTTATCTTTGTGTTATCTTTGTGCTCTTAGTGTTACATTTGTGATATCTTTGTTACTGTGTTAGTGTTTTAGTATTACCTTAGTGTTATCTTTGTTATCTTCATCTTTTATCTTCATGTTATCTTAGTGTTAACTTTGTGACAGTTTTATCTTTATTATTGTGTTATCTTTATGTTATCCTGGTGTTGTCTTTATCTTGGTGTTGTCTTAGTGTTATCTGGGTGTTATCTCAGTGCTATCTCGGTGTTATCTTACAGATACGACGCTGCCACTGACGCCATCAGGAGAGAGATTTGCTTCCATCAGGCTGGTGAAAATAACCGTAAGTTATCACTATGGTGTTATCTTAGGTTATCCTAACACTATAACTAGCCACTATCATCCACAGGATAGATGTGAGGTGTACAGTAAACTAGCCACTACCATCCCCAGGATATATGAGGTGCACAATAAACTAGCCACTGTCATCCACAGGATAGATGTGAGGTGGTCAGTAAACTAGCCACTACCATCCTCAAGATAGATGTAAGGTGCACAGTAAACTAGTGACTACCATGCACAGGATAGATATAAGTTGCAACCCTTGTTATCCTGTTAAACCCCTTGTTATCTTATTTTAACTTGTTTTAACTTATCTTGTAATACCTTGTTATCTTGTTTTAACTTGTAAAACCCTTGTTTTAACTTATCTTGTAAGACTCTCATTATGTTGTAAGAGTGTGATTGTTATCCTAACATTACAGCTGCCATAGGAAGGTTAACAGTGGCACTGGTGTTGGTACAGCTGGCCCGGGGTGACCCAGTAGCTGCCGAAAAAGCC
Source organism: Cherax quadricarinatus (assembly GCF_038502225.1). Taxonomy (NCBI): domain Eukaryota; kingdom Metazoa; phylum Arthropoda; class Malacostraca; order Decapoda; family Parastacidae; genus Cherax; species Cherax quadricarinatus. The sequence goes on along the minus strand of NC_091334.1, from coordinate 28,366,577 downwards.
TTCAGAGAGTGGGGCACCTACTGTGAACATGAGGAGGTAGGTCAGCCACTTGTATTGAGCTATACAGTAGTGGTTTGTAAAATCAGTCAAGTCATTCAGTCAGTCAGTCAAGTCATTCAGTAAGTCAAGTCATTCGGTATGTCAGTCAGTCAAGTCATTCGGTATGTCAGTCAGTCAAGTCAGTCAAGTCAGTCAGTCAAGTCAGTCAGTAAGTCAGTTGGTCAGTCAGTCAGTCATCACACAAACTCATATTTGCCTCATTCTTTTTGTGTACAAAATGGCGCATCATTCCGACTACAGGCTATCTCTTGTCTGATATCTCTATTTTCTTCGTTAATTCCAAGACTTAAATGCTTAAACCTTTTCTTGCAACTTTCAGCAACACTTGTATGCCTACTGGGTGCCATGATTGCTTGGCAGATTTAAGTTATGGCAATTAATACGTATCTAAACAAACACAGCAAGCTACTGGTACAGGTTCATCCAACGCATGCATGAACCAAACTGTCGGCTGGGAGGGTGGTGGGGTGGGTGATGCTTGCAGAGGATGGCTGAAGCCCATCTCGCCCTGCGGGCGACAGCGCGCCCAAAAATTTTTCCCCTCCTGCAACATGCTAAACTAATTTTACGAAGTTTATCTGGAGTTTATCTGGAGAGGGTTTCGGGGGTCAACGCCCCCGCGGCCCGGTCTGAGACCAGGCCTCATGGTAGATCAGGGTCTGATCAACCAGGCTGTTACTGCTGGCTGCACGCAAGCTGACGTACGAGCCACAACCCCAGTTGGTCAGGTGCTGACTTTAGGTGCCTGTCCAGTGCCTTCTTGAAGACAGCCAGGCATCTATTGGTAATCCCCCTTAAGCATGCTGGGAGGCAATTGAACAGTCATGGGCCAAGGACACTTATTGTGTTGTCTCTCAGTGTACTCGTGGCACCTCTGCTTTTCATCGGGGGAATGCTGCATCTCCTGCCAAGTCTTTTGCTTTCATATGACGTGATTTTCGTGTGCAAGTTTGGTACCAATCCCTCCAGGACCTTCCAAGTGTATATTATCATGTATCTCTCTCGAATAAGAATTAAAAATGGAAAGCAAGAGTAATATAAGAGGGGCCTGGAGACTTGACTAATGAACAGATAAAATGTTATTTTAGTACCAGGAATATCTGCAGTGTTTATTCTGGACCCTATTTTGAAATTTGTGTGAAACTGTTAAAAAAAATCTGCTGCAATTCTTCAATCGTGCTATAACCAATGTGCAAGACAATATCATGTTAAACGACGGTCTACTGCATTTTTTGTTAATATTTTTGGGTGTCTGGAAGTGATTAATTGGATTTACATTATTTCTTATGGGAAATGTTGCTTTAGTTTTCATCGAATTTGGCTTTCGTCAGACTGTGGAATGCATTAGAGATGAAAACCAAGGTTCCACTGTACTACATAGAAAGCAGCTTGTTATGCAGTCTTTCAGGCAAATTAGATTAGTTTTGTCCCAGGATGCTACCCACACCAGTCCATTAATGCCCAGGTACCAATTTTATTGTACCAATTTTATTGATGGGTGAACATAGACAACTTGTATAAAGAAACGTACCCAATGTTTCTACCCTTGCTGGGAATTGAACCCGGACACTCACCGTGTGAAATGAGAGCTTCAGCCACCAGGCCATAGGGTATTGTTTGGAGTTATTGTTGGTACTGCTTGGTGTTGATAGTGGTACTGTTTGGGGTTGTTGGTGGTACTGTTTGGGGTTGATGGTGGTACTGCTTGGGTTGATGGTGGCACTGCTTGGGTTGATGGTGGTACTGTTTGGGGTTGTTGGTACTCTTTGGGATTGTTGGTGGCACTGTTTGGGGTTGTCGGTGGTACTGTTTGGGGGTTGGTGGTACTGTTTGGGGTTGGTGGTACTGTTTGGGTTGTTGGTGGTACTGTTGTTGGTTCACAAGGCTGGGGTTGATGTCAGTACTGGTGGTTCACGAGGCTGGGAGTACCACCCAAATTGCTAAAAACTTTTCACTTGGTACTTGCTCTCCCTGCCCTTTATTGTTGTGATATTAATCTTTGTTTCCACTGCCTTTGTATTTCATCACTCATCCTTCAGCCTTCTGAAGCCCGTGAATAATCAGTGATCTCTCTCTCTCCCCACTTCCTTTCCTTCCATATTTCTGTATCTGATTTGTGCAGTTCCTTTGCTGTTTCTCGTTTCTCTCCTGCACCTCCTGGAACACTGTGGCAGGCCTGCCGGCCCATACTAAATAGGTCCTTCTCAAAACCAACCCTTCCCACCCACCTAATTGTCTAGCCTTGCTTCAGTTCCTGAGGTACTAATCAAACTCACCCCTTCCCGTTCTTATATTTGTCTAATCTCTCTTTAAAGCTAATAAGGTTTTAGCTTCTATAATGACTTGGGAGATTGTTCGACATATCGACAACTCTGTTTAAAGACCAGTACTTTCTTACATCCTTTCTAAATCAAAATTTCTTCTAATTATAATCCATTATTTCTAGGTCTTACTTGATTTGATATCTTTGGTACTTTATTTATATCACCTTTGTTTATACCCCTCTTCAATGTATATACTTCAGTGATGTCTCCTGCTATTCTGTGTCTTTCATGAGAGTGAAGGTTCAGGGCTTTCAATCTATGCATATATGAAAGATTCCCTAAATGTACAGTGTGTTATTCTTAGCTCCTTCCCTTCCTTCAGTCGCCTCGTCTACTGTTGCTGTTCCTGCTCCCATCTCCTTGCACCTATCCTTCATCACCTTCATTTTCCACTTCAGCTCCTTCAGTTCCTCCTCCAGGTTCTATATCTTTGCCTCAGCAGCTGTAGCTTGTGTGTCTCCTGTTCCTTGCTCTCCACAGACATCTCTACATTTTTCTTTATCATTTTGTAAAGCTCGCTAAACTTGGTTTTTCCACTTGTTCCATCTTGCAGCTAAGATGACCAAATGCTCCAGTTTCAGGTCATTGTATGACTATGACCCACATTAGGAAACACTTGTCCTGTTTCTGACCAATTTTATCTTACCTAACCTAACCTGGTGAATCTTACCTAACCTAATCTGATGAATCTTACCTAACCTTACCTAACCTGATGAACCTAACCTTACCTAACCTAACCTAACCTGACAAACCTTACCTAACCTAACCTGACAAACTTTACCTAACCTAATCTGAGCCCTGCTAACCACACTTCTCAAACCATCCCACCTGTGTTGTGTACTGTGTCTTGGTTGACTGTACTGAGCCACACTCAGCAACCAGTGTTCCCAACCATATAAATCTCTGCTGTAGTCTTATATTTTTCGTGCTGTATTCTTGTAGTTTTCATGCTGTAATCCTGTAGTAGCAAATACTGTAATGATGATGGCTAGTAATAACATTGTAACTTACAGGTACAGTCATTGTAAACACTGTAATGGCTAGTAATAACACTGATGTTACTTACAGGTACAGTCATTGTAAACACTGTAATGGCTAGTAATAACACTGATGTTACTTACAGGTACAGTCATTGTAAACACTGTAATGGCTAGTAATAACACTGATGTAACTTTCAGGTACAGACGTTGGAGATGTTAATTCAAGCCTTTGATGAGGAGGATGGAGACATGGCCCTCAAGGCTCTCAACTCTTCCTTTATTAAACACATGGATGTAGAGTATGCTAAGCTGGCCAGGAGTCTACCTGTACCCAAGTGTAGCACGGTATGTGTACCCAAGTATAGTCTAGTGTAGTACAGTATGTGTACTCTAGTGTAGCATAGTTTGTGTACCCTGGTGTAGTGTAGTGTAGCTTGGCATCCTTTCTAAGATGTTACTCTATACCTTAAACAACACTGCAGTGGACCCTTGTTTTTGTCGATCTTAGTTATCTCCGATTTCGGTTTTGGCCGACTTTTTTCGTCGATTTTTGGCTTTAGGTTTTGTCGATTACCTCCGTTTTCGTTGATTGTATGGAACCTGTCCAGTCCCAAGTGTGCAGACAAAGCCGCCTCCCACATGCATTCTCAGTCAGTGTTGCGTTGTTTCTTGGTCAGTGAACATATCCTGCCAGGTCATATGAAACATTTCATAATAATCCATTGTTTTTGCCACTTGTTTATCGTTTGTAACTGCTAAATAAGCGACCATGGCCCCAAAGAAAGCTCCTAGTGCCAGTGCTTTGGTAAAGAAAGTGAGGAACACCATAGAACTGAAAAAAGAAATCCTAAGAAAATGTGATAGTGGCATACGCATTGCTGAACTCGGCAGGATGTACTGGAAGTCGCCATCAACAATCAGCTCCATTGTGACAGAAAAGAAATCATGGAAGCTGATGTTGCAAAAGGGGTGCATGCAATAACCAAACAGAGATCCCAAACAATTGAAGAAGTGGAGATATTGTTGTTGGTGTGGATCAGAGAGAAAGAGTTAGTAAGAGATAGTGTTGTGCAGTCCATTATTTGTGAAAAGGCAAGACAGTTGCATGAGGATCTTATAAAGAAACTGCCTGAAACAAGTGGTGATGAAAGTGAATTTTAGGCCAGCAAAGGCTGGTTTGAAAATTTCAAGAAGCCAAGTGGCATACACAGTGTTGTAAGGCACAATGAGGGTGCCAGTTCAAACAAGCGGCTAAAAAATTTGTGTGGGAATTCAAATGTTATGTAGAGTCTGAAAAATTCCAACCCCAACAAGTGTTCAGTTGTGATGAAACAGGCCTCTTTTGGAAGCAAATGCCAGAGAGGACCTGCATCACACAGGAGGAAAAGGCACTCCCAGGACACAAGCCTATGAAAGACAGGCTAATTCTCTTGTTTTGTGGTTATGCTAGTGGGGATTTCAAAGTGAAGCCTTTACTGGTGTATTACTCTGAAAATCCTAGAGTGTTCAAGAAAAACAGTGTTGTCAAGAGTAAATTGTGTGTGATGTGGAAGACAAACAGTAGGGTATGGGTCACAAGGGAAATTTTCCTGGAATGGTTTAATGAAGTGTTTGGGCCCAGTGTGAAAAAATAGCTCCTGGATAAGAAATTGCCACTCCAGTGCCTCCTGTTAATGGACAATGCTCCTGCTCATCCTCCAGACTTGGAAGACTAATTGTCTAAGAAATTGAGTTTTGTAACAGTGAAGTTTTTGCCTTGTAACACCACTCCTCTCCTCCAGCTCATGGACCAACAGATCAATGCAAACTTCAAAAAATTGTACACCAAAGCAATGTTTCAAAGGTGCTTTGACATAACCTCGGACTCTGAATTGACCCTAAGAGAGTTCTGGAAGAATCACTTCAGTGTCATCCACAGCATAGGCTTTATAGATAAGGTTTGGCAGGGAGTGACTTCCAGGACGATGAACTCTGCTTGGAGAAAATTGTGGCCAGATTGTGTCCAAAAGAAGGATTTTGAAAGGTTTAAGGCTGACTCTGTCGACCCTACACCTGTTGTGCAATCAACTGTGGCATTGGGGAATTCCATGGGGTTGGATATGAGTTTGGAGGATGTGGAAGAGTTGGTAGAGGACCACAATGAAGAACTAACCACTGATGAGCTGCAAGAGCTTCATCTGCAACAGCAACAGACCACAGCTGAGAAATTGCTTAAGAGGAAGAGGAAGAGAGGTGGAAGAAGGTGCCTTCTTCAAAGATTAAGGAGATTTGTGCAATGTGGACTAAAGTGCATTAACCCTTTAACTGTTGCGGCCGTATATATACGTCTTACGAGGTACAGTGTTTGACGTATACATACTCATAAATTCTAGCGGCTTCAAATCAAGCAGGAGAAAGCTGGTAGGCCCACATGTGAATGAATGGGTCTGTGTGGTCAGTGTGCACCATATAAAAAAAATCCTGGAGCACGCAGTGCATAATGAGAAAAAAAAACTCCGACTTTTTTTTTTTTAATTAAAATGCCGACTTTGTGGTCTATTTTCGTATAGTATTTATGGTTGTATTCTCGTTTTCTTGGTCTCATTTGATAGAATGGAAAACATATTATAGAAATAGAGGTGATTTTGATTGATTTTACTATAAAAAGAACCTAGAAATGGAGCTCAAAGTAGGGGAAATGTTTGATTTTTGCCAATGTTCAAAAGTAAACAAATGATGTCATTGTCCAATAAATGTCCAACTAGCCATTCTAATAGGCAGTCATGAATGGGTTGATGTTATTTATACAACTATTACAATATTGCAGTAGTCTGCATAATAGTAAATCTTCTATTTTTTGTTTGAATAAAAATTCAAAATAGAAAGCAAGAGTAATATCAGAGGGGCCTGGAGACGTGACTGATGAACAAAGAAAATGTTATTTTAGAGCCAGGAATGTCTGCATTGTTCATTCTGGACCTTATTTTGAAATTGTTATATTTTTTAGTTTTCGTGAAATTGGCCAAATTGCAAATTTCTGACCACATTATTAGGTAGTTGAAATCGGTAAATGGGCAGTTTCTTGTACTCAATCGATAGAAAAAATGGAGTTCTAAAGAAATAGCTATGAGTTTGGGCGACTGGAGTAATGGAATTAGCCGAAAATAGGGCTCAAAGTGGGCGAAATCGCCAATTTGTAAACAGCGCCGAGGTCGCTAACTTCGCGAGAGCAGCATAATTCCGTCAGTTTTCCATCAAATTTCATTTTTTTGGTGTCATTACAATCGGGGAAGGATTCTCTATCATTTCATAAGAAAAAATAATTTTTTTTTTTTAAATTTTGCGACACCTCAGGATTGGGGGTTGCGACAGTCAAGGGGTTAATGTGTGGAGTAACATCACCCTGAGAAAGCTGTTGCAATCCGTGCTGGTGACTTTTACAATGACAATGCCATGTCCCATTTTAAGCAAATCTTAGAGAGATGCCATAAACAGACCTATCTGGACAGATATTTTGTGTGACAGGGGTCCAGTGACTCTCAAGCTGGTCCTAGTGACAGTAAAAAACAAAGGAGGGAAGTGACCTCAGATAAGGACTTGGTACCTACAGTCCTTATGGAGGGGGTTTTCCCTTCCAAACAATAACCTATCTTCCTTCTCTCTTCCTCCCTGTTTTCCTTCCAGCAACAACAGCATTCAAAACGGTTAAGTGTCATGTTTAATGTTCATTCTTTTGTGCATGTAAATTTATATTTAAGGTAAAAAAATTTTTTTGTTGATACTTCTGGATGTCTCGAATGGATTAATTCCATTTACATTATTTCTTATGGGGAAAATGGTTTTGGTTTTGGCCGATGGCTCTGGAACGGATTAAACACGAAAACCAAGGGTCCACTGTACTTACATTATACTACTCTCTAATCTATCTCTACTTTAATTATGCTATTGGTACCTGGGGATCCACCACAGTAAATCATCTTAAGCCAGTAATGCCCCAACAAAAAGTGGCAGCAACATGATACAGTAACTGCCCATCATTTGGGCAATTACTGTATCATGTTCTGCTCCTCTCTGTGTCAGTTTTCTGAGTGGAAACTCCTTCAAAGGCATTACTGAAGTTCATATACTGCAACCATAAAGTAGGTCGTCCTTTGTTCTTTAACCATCTAGCAAGTAATTAACTCATTTTTCAGGGGTTTGTGAGGTAAATTCCCTGACTTATGGATGGTGTTTTAAAGCTATGTGAGTGGGCTTATATCCTTTCCTTAAGAGATCTCTGTCACAGCCCAGAGGCATTCAAGTCATCAAAGAAGGATACTTTACTGTCATGAACAGCACATAGAGGTGTGACAAGAAGCACTGTCTTGCATAAAACCTTGCTCCACACTGAGTGAAAGATTCTGGCAAATGATAACAGACCAATTCTGCAAATATTATCATACTTTAACATTAGTGGGAAAATTCTTCTAGGCATTCCTGGACTTGCTCTTGGTGTGGACTTGTCGTGAACTGTCCTCAGGAAGCCTGTGCAACCAGGTCCTCACTAGAGGTTCACACACATCGCTGGCTTCTACTCTATCCTTGTTTGATGGCCTTCCTTATGAAATATAATCTCTGCAATTGTCCCTTGAGTCGGCGACTTACACCTACTCGTATCAATTCATCAGTAGCCAGAAATGTTCGACAAACTCGTCCTTCAGGACCACACTATGCAGGGGGACCACAGAACAAAACCATCCACCACACAAGCCCAGAATAACTTAGAATGCAGTCAGTAGTCATAGGAATTCATCAGACATCCCACTTCAAGTTGTCTCACCAGCATTACTCTTTGTCTTATCAACAAATGCACCAGGGAAGGTATTACCTTAGACATCAAATTACATTGGGTTCCTTCTACTGAGTGTAAATAATGAGCACAGTAGGTTGTTTTATTGTTTAGGTAATACTTGTTGGTGTTCTTGTGGGTATTGTATATTGTATATTGTAGTGATGCAGTATTGAAGATGTCTTGTATTCTAGGAAATGCATTGTGTTTGTGATTTGGTTTACCTTACCAGAGTAGATGTTGAGTAGCACTGATATAGTTACTCTGTCATTGTAGTCTTGTGTTGTCAGTTAGTCCATTATTATAGTCTTGTGTTGTCAGTTAGTCCATTATTATAGTCTTGTGTTGTCAGTTAGTCCATTATTATAGTCTTGTGTTGTCAGTTAGTCCATTATTATAATATTGTGTTGTCAGTTAGTCCATTATTATAGTCTTGTGTTGTCAGTTAGTCCATTATTATAGTCTTGTGTTGTCAGTCCATTATTATAGTCTTGTGTTGTCAGTTAGTCCATTATTATAGTCTTGTGTTGTCAGTTAGTCCATTATTATAGTCTTGTGTTGTCAGTTAGTCCATTATTATAGTCTTGTGTTGTCAGTTAGTTCATTATTATAGTCTTGTGTTGTCAGTTAGTCCATTATTATAGTCTTGTGTTGTCAGTTAGTCCATTATTATAGTCTTGTGTTGTCAGTTAGTCCATTATTATAGTCTTGTGTTGTCAGTTAGTTCATTATTATAGTCTTGTGTTGTCAGTTAGTCCATTATTATAGTCTTGTGTTGTCAGTTAGTCCATTATTATAGTCTTGTGTTGTCAGTTAGTCCATTATTATAGTCTTGTGTTGTCAGTTAGTTCATTATTATAGTCTTGTGTTGTCAGTTAGTCCATTATTATAGTCTTGTTTTGTCAGTTAGTCCATTATTATAGTCTTGTGTTGTCAGTTAGTCCATTATTATAGTCTTGTGTTGTCAGTCCATTATTATAGTCTTGTGTTGTCAGTTAGTTCATTATTATAGTCTTGTGTTGTCAGTCCATTATTATGGTCTTGTGTTGTCAGTCTTGTGTTGTCAGTTAGTCCATTAGTCAGTCCATTATTATAGTCTTGTGTTGTCAGTCCATTATTATAGTCTTGTGTTGTCAGTCCATTATTATAGTCTTGTATTGTCAGTCCATTATTATAGTCTTGTGTTGTCAGTTAGTCCATTATTATAATCTTGTGTTGTCAGTTAGTTCATCATTATAGTCTTGTGTTGTCAGTTAGTCCATTATTATAGTCTTGTGTTGTCAGTTAGTCCATTATTATAGTCTTGTGTTGTCAGTTCATTATTATAGTCTTGTGTTGTCAGTCCATTATTATAGTCTTGTGTTGTCAGTCCATTATTATAGTCTTGTGTTGTCAGTCCATTATTATAGTCTTGTGTTGTCAGTTAGTCCATTATTATAGTCTTGTGTTGTCAGTTAGTCCATTATTATAGTCTTGTGTTGTCAGTTAGTCCATTATTATAGTCTTGTGTTGTCAGTTAGTCCATTATTATAGTCTTGTGTTGTCAGTTAGTTCATTATTATAGTCTTGTGTTGTCAGTTAGTCCATTATTATAGTCTTGTGTTGTCAGTTAGTCCATTATTATAGTCTTGTGTTGTCAGTCCATTATTATAGTCTTGTGTTGTCAGTCCATTATTATAGTCTTGTGTTGTCAGTCCATTATTATAGTCTTGTGTTGTCAGTTAGTCCATTATTATAGTCTTGTGTTGTCAGTTAGTCCATTATTATAGTCTTGTGTTGTCAGTTAGTCCATTATTATAGTCTTGTGTTGTCAGTTAGTCCATTATTATAGTCTTGTGTTGTCAGTTAGTCCATTATTATAGTCTTGTGTTGTCAGTTAGTCCATTATTATAGTCTTGTGTTGTCAGTTAGTCCATTATTATAGTCTTGTGTTGTCAGTTAGTCCATTATTATAGTCTTGTGTTGTCAGTTAGTCCATTATTATAGTCTTGTGTTGTCAGTTAGTCCATTATTATAGTCTTGTGTTGTCAGTTAGTTCATTATTATAGTCTTGTGTTGTCAGTTAGTCCATTATTATAGTCTTGTTTTGTCAGTTAGTCCATTATTATAGTCTTGTGTTGTCAGTTAGTCCATTATTATAGTCTTGTGTTGTCAGTCCATTATTATAGTCTTGTGTTGTCAGTTAGTTCATTATTATAGTCTTGTGTTGTCAGTCCATTATTATTGGTCTTGTGTTGTCAGTCCATTATTATAGTCTTGTGTTGTCAGTCCATTATTATAGTCTTGTGTTGTCAGTCCATTATTATAGTCTTGTATTGTCAGTCCATTATTATAGTCTTGTGTTGTCAGTTAGTCCATTATTATAATCTTGTGTTGTCAGTTAGTTCATCATTATAGTCTTGTGTTGTCAGTTAGTCCATTATTATAGTCTTGTGTTGTCAGTTAGTCCATTATTATAGTCTTGTGTTGTCAGTTCATTATTATAGTCTTGTGTTGTCAGTCCATTATTATAGTCTTGTGTTGTCAGTCCATTATTATAGTCTTGTGTTGTCAGTCCATTATTATAGTCTTGTGTTGTCAGTTAGTCCATTATTATAGTCTTGTGTTGTCAGTTAGTCCATTATTATAGTCTTGTGTTGTCAGTTAGTCCATTATTATAGTCTTGTGTTGTCAGTTAGTCCATTATTATAGTCTTGTGTTGTCAGTTAGTTCATTATTATAGTCTTGTGTTGTCAGTTAGTCCATTATTATAGTCTTGTGTTGTCAGTTAGTCCATTATTATAGTCTTGTGTTGTCAGTCCATTATTATAGTCTTGTGTTGTCAGTCCATTATTATAGTCTTGTGTTGTCAGTCCATTATTATAGTCTTGTGTTGTCAGTTAGTCCATTATTATAGTCTTGTGTTGTCAGTTAGTCCATTATTATAGTCTTGTGTTGTCAGTTAGTCCATTATTATAGTCTTGTGTTGTCAGTTAGTCCATTATTATAGTCTTGTGTTGTCAGTTAGTCCATTATTATAGTCTTGTGTTGTCAGTTAGTCCATTATTATAGTCTTGTGTTGTCAGTTAGTCCATTATTATAGTCTTGTGTTGTCAGTTAGTCCATTATTATAGTCTTGTGTTGTCAGTTAGTCCATTATTATAGTCTTGTGTTGTCAGTTAGTCCATTATTATAATATTGTGTTGTCAGTTAGTCCATTATTATAGTCTTGTGTTGTCAGTTAGTCCATTATTATAGTCTTGTGTTGTCAGTTAGTCCATTATTATAGTCTTGTGTTGTCAGTTAGTTCATTATTATAGTCTTGTGTTGTCAGTTAGTCCATTATTATAGTCTTGTGTTGTCAGTTAGTCCATTATTATAGTCTTGTGTTGTCAGTTAGTCCATTATTATAGTCTTGTGTTGTCAGTTAGTTCATTATTATAGTCTTGTGTTGTCAGTCCATTATTATAGTCTTGTGTTGTCAGTTCATTATTATAGTCTTGTGTTGTCAGTCTATTATTATAGTCTTGTGTTGTCAGTCCATTATTATAGTCTTGTGTTGTCAGTTAGCCCATTATTATAGTCTTGTGTTGTCAGTTCATCATTATAGTCTTGTGTTGTCAGTTAGTCCATTATTATAGTCTTGTGTTGTCAGTTAGTCCATTATTATAGTCTTGTGTTGTCAGTTCATTATTATAGTCTTGTGTTGTCAGTCCATTATTATAGTCTTGTGTTGTCAGTTCATTATTATAGTCTTGTGTTGTCAGTCCATTATTATAGTCTTGTGTTGTCAGTCCATTATTATAGTCTTGTCTTGTCAGTCCATTATTATAGTCTTGTGTTGTCAGTTCATCATTATAGTCTTGTGTTGTCAGTTAGTCCATTATTATAGTCTTGTGTTGTCAGTTAGTTCATTATTATAGTCTTGTGTTGTCAGTTAGTCCATTATTATAGTCTTGTGTTGTCAGTTAGTCCATTATTATAGTCTTGTGTTGTCAGTTAGTTCATTATTATAGTCTTGTGTTGTCAGTTCATCATTATAGTCTTGTGTTGTCAGTTAGTCCATTATTATAGTCTTGTGTTGTCAGTTAGTTCATTATTATAGTCTTGTGTTGTCAGTTAGTTCATCATTATAGTCTTGTGTTGTCAGTTAGTCCATTATTATAGTTTTGTGTTGTCAGTCCATTATTATAGTCTTGTGTTGTCAGTTAGTCCATTATTATAGTCTTGTGTTGTCAGTTAGTCCATTATTATAGTCTTGTGTTGTCAGTTAGTCCATTATTATAGTCTTGTGTTGTCAGTTAGTCCATTATTATAGTCTTGTGTTGTCAGTTAGTCCATTATTATAGTCTTGTGTTGTCAGTTAGTCCATTATTATAGTCTTGTGTTGTCAGTTAGTCCATTATTATAGTCTTGTGTTGTCAGTTAGTCCATTATTATAGTCTTGTGTTGTCAGTTAGTCCATTATTATAGTCTTGTGTTGTCAGTTAGTTCATCATTATAGTCTTGTGTTGTCAGTTAGTTCATTATTATAGTCTTGTGTTGTCAGTTAGTTCATCATTATAGTCTTGTGTTGTCAGTTAGTCCATTATTATAGTCTTGTGTTGTCGGTTAGTCCATTATTATAGTCTTGTGTTGTCAGTTAGTCCATTATTATAGTCTTGTGTTGTCAGTTAGTCCATTATTATAGTCTTGTGTTGTCAGTTAGTCCATTATTATAGTCTTGTGTTGTCTGTTAGTCCATTATTATAGTCTTGTGTTGTCAGTCCATTATTATAGTCTTGTGTTGTCAGTCCATTATTATAGTCTTGTGTTGTCAGTTAGTCCATTATTATAGTCTTGTGTTGTCAGTTAGTCCATTATTATAGTCTTGTGTTGTCAGTTAGTCCATTATTATAGTCTTGTGTTGTCTGTTAGTCCATTATTATAGTCTTGTGTTGTCAGTCCATTATTATAGTCTTGTGTTGTCAGTCCATTATTATAGTCTTGTGTTCTCAGTTAGTCCATTATTAGTCTTGTGTTGTCAGTTAGTCCATTATTATAGTCTTGTGTTGTCAGTTAGTCCATTATTATAGTCTTGTGTTGTCAGTTCATTATTATAGTCTTGTGTTGTCAGTTAGTCCATTATTATAGTCTTGTGTTGTCAGTCCATTATTATAGTCTTGTGTTGTCAGTTAGTCCATTATTATAGTCTTGTGTTGTCAGTCCATTATTATAATCTTGTGTTGTCAGTTAATCCATTATTATAGTCTTGTGTTGTCAGTTAGTTCATCATTATAGTCTTGAGTTGTCAGTTAGTCCATTATTATAGTCTTGTGTTGTCAGTCCATTATTATAGTCTTGTGTTGTCAGTTAGTCCATTATTATAGTCTTGTGTTGTCAGTCCATTATTATAGTCTTGTGTTGTCAGTTAGTCCATTATTATAGTCTTGTGTTGTCAGTCCATTATTATAGTCTTGTGTTGTCAGTTAGTTCATTATTATAGTCTTGTGTTGTCAGTTAGTTCATCATTATAGTCTTGTGTTGTCAGTTAGTCCATTATTATAGTCTTGTGTTGTCAGTTAGTCCATTATTATAGTCTTGTGTTGTCAGTTAGTCCATTATTATAGTCTTGTGTTGTCAGTTAGTCCATTATTATAGTCTTGTGTTGTCAGTCCATTATTATAGTCTTGTGTTGTCAGTTAGTCCATTATTATAGTCTTGTGTTGTCAGTTAGTCCATTATTATAGTCTTGTGTTGTCAGTCCATTATTATAGTCTTGTGTTGTCAGTTAGTCCATTATTATAGTCTTGTGTTGTCTGTTAGTCCATTATTATAGTCTTGTGTTGTCAGTCCATTATTATAGTCTTGTGTTGTCAGTCCATTATTATAGTCTTGTGTTGTTAGTTAGTCCATTATTATAGTCTTGTGTTGTCAGTTAGTCCATTATTATAGTCTTGTGTTGTCAGTTAGTCCATTATTATAGTCTTGTGTTGTCAGTTAGTCCATTATTATAGTCTTGTGTTGTCAGTTCATCATTATAGTCTTGTGTTGTCAGTCCATTATTATAGTCTTGTGTTGTCAGTCCATTATTATAGTCTTGTGTTGTCAGTTAGTCCATTATTATAGTCTTGTGTTGTCAGTTAGTCCATTATTATAGTCTTGTGTTGTCAGTTAGTTCATTATTATAGTCTTGTGTTGTCAGTTAGTTCATTATTATAGTCTTGTGTTGTCAGTTAGTTCATTATTATAGTCTTGTGTTGTCAGTTAGTTCATTATTATAGTCTTGTGTTGTCAGTTAGTTCATCATTACAGAATATTGTCTTGTCTGAGTTTTAAAGAAAAGATCATTTTCTCTCTCTTAGGAAACCAATAAGCCAGGTGTGACGGACACATACCCACCCTACACCTCCAGTGGTGTTGCTGACATTGATGCTGTGACCAGAGGCATCAATGATGCTTCAATATCTCAGGTATGTACCTTACACCTTCATTGGTGTTGTTGATGCTGTGACCAGAAACATTAATGATGTATCAGTATTCCAGGTATGAACATGAACACAAACATTTCATTTTTACACTGTTCAATTTCTCCAGAGTAAAACCTATCCCCCCCCCTCTGTCTGTGTCTGCCTGTCTCTCTGTCTCTCTGTCTGTGTCTGTCTCTCTCTCTGTCTGTGTCTGCCTGTCTCTCTGTCTCTCTGTCTGTGTCTGTCTCTCTCTCTTTCTGTGTCTGCCTGTCTCTCTGTCTGTGTCTGTCTCTCTGTCTGTGTCTGTCTCTCTGTCTGTGTCTGCCTGTCTCTCTGTCTGTCTGTGTCTGCCTGTCTCTCTGTCTGTGTCTGCCTGTCTCTCTGTCTCTCTGTCTGTGTCTGTCTCTCTGTCTCTGTCTCTCTGTGTCTCTGTCTCTTTGTCTCTGTCTCTCTGTGTCTCTGTCTCTCTGTCTCTGTCTCTGTCTCTCTGACTGTCTCTGTCTCTGTCTCTCCCTCTCTGTCTCTCTGTCTCTCTCTGTCTCTGTCTCTCTGTCTCTGTCTGTCTCTCTGTCTCTCTCTCTGTCTCTCTCTCTCTCTCACACATACACACACACACACACACACACACACACACACACACACACACACACACACACACACACACACACACACACACAGGGTTTGACAAGGTTAGGTTAAGGATCCCTAGCTTTATTGACAAGCTATTACAGGTTAAGGATTCCTAACTTAATTGACAAGCTAAGACCTGTTACCTACATCAGCTCATTCTCTCTCTCTCTCTCTCTCTGCCTTCTCTTCTCTCTCCTCTCTCTTCTTCTCTCTCCTCTCTTTTTTTTTTTTTTTGCACACAGGGTTTGACAAGGTTAAGGATCCCTAGCTTTATTGACATGCTATTTACAGGTTAAGGATTCCTAACTTTATCGGCATGCTAAGAGCTGTTACCTACATCAGCTCATTTGAAAGCATTTTCATTGTTATGAGACATACAAGTAGGGAACGGGATGAAGTTGGAGCCATCTGTGGGCCAGCATTTTCATGTGATCAACTGACTTTATCTCATTGACATCATTATGCTGTACGAATGTGTTCCATACTCGAGTCATCCTGGGTATATATGATCTCAGATGGAGTAATGTTCTGGAGAAGGGTACAGCCAGAGTGAAGTTGCTGCTTTCTGCCCGTTTTGTGGCATAAAAGCTTGTTTCTCGCTGTCCTTGAAGTGGATCCAAGTGTGGTACTTTGACAGTATTGGCCTTGTATGTAACAGTAAGGCCACCCACATCCCTCCTGTGTTGAAGACTCTGCTGAAATGACAGATCCATCCAGGATTGGTCCAGGCGAAAGATGAGACGTCTTGCTCTGTTCTGTACTCTGTCAAGCAGTCGCAGATGAGGGGGGGGGGTGCAGGCAAACCAAGAAAGTGGAGCATACTCAAGGTGTGAGCGTACTTGTGCCTCATACAGGATCTTGCAACCCTTACTGTCAAGCAGATGGGAGATACGGCGAAGTGCTGTAAGCTTCCTGGCTGCCTTGTTTGTAAGATTTACAACGTGGTTCTTCATGGTTAGTTTGGAGTCAAATTTCACCCCAAGGATATCAACTTCTTCTCCAGGTGCCAACATCCTCCCATTCATCCTTACTACTGCACCAGCATTACCATCATGGTGCCTAGAGACGATCATCATTTGCGTTTTCTCAGGTGCAAATGTTACTTGCCATCTATTTCCCCAAGCTGATATAGCTCTCAGCTGGTGATTGATGTAGCTTAGAGCAGCTGGCATTTCTTCTCTTGGATAAGTGAATGTCAGTGTACAGTCGTCTGCATATGCATGTGATTCTGGGATGAGATGAAGAAGGTCGTTGAAGTAGACATTCCATAACAATGGACCCAGCACGCTTCCTTGTGGAATACTTGCCCCAATAGGATGTCTTGCTGATTCCATTCCATTGAGAACTACACTTAGAGATCTACCATGAAGGTAATCACTGAGGAGACATAGCATAGAGCCTGCAATTCCCAGTGCTTGAAGTTTTGCTAAGAGGCCCTGGTGCCACACCCGGTCGAAAGTGCCAGCAATGTCCAGTGCTACCACACAGCTGACTTTGGATTCATCCAGTGACTGGTGCCACTTAGTGGAGAGGTTTAACAACAGATCAGCAGCAGAGTAACCTTTCCTGAAGCCATATTGACGATCACAAAGTAGTGAGTGGTAGTCAAAAAACTCTGTCATTTGTCTTGAGATTATTGTCTCAAGGATCTTACCAGTGATTGACAGGAGTGACACTGGTCTGTAGTTGCTGATTTCTGCTCTGCTCTTCTTTTTGTGAACAGGGACTACATTTGCCTCTTTCCATAGAGAGGGCCATTTACACTGTACTAGGCAGTGCTGAAAGATGTGAGTTAGAGGTGTTGCTAGCTGGTCTGCACATCTTCTCAACAATCTTGGGCTCAACTTGTCTGGGCCCACAGCCTTTTCTTGGTCAAGCAATTTAAGTAGGAAATGCACCTCCTCCCGCCTTATTGTCACCACTGACAGTTTTGAGACAGTTCTTCCAGCTAGCCAAGGAGGGTCCCTTGCTGGATCAGGAACTTGCATTTTGGTAGCAAAGTGTTCAGCAAAGAGGTCCGCCTTCTCTTGACTACTAGTAGAGGTGGTCCCATCCTGTCGATTTAGAGGTGGAATAAGTTCATCAGGCAGATAACCTTGTCTGTCCTTGACCAGGGACCACCAGGTTTTGGAGCCTACCCTACCTGATGCTAACTTTCTTTTAGTGTCCACCTCCCATTTAGCAATGGCCCACTTTTGAACATCACCCATATGCCTACAGGCTTGCATGTGCAAGTTCCTGTTATAGGTGGTAGGATGTCTCTTATACCTTCACCATGCTTTGTACTTAGCAGTAGCAGCCTCTCTACAACGAAAGCCAAACCAAGGCTGATCTGTAGGCTTCGTCACATATTGCCTGTGAGGAATGTGTTCTTGTTGTAGATTAAGGATGTGTCCAGTGAAGGCTTTCACTTGGTTGTCAACATCCCCTTGGAGAAGAGCATTCCAGTCGGTGGTGGCGAGCTCAGAGCAAAGGGCTGGCCAATTACCTCTTTCCCATAGCCAGGTTGTGCGTGTGGACTCCTCACCTCGTTCTGTTGGGATCTTAAGTGTCGTAAAAACAGCCTTGTGGTCAGACGATCCAACGTAGCCGAGGGGTTGACAAGTGACTATGCCTTCTGCCAGATCACTCACTACTGGGTCAAGGGATATGAGTAGGGAAATCAACAAAGTTTCTCATGTCAAACACTGCAAGAAGGTCATCAAAGTTCCTCTGTATAAGGTGCTGGTTGAGGTCACCAACAATTATAATATGTTGACAGTTGTGTTGTAGCAGAAGGGAGTCAATATTTTCCATTAGGAAGTTGATAGGGTCTGCATGTTGCCACTGAGGTCTGTACATTGCACATGCTTGTACAGAGGTACTAGTGTTTATACAGAGCTTGAAGAACATCATTTCAAGATGTGTAGGGGTGGCAACATCAATGTGCTGGGCATGAACACTTTTAGAGAAGCACACAGCAACACCTCCTCCTTGCCCTTACCTGTCTCTTCTCATCCATGAGGTGTAGCCAGCAATTCTTGCAAAATTTTCTGGAATCCTGTCATCCAAAAATGTTTCAACAACAGCTATCATGTCAGGACGTCGAGTGTTCACAAAACTATGTGTGAGCTCTCCAACATTAGTAATGAAACCTCTAATATTGGCCGACAGGATGCTGATAGACTGGCTCCTCATGATGAAGTGGTCAGCTTGAGGTGGTGGGTGTGTAGGGAATGTAAGGTGCCTGCCCTTGAGAGAGGTAGGGTACTGAGGCAGCTGCAGGGATGTAGGTCTGTGGTCTTGTATAAGGCACAATCCCACCTGCTGGGCTGGGATAGGAGTAGCTAAGTGGGTGACGTGTGAGAGTGTTCACCAATTCAGAGATCCTGCTGGTTTGTTCTGAGAACAGGTCTCTGAACAGGTGGCCCTGTCTGTCAGGTTCCTTTTTCTTCCGACACTGGTCCTCCTTATGTCCTTTCTTGTAGCAGTAATTACACCTGGTATCTCGCAGGCAGTTGTTGACAGTGTGCCCCTTCCGGTGACAGCGAGAGCACAGCCTAGGTGCCTGGGAGGGTGGACTAGGATTTGTTGCACCTCCTGTGTTTTGCAGATTTGTCCTCAGATTCTGCCGCTGGAACTGTGTTAGTGGAGGGTGAGACAGCTGTAGATGTCTTCCTCCTCCACGTCCTCCTCCATGTCCTCTGCCCCGTCCTCTACCAGTTCTGACAGATGTGTCCCTGCTGTTCGTACTTCGGCGCAGTAGGTGATCAGGTGCAGTGATAGTTCCCTGATCATTAACTGCACCGTTCTCTGGTGGAGAAACTCCTGGCTCAGAACTTGCTGATGAAGCACTGCTACCAGATTCTAGAATAGTGTCGGCAGGTATGCTGACAGGTGTAGGATCAGAGATGGTATGTGCACTGTCAAGTAGACTGGCAGTGGCTGAAGCAGAGATGTCAGGTGTAGGAGAATTAACAGATCCAAGGCTTCCCTCGTTGCTGGGAAGAGGATTTGTTCCCTCTGTGGTGGTCAGAGGAATTGTGTTAGAATTCCCAAAGGTAGTGTTTTGAACTCTGTCAGTCTGTGGGACCTTAGCGATGACAGAATTCCACCAGTTCTCTCTCTCTCTCTCTCCTCTCTCTCTCTCTACTCTCTCTCTCCAATTTTGACTAAAAAAAATAGTTTTATCTTTTAAAATTTCTAACAGTCTTTTTCTAAAGGTAAAGGTGACAAAAATATGAAATTTTGTGTAACAGTTATGGAATTATGCAAGTATGAAGTTGCAAGTTGAGGTCGCTCTATGCAGCAATGATTTCACCCATTTTGAGGCCTGTTTTGGGCTGATTGGCCCAATTCTCAACTAATTCACTATTATCCTTTTCACCCATTAACCACTAAAAACTACTAGTTTAACCATTAGAAATGCCCTATTTAAGCCTTCGGCAAGTGTGATCACAAGCAGTAGCACACAGAATAATTGATAAAAGAATAACGTAGAAAGTGGGTAGATGGATCTTTCTATCCAAGAGAACACAGAGAAATAGTAAACAGAGTTAAGTCAGAGACTGCCACAATGAAAAACTTTGTTCCACAAGGTACAGTATTTGCTCCCACCCTTTTCCTCATACCTGACAAAGATAGGGACATTAATCATAGCGCTGTATAATCGTTTGCATGAGTGTCATCCATTGAGGAAACTAAATTTTCAATCAGAAAACATTTTGATGTTCAGTGAGGACAAACTTTATTTTCTCTGTTATGGGAAAGTTTAGGAAATAAAAATCTAGAATGGAGTATAAAATAAATTTTAACTGCACACTAGAGTAAAAAACTAATGTGATTATATATGAGAGTCTCATCTCCAAGGACCATAACAGTGTTGTTATCACAACTGTGAGGAAAGTGATAGGATGGATAATTTTTTTTTTTTTTTGTTAACAAGTTGGCCGTCTCCCACCGAGGCAGGGTGACCCAAAAAAGAAAGAAAATCCCCAAAAAGAAAATACTTTCATCGTCATTCAACTCCTTCACCTCACTCACACATGATCACTGTTTTTGCAGAGGTGCTCAGAACACAACAGTTCAGAATCATATACATATAAAGATGTACAACATATCCCACCAAACTGCCAATATCCCAAACCCCTCCTTTAAAGTGCAGGAATTGTACTTCCCATTTCCAGTACTCAAGTCTGGCTATATAAAAATAACCAGTTTCCCTGAATCCCTTCACTAAATATTACCCTGCTCACACTCCAACAGCTCATCAGGTCCCAAATACCATTCGTCTCCATTCACTCCTATTGAACACGCTCACGCACGCCTGCTGGAAGTCCAAGCCCCTCGCCCACAAAACCTCCCTTACCCCTTCCAACCTTTTCGAGGACGACCCCTACCCTGTCTTCCTTCCCCTACAGATTTAAATGCTCTCCATGTCATTCTACTTTGATCCATTCTCTCTAAATGACCAAACCACCTCAACAAACCCTCTTCAGCCCTCTGACTAATACTTTTATTAACTCCACACCTTCTCCTAATTTCCACACTCCGAGTTTTCTGCATAATATTTACACCACACATTGCCCTTAGACAGGACATCTCCACTGCCTCCAACCACCTCCTCGCTGCTGCATTCACAACCCAAGCTTCACACCCATATAAGAGTGTTGGTACTACTATACTTTCATACATTCCCTTCTTTGCTTTTTGTCTCCACATATACCTCAACACACCACTCACCTTCAAAACAAGGGATTCCAGGTACAGTTATGTTCACCAGGATGGGTCCTGGCCTAGGTCTTCTCCATGTGGTGACCTGGCAAAGGGATGCCAAGCCAATGATGGTCTCTATAACCCTTTCAGGGTCGAGAGGCCCTCTCCTAAACTCGTTCTCAGGGTCGAAAATTTTTCGGAAAATTTTTTTTTTCTTATGAAATGATAGAGAATCTTTTCCCGATCATAACGACACCAAAAGTATGAAATTTGATGGAAAACTTACGGAATTATGCTCTTGAGAAGTTAGCGGTCTCGATGATGTTTACCCATCGGCGATTTAGCCAACTTTTAGCCCTATTTTCGGCCAATTTCTGTATACTAGTCGACAGAACTCATATTTATTTCGCTAGAACTCCATTTTTTCTGTCGAATGAGTACAAGAAACCACCCATTTACCAATTATCCAATAAAGTGGTTAGAAATTGGCAATTTTGCCAATTTCACACAAATTTCAAAAGATGCCAATTTCCAAATAGGGTCCAGAAGAAACAAGACAGACATTCCTGGCACTAAAATAACAAGTTCTCTGTTTGTTAGTCATGTCCCCAGGCCACTCTTACATTTCTTTTGCTTTCCACTTCGAATTTTTATTCTCACAAAAAATAGAAGATTTACTGTTATGCAGACTACTGCATTAGTGTAGAAATGGTATAAATAATATCAGCACACTTGTAAAAGAATATTAGACTCGCCAGTTGACGTGCATTAGACGCCTGGCATGATTTGCTTACTTTTGAACTTTGGTAAAAATCGAACATTTCTGCTACTTTGAGCTCAATTTCAAGGTACTTTTCATTGTGAAACCAGTCAAAATCATCTCAATTTCTGTAATATGTCCTCCATTCTATAAAATGAGACCAGTAAAACTAGAATACAACCATAAATACCATATGAAAATTCAGTGCAAAGTCGCTGTTTTAATCCAAAAACACCATCAAAGTTTTTTTTCTCATTACACATTGTGTGCTGCAGGATTTTTTTATACTGTGCACACTGACCACATAGACCCATTCTTTCATATGTAGGCCTACTAGCTTTCTCTCACTAGATTTGAAGGCGCTAGAATTTAGGCGTTCTAGTACATCAATAACCCTGGTGCGTAAGCCGTACTAGTACACGTCAGAAACCTTGAAAGGGTTAAGTCACTTGTTCTCTCTGGGTTGGAATAATGCTGTGCTAGTACTAACAGCCACTTTCAAGGCGGATGAAACTGCAGATCCGGAGAATGTATATTTTTGTTTGAAATTCTGGTTGCTGGTACATGTCAGTGATATGGATAGGAGTTGGGATGGTGTGGCCTTACTAGGTTGAAGTGGAAGGTTGTAGATTGTTAGTTGAGGGAATGATTGGGGATTGTAGTTGAGGTGAATGGTTAAGGTTCTGGCACTGAAGTCGATGGTTATACTTTACCTACCTTTGGTATACCTTTGATGACTTCTGAGAGTTTTTCTATTCCCAGAGCCTGGTCTTGGGCGAGGCTTGGTCTGGTGCTTGCCTAGTCTACTAGACTGTTACTTCTGGTGGCCCACTGACCTACATAACCATCACAGCCCAGTTGATCTCTACTGCAGTGTGTACTTTATACAGCTGATGGTAAAGCATCATCAGCTGCTCTAGGCACTGTTTTAAAGCAATGCTTTTAGATTTGTCAGTGTCCTCTTCAGTGAAAAAAGTCTGCTAGTTTAGCAACAATATAGAACTGCTCAAAACACAGTTGTAATGTTAAGTGTTTTTCTTCATGTTCTTCCTCTGTTTTTTACCTCCCTTGTTTCTGGCCATAACTTTTCCCAGGCTGCATTTAACACTGATTGGGGCAATTTGTTTCATGCCCTTCCAACAGCTGATGGCTTATGAAATGATAATAACATGATTGCAAATAAATATACCTAGTTGGATGAATTGCATAAGAGCCAGCTGGCCCAATGGTTAGCACACTAGCTTGTCAATTCTAGGACTCGCTTGCCAGGGGGTTTCAGCCCCATGTATTCCATGATTTATTTAGAGCTGATGGCGTTTACAATGTTGAATTTATGCCAAAAGTTTGGCACTCCAAGCTGAGAGTCAACATCCATTACTGCTACAAGTTCCTACACCACTTGTTCTTTGTAGTTACACTTGTTCTTTGTAGTTACACTTTGTTCTTTGTAGTTACACTTGTTGTGTGTTGTTACACTTGAATGACCTAGTAATCCTAGGATCCAATGGGTGTATGAAGAATGTTTTATTTGGTGATAAAAATGTAACATTTACAAGTTAATGCAGATGCATCAAAGCTTCTGGATGAGTTTGGGAATTATCAAGAGTGAAGAGAACCTTGAGTGCAAGGTTCTTGCTGCACAGGTAAAACAGCTTTGGGAATAAACTGATGCTTAAACCTTTCAATAAATAATTGCTTTGTCATCCATGCTTTTAGGTAAGACACATATGCAACAGTTAGGTATCTTTATTTCGAAACGTTTCGCCTATTGTGTAGGCGAAACGTTTCGAAATATAGATACCTAACTGTTGCATATGTGTCTTACCTAACAACCTGTTGGTATTTTATACCATTTTAACATCCATGCTGACTGGCTTGACCTCCTAATAATTAGTAAGGAGCAGTAAATAACCATGGACTTGCACTTAAAACTGCCTGATGCATTACTACAAGGAGCAAGTTGAGGCACTCCCTTCTGCCTTGAATTCCAGTGAACTTTTCTCTTGCTGACTGATGTAAGTTCAGACTGGCATCTTCCTTCAATAAGAACTTGTCATTATTAAGTGCTTGCTGTGGCTTGTAGCCACTTTCAGAAATAATTTCCTGTAACTCAGCAGGGAAATTCCCTATAGTAATGTCAGCAGAAGCACTTTCCCCAGACAACTTATTATGCAAGCAGCTGCATAACTTGAAGTTGTAGAAACATTCTGTACTAAAGCACTCTTGTTCAGATCTTCCTTCTACATCCCACACTCTTTGATGGTACAGTTGTGTGCTATATAATGACATTTTAGTCAATGAAAGACCACACATACAACAGTGGTCCCATAAGACTGTAATGGAGCTGGAAAATTTCTGTTACAGAATGATGATAAACAACTATTTTACTGGTTTGTGTATTTACAATACTGTACGTTTTATCCTTTTTTTTTTCCAGCAAGTCGGCCGTCTCCCACCGAGGCAGGGTGACCCAAAAAGAAAGAAAATCCAAAAAAATAAAAATACTTTCATCATTATTCAACACTTTCACCTCACTCACACATAATAACTGTTTTTGCAGAGGTGCTCAAAATATATCAGTTTAGAAGTATTTTTTTTTTTTCAACAAATCGGCTGTCTCCCACCGAGGCAGGGTGACCCAAAAAAGAAAGAAAATCCCCAAAAAGAAAATACTTTCATCATCATTCAACTCCTTCACCTCACTCACACATGATCACTGTTTTTGCAGAGGCGCTCAGAACACAACAGTTCAGAATCATATACATATAAAGATGTACAATATATCCCACCAAACTGCCAATATCCCAAACCCCTCCTTTAAAGTGCAGGAATTGTACTTCCCATTTCCAGTACTCAAGTCTGGCTATATAAAAATAACCAGTTTCCCTGAATCCCTTCACTAAATATTACCCTGCTCACACTCCAACAGGTCATCAGGTCCCAAATGCCATTCGTCTCCATTCACTCCTATTGAACACGCTCACGCACGCCTGCTGGAAGTCCAAACCCCTCGCCCACACCCCCCCCTTTACCCCCTCCCTCCAACCTTTTCGAGGACGACCCCTACCCCGCCTTCCTTCCCCTACAGATTTAAATGCTCTCCATGTCATTCTACTTTGATCCATTCTAAATGACCAAACCACCTCAACAAACCCTCTTCAGCCCTCTGACTAATACTTTTATTAACTCCACACCTTCTCGTAATTTCCACACACTGAATTTTCTACATAATATTTACACCACACATTGCCCTTAGACAGGACATCTCCACTGCCTCCAACCGCCTCCTCACTGCAGCATTCACAACCCAGGCTTCACACCCATATAGGAGTGTTGGTACTACATACTATACTTTCATACATTCCCTTCTTGGCCTCCATAGATAACATTTTTTGCCTCCACATATACCTCAGTGCACCACTTACCTTTTTTCCTTCATCAATTCTGTGATTAACCTAATCCTTCATAAATCCATCCGCTGACACGTCAACTCCCAAATACAGTGGACCCTCGACCAACGTTGGCATCGTCTAACGTTAAATCTGACTAGCGATACATTTTAATGCAAAAATTTTGCCTCGACTAGCGCTAAAAAACCCGACCAATGGTATTCGTTCTGTTCGAGACGCGTCCACTTGTGGCCTGAGCGTGCCTCACTTGTCCCGTGGGTGCCAGTGTTTACAAGCCAGCCAGCCACCGCGGTCCCATCCAAACATACAATCGGAACATTTCATATTATCACAGCGTTTGTAGTGATTGCACCTGCAAAATAAGTTACCATGGGCCCCCAGAAAGCTTCTAGTGCCAACCCTACAGCAAAAAGGGTGAGAATTACTATGGATATGAAGAAAGAGATCATTGCTAAGTATGAAAGTGGAGTGCGTGTCTCCGAGCTGGCCAGGTTGTACACAAAACCCCAATCAACCATCGCTACTATTGTGGGCAAGAAAATGGCAATCAAGGAAGCTGTTCTTGGCAAAGGTGCAACTATGTTTTCGAAACTGAGATCGCAAGTGATAGAAGATGTTGAGAGACTGTTATTGGTGTGGATAAACGAAAAACAGATAGGAGATAGCATCTCTCAAGCGATCATATGTGAAAAGGCTAGGAAGTTGCATGACAATTAAAAAAATGCCAGCAACTAGTGGTGATGTGAGTGAATTTAAGGCCAGCAAAGGTTGGTTTGAGAGATTTAACCCTTTCAGGGTCCGTCCCGTAGATCTACGGCTTTATGGTGAGTGTCCAAACCGTAGATCTACGCCATGAGCTCAGCTCACTCTGATAAACTGTGAGTGGTACATTTGGGCCTAGATATGAGAGAATACATCTATGTGGTATGTGTGCACCACATAAAACAGATCCTGCAGCACACTGTGTATAATGAGAGAAAAAAACTGAAATCATGATTTTTTGATTAAAACAGCAACTTTGCAGTGTTTTTTCGTATGTTTTTTATAGTTGTATTTGCGATTTCTTGGTCTCATTTGATAGAATGGAAGACATATTACAGAAATAGAGATGATTTTGATTGGTTTTAGCACTGGAAATGGCTTGAAACTGAGCTCAAAGTAGCGGAAATGTTAAATTTTTGCCGATATTCAAGAGTAAACAAACGACCTCACACGTCTAATACACGTCAGCTGGTGGGTCTAATATACATTCACAAATATGATGATGATATTTATACAATTATTACAGTATTGCATAGCAGTAAATGTTCTATTTTTTGGTGTGAATAAAAATTCATTATGTGAATAAAAAATCAAAATGGAATTTATTTGTAAAGCCTCAAAACATGACTAATGAACAGAGGAAATGTTAGTTTAGTGCCAGGAATGCCTACATTGTTTATTCTGGACCCTATTTTGAAATTGGAATATTTTGAACTTTGTGTTAAATTGGCCAAATTAACAATTTCCGATCACTTTATTTTGTAGTTGAAACAGTTGACTTGGCGATTTCTTGTGCTCGATCGATAGAATAGAAGTAATACTAGTGAAATAGCTAAGAATTTGGTTGATTGGAATAATGTAATTGGCCTAAAATGGGAGTCAAAGTCGGCAAAATCGCCGATTCGTAAATATCGCTGACACATCAAAATTCGCGGGAGCATAATTTCGTCAATTTTCCACCAAATTTCGTACTTTTTGTTTTATTACCTTCACAAAAAGATTCTCTACGATTTCATAAGAAAAAATAACAAATTTTTTTTTTGAAAATTCTTGGACACTGGTGCGTGACTCCAGATTTGGGCCTTGGACCCTGAAAGGGTTAAGAATCGTAGTGGCATACATAGTGTGATGAGGCATGGTGAGGCTGCCAGTTCAGACCACAAAGCGGCTGAAAAATATGTGCAGGAATTCAAGGAGTACATAGACAGTGAAGGACTGAAACCTGAACAAGTGTTTAATTGTGACGAAACAGGCCTGTTTTGGAAGAAAATGCCAAGCAGGACCTACTTTACTCAGGAGGAAAAGGCACTCCCAGGACATAAGCCTATGAAAGACAGGCTTACTCTGTTGATGTGTGCCAATGCTAGTGGTGATTGCAAAGTGAAGCCTTTATTAGTGTATCACTCTGAAACTCCCAGAGCGTTCAGGAAAAACAATGTCCTCAAGGCTAATTTGTGTGTGCTGTGGAGGGCAAACAGTAAGGCATGGGTCACTAGGGACTTTTCTATTACTGGTTACACTATGCATTTGCCCCCACTGTGAAAAATTACCTCCTGGAAAATAAATTGGACCTTAAGTGCCTCCTGGTATTAGACAATGCTCCTGGTCATCCTTCAGACGTGGCAGAGCGACTTTCTGCAGACATGAGCTTCATTAAGGTCAAGTTTTTGCCTCCTAATACCACTCCTCTCCTGCAGCCCATGGACCAGCAGGTCATTTCCAACTTCAAGAAACTGTACACAAAAGCTATGTTTGAAAGGTGCTTTGTAGTGATCTCAGAAACTCAATTGACTCTAAGAGAGTTTTGGAGAGATCACTTTAGCATCCTCAATTGTGTAAACATTATAGGTAAGGCTTGGGAGGGAGTGACTAAGAGGACCTTGAACTCTGCTTGGAAAAAACTGTGGCCAGATTGTGTAGACAAAAAGGATTTTGAAGGGTTTGAGGCTAACCCTGGGAATCCTATGCCAGTTGAGGAATCCATTTTGGCATTGGGGAAGTCCTTGGGGTTGGAGGTTAGTGGGGAGGATGTGGAAGAGTTGGTGGAGGAGGACAATGAAGAACTAACCACTGATGAGCTGCTAGATCATCTTCAACAGCAAGAGGCCACACCTGAGGAAACTGCTTCGGAGGAGGGGAGAGAGAAATTGAAGAAGTTGCCTACTTCAAAGATTAAGGAAATGTGTGCAATGTGGCTTAAAGTGCAAACCTTTTTTGATGAAAATCACCCTCACACAGCTATTGCAAGCTGTGCTGGTGACTATTACACTGACAATGTTGTGAAACACTTTAGGAATGTCATAAAGGAACGGGAGGTACAGGCCTCTATGGACAGATATGTTGTGCGACAGAGGTCCAGTGACTCTGAAGCTGGTCCTAGTGGCATTAAAAGAAGAAGGGAAGTAACCCCAGAAAAGGACTTGCCACCTCAAGTCCTAATGGAAGGGGATTCCCCTTCTAAACACTAACACCATCCACACACTCCCCTCCTCCCATCCCATCAATCATCACCAGATCTTCAATAAAGGTAAGTGTCATGTAACTGTGCATGTCTTCTTCAGTTTGTGTGTATTAAAATTAATATTTCAGGTGGTAAAAATTTTTTTTTTCAATACTTTGGGGTGCGGATTAATTTGACTTCCATTATTTCTTATGTGGAAAATTAACTCGACTAACGATAATTTCGATTAACGATGAGCTCTCAGGAACGGATTAATATCGTTGGTCGAGGGTCCACTGTATCTGAAAACATTCACTTCTTCCATACTCCTCCTCCCCAATTTGATATCCTTATTCTACATTATAGTCTTTCTACTTTAAAAAAAAAAAAAGCTACTGTGAAACAGTATGGGGTGTTATACCGGCAGCAGCTTCGTACATCTCGTGTTTACCACATCTTGATAACATCATTTTCCCTTGTGCTGGATTTAATCTCGTGCTGTTTTGTTCATCATGGCCCCTCAGCATACAAAATTCACAGTGAAGGGTTTAGCAGAAGCTTTTGCAGACCTCAAGAAACTCCTTAAAATGTTTGAAAATGTTCACACAGCAACAAAATCACCTAACAACGCATTTCTCAGAATGTATCTCTGACATTAATCGATGCATAGCTATACTCTAGTGTAAAGCACCCTTCTGGCAAGACAGTGATGGAGTGAATGATGGTGAAAGTTTTTCTTTTTCGGGCCACCCTGCCTTGGTGGGAATCGGCCAGTGTGATAATAAAAAAAAAAAAAATAATAAAATAGCTATACTCTAAGGCTCGTTTCCTTAAGGTGAAACTAAATGGTGCACCTTTCTTGGTGTTTTTGTTCAATTCATTCAATAAGTTTTTTGTCTTCTTTAGCTGTTGTGACTTGTGTATCATTTTTTTCAGACCACAACCTGGGTTATTCATTACACAAGCTCGTATATTTATTTGTCTCGTTCCATTTAATTGAACAGAACTTCATGTATCCAACTGAACATTGATTAATAAAGGCAAGTTTTTAGGTCTACACCTTGACTGCAACTTGAAATTTTGGGGGATTTTCTTTCTTTTTGGGTCACCCTGCCTTGGTGGGAGACGGCCGACTTGTTGAAAAAAAAAAATCTAATACATAATCAAGAAGGTCTCCAAAACAGTAGATGTCCTCTCCAAGATGCATTACTGTGTACCTCAAACAACACTACGTGTACTACTCTCTAATCAACCCTTACCTCACCTATGGTATTGGTGCCTTGGGATACACTACACCAAATCACGTAAAACTATTAATGCAACAGAAAGTTGCTATGTGGACTATCACCCAATCCAGTGTCAGACAGCACATGCCACCACTCTTCATTCCAGTGTCAAATAGCACATGCCACCACTCCATTCCAGTATCAGACGGCACATGCTACCACTCTTCATTCCAGTGTCAGACAGCACACTAAACCACACTTCATTTCAGTGTCACACTGCACACTCCACCACTCTTCATTCCAGTGTCAGACAATGCACTCCACCACTTCTTTCCAGTGTCAGACAACACATACTACTCTTCTTTCCAGTGTCAGACAACACACACTACTCTTCTTTCCAGTGTCAGACAACACACTCCCCCACTCTTCATTCCAGTGTCAGACAACACCCCCCCACTCTTCATTCCAGTGTCAGACAACACCCCCCCACTCTACATTCCAGTGTCAGACAACACACTCCCCCACTCTTCAAAAGCTTGAACTTACTTAATATTGAAAATATGTATATACTAGTTTTACTGTGCCATCTATATTATATTTTATTAACACATCGGCCATTTCCCACCAAGGCAGGGTGGCCCACCAAGGCAGGGTGGCCCAAAAAAGAAAAACTTTCATCATTCACTCCATCATTGTCTGGGCAGAGGTGCACTTACACTACAGTTATAAAACTGCAACATTAACACCCCTCCTTCAGAGTGCAGGCACTGCTGGAAGTCTAATCTCCTTACACACAAAACCTCCTTTAAAGATAGGCCTATCTTTAAAAAATAATGTCCTGACCCACAGGCTGGCTGCCCATGAGCCCATGAGATGGAAAATCAGTCCAGTACCACAGCACTCCATATTTTATCCCTATCTTGCACCGTCAACATTGAATTTCACAGTTGTGATTGAAAAAAACAATTTAGCAAACATTGTATGTGGAAATAGTGCTGGAAGATCACATCTTAAATGATGGTCTATTGTGTATATATTATATTGACTTGTATACTTTTTTGTTTCAGGGAGATGAAGATCTGGATTTGTGTTGAGCTGATACACCTGGATGGATGCTGTAACTACACCTGGATGGTTGCTGTAACTACACCTGGATGGTTGCTGTAACACCTGGATGGCTGTTGTAACACCTGGATAGTTGTTGTAACTACACTGGATGGTTGCTGTAACTACACTTGGATGGTTGTACCTACACCTGGATGGTTGTAACTACACCTGGATGGTTGTAACTACACCTGGATGGTTATTGTAACAACACCTGGATGGTTGCTGTAACACCTGGATGGTTGTACCTACACCTGGATGGTTGTAACTACACTGGATGGTTGCTGTAACAACACCTGGATGGTTGTACCTACACCTTTATGGTTGTAACAATACCTGGATGGTTGCTGTAACAACACTTGAATGGTTGCTATAACAACACCTGGATGATTGCTGTAACACCTGGATGGTTGTAATTACACCTGGAACTAAGTCTAGTCATCTCTGGGACTATTGCAAGTAGTAGGCATAACCAGCTTTTGGATCAATCTTCCTGACAGCTTGTGGATCACTCTTCCTAAGCTGTCATCTTGTAGATCTTTGTTCGTAAGCTTTAAGGAACAAGAATCTGGATGAGAGCACAGGTGGGGGATGAAAGCTTGAGGGAAATAAGCTTTTCTCTGTAGGACAAAGCCTAAAGCTTTTTTTTCCTTGCCAATAAATACATTTGAGGATTGTGGATGATGGTTACGTAAGTCGGGACAGTCAGGCCACGTCAGGTCAGGTCTAGTCACTGTACAGGTGTAGTGTTGTGAATGGTGGACCTAGGGTAGGTCAGGTTATTACAAGTCCAGTCTGGTGAACAGAGGACCCGGTACAATTAAACCTGCACCTCGCATGTCTACAGGTCAGTGCTAGACTGCAATGTTACCTAATTACAGGTCAGTAACTATTCACATAACACCTAGGCTATAGGCTTAGATAAACTTAAAGCTTAGCTCTAAGCTTAATGACATGCATTGTTTCTAAGGCCTTTATCATCCTGTGACTAGCAGACATGCTACTGTGGCCCTCTGCTGTGCCTGTCTGATGTGGCCCTCTGCTGTGCCTGGCTGATGTGGCTCTCTGCTGTGCCTGTCTGATGTGGCTCTCTGCTGTGCCTGTCTGATGTGGCCCTCTGCTGTGCCTGTCTGATGTGGCCCTCTGTTGCACCTGTCTGGTGTGGCCCTCTGCTGTGCCTGATGTGGCCCTCTGTTGCACCTGTCTGGTGTGGCCCTCTGCTGTGCCTGATGTGGTCCTCTGTTGTACCTGTCTGGTGTGGCCCTCTGTTGTACCTGTATGGTGTGGTCCTCTGCTGTGCCTGTCTGATGTGGCCCTCTGCTGTGCCTGTATGGTGTGGCTCTGTACTGTGCCTGTCTGGTGTGGCTCTGTACTGTGCCTGTCTGGTGTGGCTCTGTACTGTGCCTGTCTGGTGTGGCTCTGTACTGTGCCTGTATGGTGTGGCTCTGTACTGTGCCTGTCTGGTGTGGCTCTGTACTGTGCCTGTATGGTGTGGCTCTGTACTGTGCCTGTCTGGTGTGGCTCTGTGCTGTGCCTGTCTGGTGTGGCTCTGTGCTGTGCCTGTCTGGTGTGGCTCTGTACTGTGCCTGTCTGGTGTGGCTCTGTGCTGTGCCTGTCTGGTGTGGTCCTCTACTGTGATTTACACACAGTTCAGAGTCCTCAAATGTGCAAAAAATCACTGTTCAGGGTCCTGAACTGTGTGAAAATGTCTAGAGGCTCATTTCAGGCAAACATCCTCACCTTCACTAAACCTGTACAATGACCTGACCTGCTGTAATCTGATCTTACAGGACTATGTTATCTCCAGTGACACCAAGTGTCATGCCTCCAGGTGTCAGGTCTCCAGGTGTTGTACATCCAGGTGTCAGTTAAAAAATTTTCAGCTTTTTGCTAATTAACTGAATATAAGAGAATTTTTTTTTTTCCTTTTTCAACTGTGATGTTTGTAAGCACTTAACTGTTGAACTAGTCATGGAATACATCCCAGAGTTAGTATGTATAATTTAGAGTCCAGAGTTCAGTAGATAATTTAATACCTGAGTTATGATGTATAATTTAGAGCCCAGAATTATGATGGTCCTCTCTCATCAACCAGTCACAAAATACAATATTGGTAGGATTGACTTGAGTGTTATGAGTGTGAGTGATGGATCATCAACCTCTGTACTGTTGTTTCCTCTTGGTTGAAGTTTGCAAATGACTGATTGAGAGGGTGCAACACCAGGAACAATGCTTGTGAGGGACCCTTGTGTACAGCAGTAATAGATGCTGTATGAGGTGTACAGCACCTGTTGCTGCTGTACATCCAGTGCTGACTGGAAAGTAGAGGATGTTCACACAAATTCTGGTGACAGTTGTAATCAGTGGTGTGACGCATTTTTGACATCTGTACTTGATGCACCGTATGCTTGGCTTGTACAGAGTATGTTACAGCATACAGCACAATGTTATGTTTTAACCTTCGTTATACGACACATCTTGGTTAGTATACCAACTGTTACTTAACATTATACCAGCTGGTATACTCGCACACCTAATATTTTGCACCAAAATCTATTGATTGCTGAAGACAGTATTGGTTAGGGATCATGTGGTTACATTTTACTAGTTTAGTATTTATTCTAGATTTTAGTTTTTATTAACAGTTCAGTCTGATAAAAAGTATTTTGAGAATTGATGATGTTCAGGCAGCTGCTGTTATATCGATGTACAGGGGTTATCATGGGAGTTGACAGCTGTTTACATCTGTGGGGGTGTTGATGGTAGTTAACAATAAAAGTACAGCAGCTGTGTGGAGAGTACAAGTCAGCACAGCAGCTGTGTAGAGAGTACAGGTCAGCACAGCAGCTGTGTAGAGAGTAATATTCCCATCTCTCACAGCATACAGCATTTTCAGGAAATCTTTGATCTCTTTGTTATTTCAACATTGATGAGTACAACTGTGCATTGAAAATGCCAGAATGCTCTTTTTACACGTGTGCACATATGCAGATGTGCACATGCACATGTGTGTGCACATGCATATGTGCGCACACACACACATATATTCACAAAAGATCAGGCACACACACAGTAATGACAAAGGTGAGTGTCATCAACTCTCCAGTAGTTCCCAGAGGTTTTCCAAATGCATTATTGCTAAACTCTGACTATTATTGATTGTTCTGCCCACCACACCCCTAAGGACGAATAATACTTAGTGCTTATTATAGAAATATGTCATGTGTATATATCACCATAGATAAGTGTATAATTATGATAACTGGATGGAATTCCATGTAAAGTGGTGGAAATTACAAAGGGTAAAAGGCATGTATGTGTTGATCAAGATGTTGAGGTAATGTTTGTCTCTGAGAGACTGAGTTCTAATGCTAATTGGTTCTTGGCTGGAGATTTGATCTTGGCCAAGAAGCATTTGGTATTAAGGCTCAAGCAGCCACTCAGGAGAAATAATTGGTATTAGTACTCAGTAAGCCACTCAGAGAAACATTTGGTATTAAGACCCAAGTAGCCACTCAAGAGAAGTAATTGGTATTAGTACTCAAGCAGCCACTCAGAGAGAAACGTCCCCCTAACATCTTGATCAGAGTTCAAGTTACTTTCACTCGCAGCTTGTTGGTATCACCATGCTAGTTGCACCAGTACTGGTGATCATTGTTACAATCTTGTTACACTGTATATCATTCCAAAGCAGCAACACCACTGTCATTGTAGACAGTGGTGATGGCTCACCCACCCACTCAGATTATCCCACTTAGAGTAGTGTGAAATCGATGACGCTTAAATTATCCAGTTCTAGGTGTTTCATGTAGTGCTCCTCTAGATTTAAACAGGACAAAAATTATATTGTGTAAACTGTCAGAATATTCAAGATTGTTTTTATGCATATATATTAGCACCTTGATATTGTTCAGTGGCATTTGTCTTTACCAGTGGTGTTCTTGAGGGCAAACCTTTGTCAGACACATCATAATCCAGACTTTAGTCTCACTATACTGAATAACACTTCAGTCTTGTTTCTATGTGTAGGTGAACGTTATGTGCACTACCCTCTCCTGTGCACCTTTGTATGCTGCTATTTACATAGCTGTTTTAATATGGAAGGCCATTTAAAAGAGGTGTGTATTACAGTGTATAAATGAACACTATTTTTATCTTGCATTATCCATAATGTTATGAGCATAGAT
Organism: Cherax quadricarinatus; assembly: GCF_038502225.1. Classification (NCBI taxonomy): domain Eukaryota; kingdom Metazoa; phylum Arthropoda; class Malacostraca; order Decapoda; family Parastacidae; genus Cherax; species Cherax quadricarinatus. Next base: position 28,331,765 of record NC_091334.1, on the reverse strand, counting down.
AGATTTCTCTGATATAATGCAGAGGATATACACCTTGAAATCTAACTCTTCTGGATTATCATATACAGGATATATTGGGGGTTCTTAGCTTATGAACGCTTGCATTACGAATATTTCACTTTCAAATGCCTGTGTTACAAAAATATCCACCTACCAATAGGTCATTTATCGATTTGTTCAAATAGTGATTCAGTCATGAACGTGTGTGAAATGGCCATTTTCACCATTTTGTGTATGTGAATATTCCACATTACGAATGACTCGTTTGTACGTTGGAACACCAGGAATGCAAGACATTCGTAAGCCGATGACTTCCTCTACCTCCTCTAGGCCAGGAAGAGTGTAATAGCCTCCTGGTTGTATGTGTGTCATTAATGTATGATTCGTAATGACTGTAATTGTGATCAAACATCGCTTTCCATCTTGCCTTGTTATTGAAGATAGTCCATAGTTCTTACATACTATTATGTCAAGAATGACGTTCTCGAGAATATTGGCCAGTAGTTTTCATTCTATGTATCATAATAAGAATGTGGACTTGTGTGTTTTAGAATAGTCACGTGATACAGGGAACTAATGTGTCCTCACGAAAATATTAATCTACGTTAAGACTTTATGAAATAAATATTGATCTGCAATATTTACACTTGTTTAATATCCTAAAATACTCATCTTACAGAGGTTGCTTTCAGTAGGCTGTTTAATGCTACTCATCTATTATCCCTTGTTAATTCATAATAATATTGTACTTTTTTTTTTTTTAACAAGTCGGCCATCTCCCACCAAGGCAGGGTGACCCAAAAAGAAAGAAAATCCCCAAAAAGAAAATACTTTCATCATCATTCAACACTTTTACCTCACTCACACATAATCACTTTTTGCAGAGGCGCTCAGAACACAACAGTTTAGAAGCATATACGTATAAAGATGAAATTAAGACACGTGCAACATCTGGGTATCTTTATTGTAGACGTTTCGCCATCCAGTGGCTTTATCAATACAATGTATTGATAAAGCCACTGGATGGCGAAACGTCTACAATAAAGATACCCAGATGTTGCACATGTGTCTTAATTTCATCTTGTCGGTATTATATACTATTCTTGCACAACACGTATAAAGATACACAACATATCCCTCCAAACTGCTAATATCCTGAACCCCTCCTTTAGAGTGCAGGGATTGTACTTCCCATTTCCAGGACTCAAGTTCGGCTATATAAAAATAACCTGTTTCCCTGAATTCCTTCACTAAATATTACCCTGCTCACACTCCAACAGATCGTCAGGTCCCAAATACCATTCGTCTCCATTCACTCCTATCGAACACGCTCATGCACGCCTGCTGGAAGTCCAAGCCCCTCGCCCACAAAACCTCCCTTACCCCTTCCAACCTTTTCAAGGACGACCCCTACCCCGCCTTCCTTCCCCTACAGATTTATACGCTCTCCATGTCATTCTACTTTGATCCATTCTCTCTTAATGACCAAACCACCTCAACAACCCCTCTTCAGCCCTCTGACTAATACTTTTATTAACTCCACACCACCTAATTTCCACACTCCGAATTTTCTGCATAATATTTACACCACACATTGCCCTTAGGACATCTCCACTCCCTCCAACCACCTCCTTGCTGCTGGATCCACAACCCAAGCTTCACACCCATATAAGAGTGTTGGTACTACTATACTTTCATACATTCCCTTCTTTGCCTCCATAGATAACGTTTTTTGTCTCCACATATACCTCAACGCACCACTTGTCTTTTTTCCCTCATCAATTCTACAATTAATCTCATCCTTCATAAATCCATCTGCTGACACATCAACTCCCAAGTATCTGAAAACATTCACTTCTTCCATACTCCTTCCCATATTTGATATCCAATTTTTCTTGATCTAAATCATTGGATACCCTCATCACCTTAATCTTTTTTATATTCACTTTCAACTTTCTACCTTTACACACACTCCCAAACTCATCCACTAACCTTTGCAATTTTTCTTTAGAATCTCCCATAAGCACAGTATCATCAGCAAAATGCAACTGTGTCAGTTCCCATTCTGTATTTGATTCCCCATAATTTAATACCACCCCTCTCCCGAACACCCTAGCATTTACTTCTTTTACAACCCCCATCTATAAATATATTAAACAACCATGGTGACATTACACATCCCTGTCTAAGACCTACTTTTACTGGGAAGTAGTCTCCCTCTCTTCTACACACCCTAGCCTGAGCCTCACTATCCTCATAAAAACTCTTTACAGCATTTAGTAACTTACCACCTATTCCATATACATGTACTTGTAACATCTGCCACATTGCTCCCTTATCCACTCTTATCATATGCCTTTTCTAAATCCATAAATGCAATAAAAACTTCCCTACCTTTATCTAAATATTGTTCACATATATGCTTCAATGTAAACACTTGATCTACACATCCCCTACCCACTCTGAAACCTCCTTGCTCATCCTCAATCCTACATTGTCTTACCTCTATAATTCTTTCAATTTTAACCCTACCATACACTTTCCTGGTATACTCAGTAAACTTATTCCTCTATAATTTTTACCAACGCTCTTATATGGGTGTGAAGCATGGGTGATGAATGTTGCAGCGAGGAGAAGGCTGGAGGCAGTGGAGATGTCATGTCTGAGGGCAATGTGTGGTGTGAATATAATGCAGAGAATTCGTAGTTTGGAAGTTAGGAGGAGGTGCGGGATTGCCAAAACTGTTGTCCAGAGGGCTGAGGAAGGGTTGTTGAGGTGGTTCGGACATGTAGAGAGAATGGAGCAAAACAGAATGACTTCAAGAGTGTATCAGTCTGTAGTGGAAGGAAGGCGGGGTAGGGGTCGGCCTAGGAAAGGTTGGAGGGAGGGGATAAAGGAGGTTTTGTGTGCGAGGGGCTTGGACTTCCAGCAGACATGCATGAGCGTGTTTGATAGGATTGAATGGAGACAAAAGGTTTTTAATACTTTACGTGCTGTTGGAGTGTGAGCAAAGTAACATTTATGAAGGGATTCAGGGAAACCATCCTGCAGTCAACCTCCCTCTTGCCTTAACTGTAAAGAGACCTATCCTGCTTATTATTGCCATTGCTCGATTTTTTAAGAGAAAAGGAGATCACCTGTATGACCTTAAGGGTTTAGCGCTCTGTTATGATTATGATAAGTTCTTAAGCCGTGGCAGGTTTCTTATTCCCGAGTTGCTAAACTGCCTCAGACCTCTGTAGTACCTACTTCCAGTCACTTCTGTAGTACCTACTACCAATCACCTCTAGTACCTACTTCCAGTCACCTCTGTAGTACCTGCTACCACACTCACCTTTGTATCTAACCCTTTTATCATCTACTTTCCTTCATCTGCTCACTCGCACATTTGTCCACCTACACGACCTTATGGCCTCTGCTGAAGAAATCATCATTTCGTATCCCCACAACAAAGTCTAAACATCACCCAAGTACAAATCCCTTCAACCCCTAAATCACATAATCTCCCACACTACTTTACCTGTCTCTGGGTCATGTCTTTTTCCTCATAATTTATGTTACCATTATGGAAATTCATCCACCCCCATGTACAGCACTTGCTCGCTCGCTCTCGCGTCCCCAATAAAATTTCTTCGCACAAAGATACCTCTAACCTCTCGTTATCTTCCCCTTCTTTGGGACTCCTCCAGGGAGGTTCCTTGATGCTGGATAGGGGCTCTTGATTTAGGGAATTCGATCTGTGATCTGGTTCCCTGAATTCCTTCCATCTTCCCCACATGCTCTGTATAACCCTATGGGTTTAGCACTCCCCCATGATTATAATAATTCCCCTTCTTTGGTAATACCTGGAGAGGGTTTTGGGGGTCAATGCCCCATGGCTCGATCTGTGACCGGGCCTCATGGTGGATCAGGGCTTGATCAACCAGGCTGTTACTGTTGGCTACACATAAACCGACGTACGAACCACAGCCCGGCTGGTCAGGTACTGACTTTCGGTGCCTGTCCAGTGCCTGCTTGAAGACAGCCAGGGGTAATCCCCCTGATGTATGCTGGGAGGCAGTTGAACAGTCTTGGGCCCCTGACTCTTATTGTATGGTCTCTTATCGTGCTAGTGACACCTCTGCTTTTCATTGGGGGGATGTTGCATCGTCTGCCAAGTCTTTTATAGGATGTGATTTTCGTGTGCAAGTTTGCTGTTAATCCCTCTAGGATTTTCCAGGTGTATATAATCATGTATTTCTCCCGCCTGCGTTCTAGGGAATACAGGTCGAGGAACTTCAAGCGTTCTCAGTGTCTACTATCTTAACTCAACCTACATCTTCTGCCTCTTGACATCATGCTTCCTGCAGGTTCCCTGCCATCTGCCTCTTGACATCATGCTTCCTGCAGGTTCCCTGCCATCTGCCTCTTGACATCATGCTTCCTGCAGGTTCCCTGCCATCTGCTTCTTGACATCATGCTTCCTGCAGGTTCCCTGCCATCTGCTTCTTGACATCATGCTTCCTGCAGGTTCCCTGCCATCTGCTTCTTGACATCATGCTTCCTGCAGGTTCCCTGCCATTTGCCTCTTGACATCATGCTTCCTGCAGGTTCCCTGCCATCTGCTTCTTGACATCATGCTTCCTGCAGGTTCCCTGCCATCTGCTTCTTGACATCATGCTTCCTGCAGGTTCCCTGCCATCTGCCTCTTGACATCATGCTTCCTGCAGGTTCCCTGCCATCTGCTTCTTGACATCATGCTTCCTGCAGGTTCCCTGCCATCTGGAACAATTAAAGACAACTTTTTGTTTGTCAGGAGACGAAACCAATGATTAACATCGATTCAACTCACAAACCTTCACATTCTCACCTTACTAGACCTACACAATGCCTTTCTTCTCAGAGTTCCAGTAATTCTCTCCTTGCTAATTACCCGCTACCATTTGTTGGCAGGTTATGTTTCGAGTCACTTCCACTACCTCCATGAGTGCACTGCAGACCATGCTGAAGTTGCCACAGCAACTGGAAATCATCTTGTCTCTGTCTCTCAGGGCCCTCATCAGCATCCCTCATTTCTTTCCTCAAAATCTGCCAGAGAGTAACACCGTTAGATTTTGCATATAGCATAGAGAAATCTTATAGTGCGCCTTTTACACTGCGAATCTAAGTCAACACTTCTCATCCGTTGGTGGTTGGATCTGATGGCATTTATATTTATGTGGTTCAAATTTACATTTGTCAAACCTCGTAGTTCTCTGTCTCTTTAATCTTGTTCAGTTAAACAGGTTATTCCTCATTCATGGAAAACTGCCGTTCTGCCGTCTCATAAACCAGATACTCCAGACCATCATGCCTCTATCGCCCTATTGCTCTCACTAGTACAGTTTGCAAGTTACTAGAACTTCTAGTTAATAGACGGTTAGTGTGGTATTTGAAGATGCAACATCGCCTTTCCACTCGTCAATTTGGCTTTCGTAAGGGTCACCCCTTGTGGGTTTAGCGCTTAGTTATGATTATAATAATACTGACCCCATATTCCATTTAGATATCTATGTTTGTAATGCCATTGCTAATAAACACTTGGTTATTATTATTATTATTATTATTTTTTTATTATCACACTGGCCGATTCCCACCAAGGCAGGGTGGCCCACCAAGGCAGGGTGGCCCACCAAGGCAGGGTGGCCCGAAAAAGAAAAACTTTCACCATCATTCACTCCATCACTGTCTTGCCAGAAGGGTGCTTTACACTACAGTTTTTAAACTGCAACATATTATTATTATTATTATTATTATTATTATTATTATTACAATCATAAAGTGCTAAACCCACCAGGGTCATACAGTGCTGCAGGGACAGAAACACTTGAAGCTCAGCCCGGTTACCCCTGAGGCCTTCTATATTCCACTGTAAATAAGTCGTGATTTGGAACGAGAAATATACTGGAAAAGCAGGGGTGTCACTAGCACGTTAAGAGACCATACAATAAGTGTCAGGGGCCCGAGACTGTTCAACTGCCTCCCAGCATACATAAGGAGGATTACCAACAGACCCCTGGCAGTCTTCAGGCTGGCACTGGACAAGCACCTAAAGTCAGTTCCTGACCAGCCGGGCTGTGGCTCGTACGTTGGTTTGCGTGCAGCCAGCAGCAACAGCCTGGTTGATCAGGCTCTGATTCACCAGGAGGCCTGGTCACAGACCGGGCCGCGGGGGCGTTGACCCCCGGAACTCTCTCCAGGTAAACTCCAGGTAAGTAACATACAGTTACTCATTGTGTTTGTGAATTCAGTAATGTGTGGGTCCTGGTCTTGCAGGAGATTTATATTGAAGTCACCTGAGAGTAGTAAGTGATTTTTGTTCATAACTTGTAAATGTACTGTATACCTTGTACATGTTTACCTGGAGTTTACCTGGAGAGAGTTCCAAGGGTCAACGCCCCCGCGGCCCGGTCTGTGACCAGGCCTCCTGGTGGATCAGAGCCTGATCAACCAGGCTGTTGCTGCTGGCTGCACGCAAACCAACGTACGAGCCACAGCCCGGCTGATCCGGAACTGACTTTAGGTGCTTGTCCAGTGCCAGCTTGAAGACTGCCAGGGGTCTGTTGGTAATCCCCCTTATGTGTGCTGGGAGGCAGTTGAACAGTCTCGGGCCCCTGACACTTATTGTATGGTCTCTTAACGTGCTAGTGACACCCCTGCTTTTCATTGGGGGGATGGTGCATCGTCTGGCAAGTCTTTTGCTTTCGTAGTGAGTGATTTTCGTGTGCAAGTTCGGTACTAGTCCCTCTAGGATTTTCCAGGTGTATATAATCATGTATCTCTCCCTCCTGCGTTCCAGGGAATACAGGTTTAGGAACCTCAAGCGCTCCCAATAATTGAGGTGTTTTATCTCTGTTACGCGTGCCGTGAAAGTACTCTGTACATTTTCTAGGTCGGCAATTTCACCTGCCTTGAAAGGTGCTGTTAGTGTGCAGCAATATTCCAGCCTAGATAGAACAAGTGACCTGAAGAGTGTCATCATGGGCTTGGCTTCCCTAGTTTTGAAGGTTCTCATTATCCATCCTGTCATTTTTCTAGCAGATGCGATTGATACAATGTTATGGTCCTTGAAGGTGAGATCCTCCGACATAATCACTCCCAGGTCTTTGACGTTGGTGTTTCGCTCTATTTTGTGGCCAGAATTTGTTTTGTACTCTGATGAAGATTTAATTTCCTCATGTTTACCATATCTGAGTAATTGAAATTTCTCATCGTTGAACTTCATATTGTTTTCTGCAGCCCACTGAAAGATTTGGTTGATGTCCGCCTGGAGCTTTGCAGTGTCTGCAATGGAAGACACTGTCATGCAGATTCGGGTGTCATCTACAAAGGAAGACACGGTGCTGTGGCTGACATCCTTGTCTATGTCGGATATGAGGATGAGGAACAAGATGGGAGCGAGTACTGTGCCTTGTGGAACAGAGCTTTTCACCGTAGCTGCCTCGGACTTTACTCTTTTGACGACTACTCTCTGTGTTCTGTTAGTGAGGAAATTATAGATCCATCGACCGACTTTTCCTGTTATTCCTTTAGCACGCATTTTGTGCGCTATTACGCCATGGTCACACTTGTCGAAGGCTTTTGCGAAGTCTGTATATATTACATCTGCATTCTTTTTGTCTTCTAGTGCATTTAGGACCTTGTCGTAGTGATCCAATAGTTGAGACAGACAGGAGCGACCTGTTCTAAACCCATGTTGCCCTGGGTTGTGTAACTGATGGGTTTCTAGATGGGTGGTGATCTTGCTTCTTAGGACCCTTTCAAAGATTTTTATGATATGGGATGTTAGTGCTAATGGTCTGTACTTCTTTGCTGTTGCTTTACTGCCACCTTTGTGGACTGGGGCTATGTCTGTTGTTTTTAGTAACTGTGGGACGACCCCCGTGTCCATGCTCCCTCTCCATAGGATGGAAAAGGCTCGTGATAGGGGCTTCTTGCAGTTCTTGATGAACACAGAGTTCCATGAGTCTGGCCCTGGGGCAGAGTGCATGGGCATGTCATTTATCGCCTGTTCGAAGTCATTTGGCGTCAGGATAACATCGGATAGGCTTGTGTTAATCAAATTTTGTGGCTCTCATAAAAAATTCATTTTGATCTTCGACTCTCAGTCTGGTTAGCGGCTTGCTAAAAACTGAGTCATATTGGGACTTGAGTAGTTCACTCATTTCCTTGCTGTCATCTGTGTAGGACCCATCTTGTTTAAGTAGGGGCCCAATACTGGACGTTGTTCTCGATTTTGATTTGGCATAGGAGAAGAAATACTTTGGGTTTCTTTCGATTTCATTTATGGCTTTTAGTTCTTCCCGCGATTCCTGACTCCTAAAGGATTCTTTTAGCTTAAGTTCGATGCTTGCTATTTCTCTGACCAGTGTCTCCCTACGCATTTCAGATATATTGACCTCTTTTAGCCGCTCTGTTATTCTTTTCAGTCGCCTGTAAAGGGAGTGCCTGTCTCTTTCTGTTTTACATCTACTCCTCCTTTTTCTTAGAGGAATAAGCCTTGTGCATACATCGAGTGCCACCAAGTTAATCTGTTCTAGGCATAAGTTGGGGTCTGTGTTGCTTAGTATATCTTCCCAGCTTATATCGGTTAGGACTTGGTTTACTTGGTCCCACTTTATGTTTTTGTTATTGAAGTTGAATTTGGTGAATGCTCCCTCGTGACTAATCTCATTATGTCGGTCTGGGGCTCCGCGCATACATGACTGAACCTCAATTATGTTGTGATCTGAGTATATTGTTTTTGATATGGTGACATTTCTTATCAGATCATCATTGTTAGTGAAGATGAGGTCTAGTGTATTCTCCAGTCTAGTAGGCTCTATTATTTGCTGGTTTAAATTGAATTTTGTGCAGAGATTTAAAAGCTCGCGTGAGTGTGAGTTTTCATCACAGCTGCCTCCTGGTGTTATTACTGCAACAATATTATTTGCTATATTCCTCCATTTTAGGTGCCTTAAGTTGAAATCCCCCAGGAGCAAGATGTTGGGTGCAGGAGCTGGAAGGTTTTCCAGACAGTGGTCAATTTTTAACAGCTGTTCCTGGAATTGCTGGGATGTTGCATCCGGAGGCTTGTAGACTACCACAATGACTAGGTTTTGGTTCTCGTACTTGTATACCTTGTACATGTGCTTGTATACCTTGTACACGTACTTGTATACCTTGTACATGTGCTTGTATACCTTGTACATGCACTTGTATACCTTGTACATGTACTTGTATACCTTGTGCATGTACTTGTATACCTTGTGCATGTACTTGTATACTTTGTACATGTACTTGTATACCTTGTACATGTACTTGTATACCTTGTACATGTACTTGTATACCTTGTACATGTACTTGTATACCTTGTACATGTACTTGTATACCTTGTACATGTACTTGTATACCTTGTGCATGTACTTGTATACCTTGTACATGTGCTTGTATACTTTTATTTTTTTTATTTATTTATTTCCAATTTGAGCACACATACAGAGGTACAAAAAAATACAGATAAGAGCAGCATGCCAAAGCCACTTATACTATGCATAGCATTACGGGCTGGCTTAAAATTAACTTAAGATTAACTAAGCAATGATGAAATCAGTGATACCTTGTACATGTACTTGTATACCTTGTACATGTACTTGTATACCTTGTGCATGTACTTGTATACCTTGTACATGTGCTTGTATACCTTGTACATGTACTTGTAGACCTTGTACATGTACTTGTATACCTTGTACATGTACTTGTATACATTGTACATGTACTTGTATACCTTGTACATGTACTTGTATACCTTGTACATGTACTTGTATACCTTGTACATGTACTTGTATACCTTGTACATGTACTTGTGTACCTTGTACATGTACTTGTGTACCTTGTACATGTACTTGTATACCTTGTACATGTACTTGTATACCTTGTACATGTACTTGTATACCTTGTACATGTACTTGTATACCTTGTACATGTACTTGTATACCTTGTACATGTACTTGTATACCTTGTACATGTACTTGTATACCTTGTACATGTACTTGTGTACCTTGTACATGTACTTGTATACCTTGTACATGTACTTGTATACCTTGTACATGTACTTGTATACCTTGTACATGTACTTGTATACCTTGTACATGTACTTGTGTACCTTGTACATGTACTTGTATACCTTGTACATGTACTTGTGTACCTTGTACATGTACTTGTATACCTTGTACATGTACTTGTGTACCTTGTACATGTACTTGTATACCTTGTACATGTACTTGTATACCTTGTACATGTACTTGTGTACCTTGTACATGTACTTGTATACCTTGTACATGTACTTGTGTACCTTGTACATGTACTTGTATACCTTGTACATGTACTTGTGTACCTTGTACATGTACTTGTATACCTTGTACATGTACTTGTATACCTTGTACATGTACTTGTATACCTTGTACATGTACTTGTATACCTTGTACATGTACTTGTATACCTTGTACATGTACTTGTATACCTTGTACATGTACTTGTATACCTTGTACATGTACTTGTAGAAATAAAAATATAACAAATAGGGAACAGTGTAGTAAAGAAAACGAACGTCAGGCTAAAGTTCCTCTACTAACAAGCACAGTGTCTACCTACTGAGGCACAGTGTCTACCTACTGAGGCACAGTGTCTACCTACTGAGGCACAGTGTCTACCTACTGAGGCACAGTGTCTACCTACTGAGGCACAGTGTCTACCTACTGAGGCACAGTGTCTACCTACTGAGGCACAGTGTCTACCTACTGAGGCACAGTGTCTACCTACTGAGGCACAGTGTCTACCTACTGAGGCACAGTGTCTACCTACTGAGGCACAGTGTCTACCTACTGAGGCACAGTGTCTACCTACTGAGGCACAGTGTCTACCTACTGAGGCACAGTGTCTACCTACTGAGGCACAGTGTCTACCTACTGAGGCACAGTGTCTACCTACTGAGGCACAGTGTCTACCGACTGAGGCACAGTGTCTACCTACTGAGGCACAGTGTCTACCTACTGAGGCACAGTGTCTACCTACTGAGGCACAGTGTCTACCTCCTGAGGCACAGTGTCTACCTACTGAGGCACAGTGTCTACCTACTGAGGCACAGTGTCTACCTACTGAGGCACAGTGTCTACCTACTGAGGCACAGTGTCTACCTACTAAGGCACAGTGTCTACCTACTGAGGCACAGTGTCTACCTACTGAGGCACAGTGTCTACCTACTGAGGTACAGTGTCTACCTACTGAGGCACAGTGTCTACCTACTGAGGCACAGTGTCTACCTACTGAGGCACAGTGTCTACCTACTGAGGCACAGTGTCTACCTACTAAGGCACAGTGTCTACCTACTGAGTCAGTGTCTACCTACTGAGTCACAGTGTCTACCTACTGAGGCACAGTGTCTACCTACTGAGTCACAGTGTCTACCTACTAAGGCACAGTGTCTACCTACTGAGTCACAGTGTCTACCTACTGAGGCAGTGTCTACCTACTGAGGCACAGTGTCTACCTACTGAGGCACAGTGTCTACCTACTGAGGCACAGTGTCTACCTACTGAGGCATAGTGTCTACCTACTGAGGCACAGTGTCTACCTACTGAGGCACAGTGTCTACCTACTGAGGCACAGTGTCTACCTACTAAGGCACAGTGTCTACCTACTGAGGCACAGTGTCTACCTACTGAGGCACAGTGTCTACCTACTGAGGCACAGTGTCTACCTACTGAGGCACAGTGTCTACCTACTGAGGCACAGTGTCTACCTACTGAGGCACAGTGTCTACCTACTGAGGCACAGTGTCTACCTACTGAGGCACAGTGTCTACCTACTGAGGCTTGCTGGACCCTATGTCTAACTCTGATACATTGTCATATTGATTACACTTGGTCTTCATGGTACTCTGCCTTAACAGAAAAAAATGAAAGATAGACTACAAATCATCCAAAAAAAAAAAAAATGTTGAGATTCATCCTGGACCTTGGTGCTATTCTCAGGTGCTAAAGTAGAATAAGCTCACAATCTTGCCATTATATTCCAAAGCTCATTTATTCACAACCTATATTAGTCCCTTTTTATTATAATTTTAAACTATAATTATAACTTTAAAAAATTACCTTTATAGTACTACCTACTATCATATTCCCAAGCACTATTATATGATCATCACTTTATTTGTATTAGTCCCTTAGCTCATTATTTTACATTTGTTAAATAATTCAGGTGCTATTTTTTAGCTTAAGACTATTTACTTTGTTTTATACTTAATTCTAACTATAGATTCACTACAAATCTTATGATTACAAGCATTGATCCTGATACCAACCTCTTATTTAATGACTTAAATGAATCAAACAGTTACTGTAATTACTACACTGCAGAACAATCAAAGGCACTTCTCAGTGCCAACAACAACATAACTATCTTTACAATATCAGATCTTTAAGCAAGCATTACGATGACCTCATAGCATTACTAAATTCCTTACATGCCAATATGTCCATCATTACACTAACTGAAACCTGGCTAAAGCCTGATAGTACAGATGTCTATGCCATTCCTGGTTACACAGCCATACACAACTGTAGGCCAGACCAACAAGGGGGTGGCACAGCCATATACTACTCAGACCAACTAGAATGTATCACTAATACTTGCACAAGGGATGAACATGGGGAATATATAATAGCTAAATTCAAATCCAAATACCTACAAAAACCTCTCACATTGATAAACATCTACAGAGTTCCACAGTCAAACATTAGCCAATTTAGTCAAAATCTAGGAAGTATGATAACTGATGCACGCATGAACAAAGATCACTTACTACTCTCAGGTGACTTCAATATAAATCTCCTGCAAGACCAGGACCCACACGTTACTGAATTCACAAACACAATGAGTAACTGTATGTTACTACCAACAGTAACAAAACCTACAAGAGTTACAGAGACTAGTGTTTCCCTACTTGACCACATCTGGACCAACACCATATCCCCTTTAAAATCAGGCATAATTACAGATAATACCACAGACCACTACCCTACTTTCCTCATAACAACTCTTGGTAAACTACCCCAAGACACTACTAAAGTCACCTTCAGACTTCACAATGAGGCAGCCATTAATAACTTCACAACAGCAGTAGCAAACATTGATTGGCACACTGAGCTAGAAATCTATACAGATATTGACGAATGTATTAATAATTTTCTAAAAAAGACCCAATACCTCTATAACAAGCACTGCCCTAAAAAAACTAAACAGATGACAGCAAAGAGACTGAACAGTCCCTGGCTAACACCCAGCATTCTCAAATCCATAAATACAAAACACCAATATGAAAAACAGTACAGAATGGGTCACATAACCAGAGACCAAACAAAACGTTACTCGTCAATCCTAACCAGCCTGATAAGAAGGGCAAAAAAATTGTATTATGAGAACAGATTATCCAACTTACGAGGTGATATAAAAAAGACCTGGAAAACACTATCTGAAATTCTGGGAACAAAAAAGATATCACGAAATAGCGAAATAAAATTAGCAAAATCAGATGAACCCCAACTCCCACCAACAGAAACAGCAAACAGACTCAATGATTTCTTCTCCACTATAGGACAAAACCTTGCCCATAAAATCCCAAGCTCAGATACCCCACCAAATAACTACCTCACCGGCAACTACCCGAACACACTGTTCCTAGCTCCGACTAACCCATACGAAGTCTCCCTTATTATCAATGCACTAAAAAACAAGGCAGGAGATTTAAGTACCTTACCACCCTTTATATATAAAAAAGTGTCACAAGTGCTATCTCCAATCATTGCAACACTCTTTAACAAATCCATTGAATCCTCCACCTTCCCTACAGTACTCAAAATAGCAAGGGTCACCCCGATCCACAAAGGAGGAGACCAGAGTTGAATAACTATAGGCCAATATCCAACTTACACCCTCTCTCAAAAATCTTTGAAAAACTAATTCATAAACGAATCTACTCCTACCTTATCTCCCAAAACATACTCAACCCCTGCCAATTTGGATTCAGGCCTAATAAAAATACTAATGATGCTATTATACACATGCTAGAACATATATACACTGCAATAGAGAAAAAAGAAGTCCCACTGGGGATCTTCATTGACTTACGTAAAGCTTTTGATACAGTTGACCATGACTTGCTCCACGTAAAATTGTCAGACTATGGTATAAGAGGGCACTCCCTCAATTACCTCAAGTCATACCTCAGCAACAGAAGCCAATATGTGTACGCAAATGGGGCAAACTCTTCTGCGCAACCAATTACAGTTGGTGTCCCACAGGGAAGTGTCCTTGGCCCTCTTCTCTTTCTCCTATACATAAATGACCTTCCAAATGCTTCGCAATTACTCAAACCCACACTATTTGCAGATGACACTACATACGTCTTCTCTCACCCGAGCCCAGTCACACTAGCCAATACTGTAAATACCGAATTACAGAAAATATCTACCTGGATGAGGACTAACAAACTTACACTAAACATTGACAAAACCTACTTCATTCAGTTTGGTAACAGAGCTACAGATGTCCCTCTTAACATAATGATAAACGGATCACCTATCACAAAGCTAACAGAGGGAAAATTCTTAGGAATCCACCTTGATAATAGACTCAAATTTCATACACATATACAACAAATTTCTAAGAAAATTTCCAAGACTGTAGGCATACTATCGAAGATACGGTACTATGTTCCACAGTCAGCCCTCCTGGCCCTATATCACTCTCTTATTTACCCCTATCTCACCTATGGAATTTGTGCATGGGGCTCAACAACAGTTAACCATCTCAGACCACTAATTACCCAACAAAAGGCTGCAGTTAGAATGATAACAAATTCTCACTACAGGCAGCACACTCCACCAATATTCAATACACTAAACCTACTCACCATACAAAACATCCATACTTATTACTGCACCTATTACATACATAGAACACTTAACTCTGATATTAACCCTCCCCTCAAACATCTCCTTGCCAACCTCAACAGAACACATGACCATAACACAAGACACAGATCACTCTTTGATGTTCCTCGTGTTCATCTCACAATATGCAAAAACTCAATGCACATAAAAGGCCCTAAAATCTGGAATTCATTACCTGTAAATATAAAAGAAACACTACCTGTTTATAAGTTCAAGTCTCTACTCAAAGATCACTTACTCACCCAAAACCAAATAAATACTGAATAACTGAACCTTATAAATTGTATATCTTAAATGTTTCTCACAATTATATCACATAAATGTTAAACCTAAAACCCAATCTAACTTTATTATTTTTTAAATACACTACCTAACAGAATCCTTCATATGACCTGTCTTTGTAATACTCACTTGTGCTTTATAGTAATCTGTTTACATTAATGTTTTATCACTGACTTCATCATTGCTTAGTTAATCTTAAGTTAATTTTAAGCCAGCCCGTAATGCTATGCATAGTATAAGTGGCTTTGGCATACTGCTCTTATCTGTATTTTTTTGTACCTCTGTATGTGTGCACAAATTTATAATAAATAAATAAATAAATAAAAAGGTAACATGTAGGCCCCGGTGGCCTGGTGGCTAAAGCTCCCGCTTCACACACGGAGGGCCCGGGTTCGATTCCCGGCGGGTGGAAACATTCCGACACGTTTCCTTACACCTATTGTCCTGTTCACCTAGCAGCAAATAGGTACCTGGGTGTTAGTCGACTGGTGTGGGTCGCATCCTGGGGGACAAGATTAAGGACCCTAATGGAAATAAGTTAGACAGTCCTCGATGACGCACTGACTTTCTTGGGTTATCCTGGGTGGCTAACCCTCCGGGGTTAAAAATCCGAACGAAATCTTATCTTATCTTATCTTACAACAGTTGAATATGCTGATGCTGAAGGCAGAGTAAAACAATTAAAGTTACATCACGTTTATAAAATTGCTTACAAACAGTGAGAGGAATATTTTGCTACCAAATTTGTTAAGGCTGGGAACCAAAATAATAATGGTACTAGGGGAAGAGAGAAGAACTTTGCAGTACCCGCAGTCAGTGATCAGGCTTCAAGAACATTTTAATGACAGTAATAAAGGAGTGGAACAGACTACCTACACATGTCAAAGCCAGTCATAGAATGAACCAGTTCAAGAATAGATCCAAGAGGTACTAATGAATGTGGCTACAGAAGGAGAGGAGAGTAATATCTAACATACATGTAATGTAATCTGATCATGTTTTTAATTTTAATGTACATAACTGAATTTACCTTATCCCTAGTATATATCCTTTTATTGTAACTGCCTTTCACATAGTTAAATTACTTACCTGTTATAACTTTAATGTTTAAACAAGAATTATTACAAGGACCCCAATGGAAATAAGTTACTTTGAATGACTTTTTGGGGGCTATCCTGGAGGATAATCTACATATATGCTGCTATGTATGATAATTTATGTAAATGTATGCTGTATAGCCCTTGTGGCTTAGCGCTTCTTTTTGATTATAATAATAATATGTAAATGTATTTATGTGTACTTGTACCTGGATGAACTAACTTATTCCACCTTGGTCGAGGTTACATTTCCGGACACTGGAAGACAGGGTTCGATACGGCGCACGTTGTTAGTGGCTCTGTAAACCATAACAACAACAACAACAAATGTTTTCTCCAGGAAGATTTATGAGTAATTATGTTGTTGTAGGCAGCAAGATCCTCCAAGATGAGTGATAAGGTGAGAAATATTGATGTTGAGAATGATGTGAGTTATTTATGATCTCATAGACCTAACTTTTGTACTTTTATTGATGGTAAATATTAACCTTCACTCCTCGTGTATCTTACACTAATATATTTCTCCCAGGTCCTCACTTATTATGTATTATATACTTGTATTTTGAGTTATTATTGACTGTCTTATAAGTGATTTAGGTTCTCATAGGCCTAGATCATAACTTTTCTTTAACCAAAGATAAAAATTTCGTCTTGTATATTTCACTAATATATCTTACAGGTACTGCTGTGTAACTTAATTTGTCTATTATAATATAATTTTGTGGTATATAGTGTCCCTGGGGGTCTGTTTAGGCCTTCATAGGCCTATTTTTATGATTTTGTTTAACAAAATATACAGATGTCATTCTCTAGTTTTTGTTAATTTTTTCTTGCAGGTGTCGGTGTGTTGGCCTTATTTTACCTATTATATTATTATTTTGTTGTATATATCCCACCTGACAAATAATTTAGACCTTCATAGGCCTATATATTAAGTTTTGTTTAACAAGAAATAAATATTGTATGTTAACTTGTAAGTTTATTCAGGTTCATATAAATACAGTTACATAAATTATCATACATAGCAACATATGTGTTTATTACTCTCCAAGATAACCAAAAAAAGCATTGGGGTCCTCGTAATAACTTATTATTTATATCTTAAAATAGGTAGGTAACTTAACTATGTGAAAATCAGTTACTATTAAAGGAGATACAATAGGAATAAAGTAATTACCTGGATTATATCTGGAGATGGTTTCGGGGATCAGTGCCCCCATGGCCAGGTCAGTGACCAGGCCTCATGGTGGATCAGGGCCTCATCAACCAGGTTGTTACTGTTGGCCACATGCAACCCAACGTATGAACCACCGTCTGCCTGTGCAGGTACAGTGGACCCTCAGTTATCAGCTGTAATCCGTTCGAGAAGGTCGGCCTAAAAGCGAAATGGCTGATAACCGAAATAATATTTCCCATAAGAATTAATGTAAATCCAACTAATCCGATTCAGACACCCAAAAATATTAACAGAAAATGCATTTTCTAAAGATTAACTATAGTTTTACATACAGAAAACAATGAGAACTAAATAAAATGACTAATGAAATGGATAAATGAACATTTAAATCACTTTTATCTGTATTGAAGAGTCTTGTTGGTGTATGCAAAATGGCGAGGGAGGTTTAAATGTGACACTGTTATTAACTCTACGGCTTATTTATTTATCACAATTCATTTATTATGACATAATAAACACTATTAATAACATAGAAACATGATATATACTCTAGAATGAATAACATGTCATTATGTATGTGGCAAGTTTGGGTGTGTTGTAGTTGTTGGGTTTATAAGGGCCACTGAGAGCATAAGCTGTACATACCAGTGGTAATGGGCAGCAGCAGAGCTACCACCACCATTCACACAAACAGTGTACATAATTTATAAATAAGAATTATTTACACTCTGATTTATAAATAAGAAATATTTACACTTACTTTACCTTGGAGGAGATGCTAGCTATGCTTTAGGGTGGTAGAAGATAGGCAGAGCAGTATTGTTGTCAGTAGCCCAATATACCTCTAACAACATTGGAGGAGTTAAGTTTCGTGTTGTCTTTTTCTGTTGCTTAATCACTTATCTTACTTTCTCTCGTCTCTCTTCCTCCTTCACTCTCATGCTTTTCAACAACTTCTTTCTTAAATTCCATTTTGTTTCTCACTTTCTTTACCAAAGGAATTTTACTAGGAACTTTATTTGGGCTCAGTTGCTTATTTCGCAGTTGCACTAAATCAGTGGATTATAGAGAAATGTTTGGGTGAATGAGCAGAAGCTTCCTCACTTGCCCAGAGACAGACACGTCCAGATTGACGTGAGCAGCTCGCAGTGGCGGGTTGACGTGTCCCATATGGCCGATAAGCAAAACAATGGCCAATAACCGGAAGCTGAAAAACCGTCTTATAAGCGAGTTTGCCGATAGATGGAATGGGTGATAACAGAGGGTTCATTGTACTGACTTTAGGTGCCTATCCAGCACCTTCTTGAAGACAGTCAGGGCTCTGTTGTATGCTGGGAGGCAGTTGAACAGTCCTGGGCCTCCCCTCAACTTATTGTGTTGTCTCTTTATTGTGCTAGTGGCACCCCTGCATCATCTGCCGAGTCTTTTGTTTTCATAGGGAGTGATTTTCATGTGCAATTTTGGTACTAATCCCTTTAGGATTTTCCAAGTGTATATAATATTGTATCTCTTCCGCCTGCATTCTAGGGAGTACAGGTTGAGGAACTTTAAGTGTTCCCAGTAATTGAGGTGTTTTATCGCAGTTATGTGTGCCATGAAGGTTCTCTGTACATTTTATAGGTGCTGTTAGTGTGCAGCAATATTCCAGCCTAGATAGAACAAGCGACCTGAAGAATGTCATCGTGGGCTTGGCATCCTCAGTTTTGAAGGTTCTCATTATCCATGCTGTCATTTTTCCAGAAGATGCAATTGATACAATGTTGTGGTCTTTGAAGGTAAGATCCTCTGACATTATCATTCCCAGGTATTTTACATTAGTTTTTTGCTCTAGTGTGTAGTTGGAAATTGTTTTATACAGTGGACCCCCGCATAACGATTACCTCTGAATGCGACCAATTATGTAAGTGTATTTATGTAAGTGCGTTTGTACGTGTATGTTTGGGGGTCTGAAATGGACTAATCTACTTCACAATATTCCTTATGGGAATAAATTCGGTCAGTACTGGCACCTGAACATACTTATGGAGTGAAAAAATATCGTTAACCGGGGGTCCACTGTACTCCGATACAGTTTTAATTTCCTCACGTTTTCCATATCGGAAAATAGTGGAACCTTGGCTTATGAACGCCCCGCCATGCGAATTTTTCAGGATACGAACTGTTGATTGGTCGATTTTTTGCTTCTGGATATGAAGGAAATTTCAGGATGCGAACTTCCCCCTCAAGGGGGATTCCTTAAATAAATAAATAAATAAATAAATAAATAAATAAAATATTTATTTCTTTGCGAAGGTTACAGTGTGTGTTTACATATCATAATATAATTGGAGCAAAGAAAGCCACTGTCATGCCAAGGCATTTCAGGCAGACTTAACCTAATACTTATAGACTACTAAGCCTAGACAGGTGAAAAGTGTACAGTGGACCCTCGCCTAACAATATTAATCCATTCCTGAGAGCTCAACGTTAGGCGAAATTATCGTTAGGCGAATTAATTTTCCCCATAAGAAATAATGGAAATCAAATTAATCCGTGCAAGACACCCCAAAGTATGAAAAAAAAATTTTTTTTACCACATGAAATTTTAATTTTAATACACACAAACTGAAGAAGTGATGTACAATACATGACACTTACCTTTATTGAAGATCTGGTGATGATTGATGGGATGGGAGGAGGGGAGAGTGTGGATGGTCTTAGTGTTTAGAAGGGGAATCCCCTTCCATTAGGACTTGAGGTGGCAAGTCCTTTTCCGGGGTTACTTCCCTTCTTCTTTTAATGCCACTAGGACCAGCTTCAGAGTCACTGGACCTCTGTCGCACAACATATCTGTCCATAGAGGCCTGTACCTCTCGTTCCTTTATGACATTCCTAAAGTGTTTCACAACATTGTCAGTTTAATAGTCACCAGCACGGCTTGCAATAGCTGTGTGAGGGTGATTTTCATCAAAAAAGGTTTGCACTTTAAGCCACATTGCACACATTTCCTTAATCTTTGAAGTAGGCAACTTCTTCAGTTTCTCTCTCCCCTCCTCCGAAGCAGTTTCCTCAGGTGTGGCCTCTTGCTGTTGAAGATAATTTAGCAGCTCATCAGTGGTTCTTCATTGTCCTCCTCCACCAACTCTTCCACATCCTCCCCACTAACCTCACCAATATGAGCACTAGTTCCAGGCATTGTTTCCTGTTCACCTGGGTGTTAGTCAGCTGTTGTGGGTTGCATCCTGGAGGACAAGATTAAGGACCCCAATGGAAATAAGTTAGATAGTCCTCGATGATGCACTGACTTTCTTGGGTTATCCTGGGTGGCTAACCCTCTGGGGTTAATTGTTTCTCGATAATTGTTTCATGTTAAGCCATACCAACAACACGCTCTCCACATCTACGAGTAATACAGCTGATGGTGGTGCAGCAACAGCAACAGCTGACTGTGGTTCAGCAACAGCTGACCATGGTGCAGCAGCAGCTGTGGTGCCACAGCAGCTGACTGTAGTGCCACAGCAGCTGACTGTAGTGCAGCAACAGCTGACCGAGGTGCAGCAGCAGCTGACTGTGGTGCAGCAGCAGCTGTGGTGCAGCAACAGCTGACCAAATGCAGCAGCAGCTGTGGTACAGCAGCAGCTGACTGTAGTGCAGCAACAGCTGACCGAGGTGCAGCAGCAGCTGACTCTGGTGCAGCAGCAGCTGTAGTGCAGCAACAGCTGACTGGTCCAGCAACAGCTGACGGTGGTGCAGCAGCAGCTGAGTGTGGTACGATAGTATTTCTCACCCTTTTTACCACAGGGTTAGCACTAGAAGCTTTCTTGGGGCCCATGGTCACTTATTTTGCAGGTGAAATCACTAAAAGCGCTGTGATAATATGAAGTGTTCCGATTGTATGCTTGGATGTGACCGCAGAGGCTGGTTTGTAAACATTGCCACCCACGGAACAAGTGAGGCTGGCTCAGGCCGCACATGGACGTGTCTCGGACGAATCGCGTCGAGCGAGTTTTTTAGCGCTAGGCGAGGCAAAATTTTTGGATTAAAATGTATTGCTAGGCGGATTTAACGTTATGCGATGCCATCGTTAGGCGAGGGTCCACTGTACTTGTAGTGGTTACCAATGTTTTGCTGTTGGTGACGCCAACTACTGGCAGCCTTTTGAAGTTTCTCCTTACTGTTATTATTATTATTATTGTTATAATAATTATTATTGTTAGTATGTACGTGGTGATGGGCTCTTGATCTAAGGAGTTGGATCTGTGCTCCAGTTCCCTAAATTAATAATAATAATAATAATAATAATAATAATAATAATAATAATAATAATTATTATTATTATTATTATTATTATTATTATTATTATTATTATTATTATTGAGGCATCTCCACTCTTTGACATTGTTAGTGAGGAGTTAGTGGATACAGTTGAAGTTACAAATATAATTGAATATCACCTTGAGTGGGTTTCATGTGAGCCACACCTGTTAACTATCTTCAGTCTAAATCTCTCTTGAATCTGCTAATTTACACTTCACCTCCTGCACAAGCCAAGGCAGTGTACGAACATTAAATGTCACCACTGCTGCACTGTCAGCAGTGGAATGACGCTCATCTTACACCGTGCGTCAAAGAGTTTCATATGTACTTCAGCATGTCTAAAACATACTTGGACCTGGCAAAAAAAGGTAAAAATTATTTCTATATAAGAAATAATTTTTACCTTTTCTTATTTTTCTTATTTAACCCTTTGACTATTGCAACCCCAAATCCTGAAGTCTCTCTCTGTGTTGCAAAATATTCGAAGAAATTTTTTTTTCTTATGAAATGATAGAGAATCTTTTCTCGATGGTAATAACACCAAAAGTACGAAATTTGATGGAAAACTTACAGAATTACGCTCTCGCGAAGTTAGCGATCTTAGCGATATATACACATATGCAATTTCGCCCAATTTGAGCCCTATTTTCGGCCAGTTCCACTGTTCCAATTGACCAAATTCATAGCTATTTCTTTAGAAGTCCATTTGTTCTATCGATTGAGTACAAGAAACTGCTCATTTACCAATTTCAACTACCCAATAAAGTGGTTGGAAATTGGCAATTTGGCCAATTGCTCACGAATTAAAAAACATGCCAATTTCAAAATAGGGTCCAGAATAAACAATGCAGACATTCCTGACACTAAAATAACATTTTATCTGTTCATTAGTCACATCTCCAGGCCCCTCTTATATTACTCTTACTGTCTATTTTGAATTTTTATTCACACTGTTATGCAGGCTACTGCATTATTGTAATAATTGTATAAATAATGTTAACCCATTCATGACTGTGTATTAGACCAGCCAGTTGGACAAGTATTGAACGGTGATGTCATTTGTTTACTCTTGAACATCGGCAAAATTCAAATATTTCCGCTACTTTGAGCTCAATTTCAAGGTCCTTTTCATCATGAAACCAATGAAAATCATCTTTATTTCTGTAATATATCTTCCATTCTCTCGATTGAGACCAAGAAAACAAGAATACAACCATAAATACCATACGAAAATACACCTCAAATTCGGCATTTTAATACAAAAAGTAGGTTAGAGGATTTTTTTTTCTCATGCACTGCATGCTGCAGGATTTTTTATACTGTGCACACTGATCACACAGACTGATTCTCTCACATGTGGGCCTACCAGCTTTCTCTTGCTTGATTTGAAGCCACTAGATTTTTGGAGTATTAATATGTCAAAAACACTGGCTCGTAAGATGTATATATTTTTTTTATTAACACATTGGCCGATTCCCACCAAGGTAGGGTGGCCCGAAAAAGAAAAACTTTCATCATCATTCACTCCATCACTGTCTTGCCAGAGGGGTGCTTTACACTACAGTTTATAAAACTGCAGCATTAAGACCCCACTTTCAGAGTGCAGACACTGTACTTCCCATCCTCAGGACTCAAGTCCAGCCTGCAGGTTTCTGTGAATCCCTTCATAAATGTTACTTTGCTCACACTCCAACAGCATGTCAAGTATTAAAAACCACTTGTCTCCATTCACTCTTATCAAATATGCTCATGCATGCTTGCTGGAAGCCCAAGCCCAACGCACACAAAACCTCCTTTACCCCCTCCCTCCAACCTTTCCTAGGCCAACCCCTACCCCGCCTTCCTTCCACTACAGATTTATACACTCGAAGTCGTTCTGTCTTGTTCCATTCTCCATACATGTCCGAACCACCTCAACAATTCCTCCTCAGCCCTCTGGACAACAGATTTGGCAGTCTCACACCTCCTCCTAACTTCCAAACTACGAATTCTCTGCATTATATTCACACCACACATTGCCCTCAGACATGACATCTCCACTGCTTCCAGCCTTCTCCTCATTGCAACATTCATCACCCATGCTTCACACCATATAAGAGCATTGATAAAACTATACTCTCATACATTTTCCTCTTTGCTTCCAAGGACAAAGTTCTTTGTCTCCACAGACTCCTAAGAGCACTGCTCACCCTTTTCCCCTCATCAGTTTTATGGTTCACCTCATCTTTCATAGACCCATCTACTGACACATCCACTCCCAAATATCTGAATACATTCACCTCCTCCATACTCTCTCCCTCCAATCTGAAATCCAGCCTTTTGTCACCTAATCTTTTTGTTATCCTCATAACTTTACTCTTTGCTATATTCACTTTTAATTTTCTTCTGCTTCTGTACATACAACAAAAACAATCAAAGGGTTAAAAACCTGTATCAAAAGAATTGGAGTGGTTTTTTTGGGCTGGAATGGATTAATGGCATTTCAGTTAATTTCAGTGTGGAAAATTGACTTGATATATGAGCAAAATGAGTTACGAGCTGGGTCACAGAACAAATTAAACTTGTAAGTCTAGGTACCACTGTATTTAGTACATATTAATACAAAATTAGCATTTCTCTTGCATTTTCAACAAAAATAGCTTAGGAGACAGTGAGTGGGATGCTTGAGTATTGGTAGCCTTTAACACCACAACAACAACAACAACAACAACACCCTCACAAATGTCAGTTTCTTTATTACAAAATATGAGTGTACCAGATAAAATTTTACACAAGCGTATATGAAGTAGGTATTGTATACACATTACATTCAAGTTCCTTTAATTTTTTAACCTGTATTTTGCAAAAAAAGATATGCAGAGGGTATGTAAACATTGGGAGAGCCTCTCATGTACAGCTTCAGTTCGTGTCTCCTCTCTGTTTGAATTAAAACATTGTCTCTGGTATTTTTGCATTTGAGCACAGATGATGCAGATGATATGAAAACTGCATGTATTGACTGGTGCACAGGAATCAACTGAATAAGTAAGTAATTACTGTAACTAAATACCAGTATCAGAAAGTAAATGAAGATGTTTATGGTTACATTCGCTACAGAGACTGAGAGTATGGCTTGCTATTGCCAGGAATGTGCATGACTGTTGCATCATCGTTAAGTGAAAATATTGTAAGTCGAACCATTGTACAATGAGGAGCACTTGTACTAGTGAAATAGCTAAGAATTTGCTCGACTGGAACAATGGAATTGGCCTAAAATGGGACTCATCCTGGGCAAACTTGATACTGCATAAATTGTGCCAAGACCGCTAATGTTTAGCCAGTGTAATTCCATGGGTTTTCCATCGAATTACATACTTTTAGGAACGTAAGAAAGGAGGAACACTGCAGCAGGCCTGTTGGCCCATACTAGGCAGGTCCTTTACAATTCATCCCACTAACAAAACAATTTGACCAACCCAATTTTCAATGCTACCCAAGAAATAAGCTCTGATGTGCAAGTCCCACTCAAATCCAACCCCTCCCACTCGTGTACTTATCCAACCTAAATTTGAAACTACCCAAAGTCCTAGCCTCAATAACGCAACTAGGTAGACTGTTCCACTCATCAACTACCCTATTTCCAAACCAATACTTTCCTGTGTCCTTTCTAAATCTAAACTTATCTAATTTAAATCCATTACTGCGGGTTCTCTCTTGGAGAGATATTCTCAAGACCTTATTAATATCTCCTTTATTAATACCTATCTTCCACTTATACACTTCGATCAGGTCTCCCCTCATTCTTCGTCTAACTAGTGAATGTAACTTAAGAGTCTTCAATCTTTCTTCATAAGTAAGATTTCTAATGCTATGTATTAATTTAGTCATCCTACGCTGAATGTTTTCTAACGAATTTATGTCCATTTATGTGTAATTAACTTTGGAAAGAGATTCTCTCTCATAGAAGAAGATTTTTCTTTTTTTTTTTGGGGGGGGGGGGACTTTTGCACTGAGAGCAAGTTTCATTTTAGGTGTCTAGACAGTGAAAGGGTTAAGTGCAGATAGGCACAACGACATTTTAACTGAAGCTGACTTATTGGGTCAAGTCTGACTTTCTTTGTTAGTTCATAAGTTATTTTATCACAGTAGCCTTCAGTTTAAGAAAATATTATTGAGTAGCAGATGGCCATTAATGGTGATTGTGGTGGCCAAAGATGAGGTTGTTTTGTATTGATTGTACACAATAAACAACTGTATAATCTTGCAAGTTTGTTGTGTCAGAATTAATTGTTGCAGAGATTTTTGTTGAATATTTCCACTTTGTTAAAGTGAGCTGTGTTAAACTCTGACTTTACTGAACTTCCTATTATTGATAGTTTCCCTCAGCCTTGTAGTGATCTCTCACCTATACTGGTGTCACACATTTACTGTATACTGTATAATAATAATAATAATAATAATAATAATAATAATAATAATAATAATAATATTTTTTTTTATTATCACACCGGCCGATTCCCACCAAGGCAGGGTGGCCCGAAAAAGAAAAACTTTCACCATCATTCACTCCATCACTGTCTTGCCAGAAGGGTGCTTTACACTACAGTTTTTAAACTGCAACATTAACACCCCTCCTTCAGAGTGCAGGCACTGTACTTCCCATCTCCAGGACTCAAGTCCGGCCTGCCGGTTTCCCTGAATCCCTTCATAAATGTTACTTTGCTCACACTCCAACAGCACGTCAAGTATTAAAAACCATTTGTCTCCATTCACTCCTATCAAACACGCTCACGCATGCCTGCTGGAAGTCCAAGCCCCTCGCACACAAAACCTCCTTTACCCCCTCCCTCCAACCCTTCCTAGGCCGACCCCTACCCTGCCTTCCTTCCACTACAGACTGATACACTCTTGAAGTCATTCTGTTTCGCTCCATTCTCTCTACATGTCCGAACCACCTCAACAACCCTTCCTCAGCCCTCTGGACAACAGTTTTGGTAATCCCGCACCTCCTCCTAACTTCCAAACTACGAATTCTCTGCATTATATTCACACCACACATTGCCCTCAGACATGACATCTCCACTGCCTCCAGCCTTCTCCTCGCTGCAACATTCATCACCCACGCTTCACACCCATATAAGAGCGTTGGTAAAACTATACTCTCATACATTCCCCTCTTTGCCTCCAAGGACAAAGTTCTTTGTCTCCACAGACTCCTAAGTGCACCACTCACTCTTTTTCCCTCATCAATTCTATGATTCACCTCATCTTTCATAGACCCATCCGCTGACACGTCCACTCCCAAATATCTGAATACGTTCACCTCCTCCATACTCTCTCCCTCCAATCTGATATTCAATCTTTCATCACCTAATCTTTTTGTTATCCTCATAACCTTACTCTTTCCTGTATTCACCTTTAATTTTCTTCTTTTGCACACCCTACCAAATTCATCCACCAATCTCTGCAACTTCTCTTCAGAATCTCCCAAGAGCACAGTGTCATCAGCAAAGAGCAGCTGTGACAACTCCCACTTTGTGTGTGATTCTTTATCTTTTAACTCCACGCCTCTTGCCAAGACCCTCGCATTTACTTCTCTTACAACCCCATCTATAAATATATTAAACAACCACGGTGACATCACACATCCTTGTCTAAGGCCTACTTTTACTGGGAAAAAATTTCCCTCTTTCCTACATACTCTAACTTGAGCCTCACTATCCTCGTAAAAACTCTTCACTGCTTTCAGTAACCTACCTCCTACACCATACACTTGCAACATCTGCCACATTGCCCCCCTATCCACCCTGTCATACGCCTTTTCCAAATCCATAAATGCCACAAAGACCTCTTTAGCCTTATCTAAATACTGTTCACTTATATGTTTCACTGTAAACACCTGGTCCACACACCCCCTACCTTTCCTAAAGCCTCCTTGTTCATCTGCTATCCTATTCTCCGTCTTACTCTTAATTCTTTCAATTATAACTCTACCATACACTTTACCAGGTACACTCAACAGACTTATCCCCCTATAATTTTTGCACTCTCTTTTATCCCCTTTGCCTTTATACAAAGGAACTATGCATGCTCTCTGCCAATCCCTAGGTACCTTACCCTCTTCCATACATTTATTAAATAATTGCACCAACCACTCCAAAACTATATCCCCACCTGCTTTTAACATTTCTATCTTTATCCCATCAATCCCAGCTGCCTTACCCCCTTTCATTTTACCTACTGCCTCACGAACTTCCCCCACACTCACAACTGGCTCTTCCTCACTCCTACAAGATGTTATTCCTCCTTGCCCTATACACGAAATCACAGCTTCCCTATCTTCATCAACATTTAACAATTCCTCAAAATATTCCTTCCATCTTCCCAATACCTCTAACTCTCCATTTAATAACTCTCCTCTCCTATTTTTAACTGACAAATCAATTTGTTCTCTAGGCTTTCTTAACTTGTTAATCTCACTCCAAAACTTTTTCTTATTTTCAACAAAATTTGTTGATAACATCTCACCCACTCTCTCATTTGCTCTCTTTTTACATTGCTTCACCACTCTCTTAACCTCTCTCTTTTTCTCCATATACTCTTCCCTCCTTGCATCACTTCTACTTTGTAAAAACTTCTCATATGCTAACTTTTTCTCCCTTACTACTCTCTTTACATCATCATTCCACCAATCGCTCCTCTTCCCTCCTGCACCCACTTTCCTGTAACCACAAACTTCTGCTGAACACTCTAACACTACATTTTTAAACCTACCCCATACCTCTTCGACCCCATTGCCTATGCTCTCATTAGCCCATCTATCCTCCAATAGCTGTTTATATCTTACCCTAACTGCCTCCTCTTTTAGTTTATAAACCTTCACCTCTCTCTTCCCTGATGCTTCTATTCTCCTTGTATCCCATCTACCTTTTACTCTCAGTGTAGCTACAACTAGAAAGTGATCTGATATATCTGTGGCCCCTCTATAAACATGTACATCCTGAAGTCTACTCAAGTCTTTTATCTACCAATACATTATCCAACAAACTACTGTCATTTCGCCCTACATCATATCGTGTATACTTATTTATCCTCTTTTTCTTAAAATATGTATTACCTATAACTAAACCCCTTTCTATACAAAGTTCAATCAAAGGGCTCCCATTATCATTTACACCTGGCACCCCAAACTTACCTACCACACCCTCTCTAAAAGTTTCTCCTACTTTAGCATTCAAGTCCCCTACCACAATTACTCTCTCACTTGGTTCAAAGGCTCCTATACATTCACTTAACATCTCCCAAAATCTCTCTCTCTCCTCTGCATTCCTCTCTTCTCCAGGTGCATACACGCTTATTATGACCCACTTCTCGCATCCAACCTTTACTTTAATCCACATAATTCTTGAATTTACACATTCATATTCTCTTTTCTCCTTCCATAACTGATCATTTAACATTACTGCTACCCCTTCCTTTGCTCTAACTCTCTCAGATACTCCAGATTTAATCCCATTTATTTCCCCCCACTGAAACTCTCCTACCCCCTTCAGCTTTGTTTCGCTTAGGGCCAGGACATCCAACTTCTTTTCATTCATAACATCAGCAATCATAATAATAATAATAATAATAATAATAATAATAATAATAATATGCCTTTTCCAAATCCATAAATGCCACAAAGACCTCTCTTTTCTAAATACTGTTCACTTATATGTTTCACTGTAAACACCTGGTCCACACACCCCCTACCTTTCCTAAAGCCTCCTTGTTCATCTGCTATCCTATTCTCCGTCTTACTCTCAGAGTTATTATTAACCCTTTGAGGGTCGACAGGCCCTCTCCAAAACTCGTTCTCAGTGTCGGCCAAATTTAAAAAAAAAAAAAAATTATTTTCTCTTATGAAAAGATAGAGAATCTTTTCCCGATCATAAAGACACCAAAAGTTTGAAATTTGATAGAAAACTTACGGAATTATGCTCTCGCAAAGTTAGCGATCTCGGCGAAGTTTACGCATCGGCGATTTTGCCCACTTTGAGCCCCATTTTCGGCCAATTTCACTGTACTAGTCGACAAAAAACATGAATATTCCGCTAGAACTCCATTTCTTTCTATCGAATGGGTGCAAGAAACCACTCATTTATGAAATACAACTATCCAGTACAGTGGTCAGAATTTAGCAATTTTGCCAATTTCACACAAATTTCAAAAGATGCCAATTTCCGAATAGGGTCCAGAATAAACAAGAAAGACATTCCTGGCACCAAAATGACATTTCCTCTAGTCATTAGTCACGTCTCAAGGCCCCTCTTATATTCTTTTGCTTTCCAGTTTGAATTTTTATTTTCACAAAAAATATAAGATTTACTCTTATGCAGACTACTGCATTAGTGTAAAAAATGGTATAAATATTATTGGTGCACTTGTGAAAGAATATTAGACTCACCAGTTGACGTGTATTGCACGCTTGGCACGATTTGTTTACTTTTGAAGTTTGGTAAAAATCGAACATTTCTGCTACTTTGAGCTCAATTTCAAGGCACCTTTCTTT
The DNA here is from genome assembly GCF_038502225.1 of Cherax quadricarinatus. Taxonomy (NCBI): domain Eukaryota; kingdom Metazoa; phylum Arthropoda; class Malacostraca; order Decapoda; family Parastacidae; genus Cherax; species Cherax quadricarinatus. The sequence continues at coordinate 28,301,375 of NC_091334.1, read as the reverse complement.
GTAAAACCAGTCAAAATCATCTCAATTTCTGTAATATGTCTTCCATTCTATAAAATGAGACCAAGAAAACTAGAATACAACAATAAATACCATACGAAAATACACTGCAAAGTCGCTGATTTATTAAAAAAAAAATGGTCAAAGTTTTTTTTTCTCATTATGCACTGTGTGCTGCAGGATTTTTTTTAGACTGTGCACACTGACCACATAGACCCATTCTTTCATATGAAGGCCTACCAGCTTTCTCCCACTAGATTTGAGGCCGCTAGAATTTATGAGTACTAGTACGTCAAAAACCCCTACACGTAAGACGTACTAGTACGACGAAAACCCTCAAAGGGTTAAAAGAATTAAGAGTAAGACGGAGAATAGGATAGATGAACAAGGAGGCTTTAGGAAAGGTAGGGGGTGTGTGGACCAGGTGTTTACAGTGAAACATACAAGTGAACAGTATTTAGATAAGGCTAAAGAGGTCTTTGTGGCATTTACGGATTTGGAAAAGGCGTATGACAAGGTGGATAGGGGGGCAATGTGGCAGATGTTGCAGGTGTATGGTGTAGGAGGTAGGCTACTGAAAGCAGTGAAGAGTTTTTACGAGGATAGTGAGGCTCAAATTAGAGTATGTAGGAAAGAGGGAAATTATTTCCCAGTAAAAGTAGGCCTTAGACAAGGATGTGTGATGTCACCGTGGTTGTTTAATATATTTATAGATGGGGTTGTAAGAGAAGTAAATGCGAGGGTCTTGGCAAGAGGTGTGGAGTTAAAAGATAAAGAATCACACACAAAGTGGGAGTTGTCACAGTTGCTCTTTGCTGATGACACTGTGCTCTTGGGAGATTCTGAAGAGAAGTTGCAGAGATTGGTGGATGAATTTGGTAGGGTATGCAAAAGAAGAAAATTAAAAGTGAATACAGGAAAGAGTAAGATTATGAGGATAACAAAAAGATTAGGTGATGAAAGATTGGATATCAGATTGGAGGGAGAGAGTATGGAGGAGGTGAATGTATTCAGATATTTGGGAGTGGACGTGTCAGCGGATGGGTCTGTGAAAGATGAGGTGAATCATAGAATTGATGAGGGGAAAAGGGTGAGTGGTGCACTTAGGAGTCTGTGGAGACAAAGAACTTTGTCCTTGGAGGCAAAGAGGGGAATGTATGAGAGTATAGTTTTACCAACGCTCTTATATGGGTGTGAAGCATGGGTGATGAATGTTGCAGTGAGGAGGAGGTTGGAGGCAGTGGAGATGTCATGTCTGAGGGCAATGTGTGGTGTGAATATAATGCAGAGAATTCGTAGTTTGGAAGTTAGGAGGAGGTGCAGGATTACCAAAACTGTTGTCCAGAGGGCTGAGGAAGGGTTGTTGAAGTGGTTTTGACATGTAGAGAGAATGGAGCGAAACAGAATGACTTCAAGAGTGTATCAGTTTGTAGTGGAAGGAAGGCAGGGTAGGGGTTGGCCTAGGAAAGGTTGGAGGGAGGGGGTAAAGGAGGTTTTGTGTGCGAGGGGCTTGGACTTCCAGCAGGCATGCATGAGCGTGTTTGATCGGAGTGAATGGAGACAAATGGTTTTTAATACTTGACGTGCTGTTGGAGTGTGAGCAAAGTAACATTTATGAAGGGGTTCAGGGAAACCGGCAGGCCGGACTTGAGTCCTGGAGATGGGAAGTACAGTGCCTGCACTCTGAAGGAGGGGTGTTAATGTTGCAGTTTAAAAACTGTAGTGTAAAGCACCCTTCTGGCAAGACAGTGATGGTGTGAATGATGGTGAAACTTTTTCTTTTTCGGGCCACCCTGCCTTGGTGGGAATCGGCCAGTGTGATAAAAAAAAATAAAAAATAATAATAATAGATTCTAATTTTTCAATTATTTTTGCAGGTTATCCTGACACCAGAGTCTGGCACTTGTACTGTCAATATTGCAGGTCATCCTGACACCAGAGTTTGGCATTTGTAGTGTCAATATTGCAGGTCATCCTGACACCAGAGTCTGGCACTTGTAGTGTCAGTGTTGTAGGTCTTCCTGACACCAGAGTCTGGCACTTGTAGTGTCAATATTGTAGGCCATCCTGACACCAGAGTCTGGCATGTGTAATGTCAGTATTGCAGGTCATCCTGACACCAGATTCTGGCACTTGCAGTGTCAGTACTGCAGGTCATTCTGACACCAGAATCTGGTACTTGTAGTGTCAATATTGCAGGTCATCCTAACACCAGAGTCTGGTACTTGTAGTGTCAGTACTGCAGGTCATCCTGACACCAGAGTCTGGCACTTGTAGTGTCAGCACTGCAGGTCATCTTGACACCGGAGTCTGGCACTTGTAGTGTCAGTACTGCAGGTCATCCTGACACCAGAGTCTGGCACTTATAGTGTCAGTACTGCAGGTCATCCTGACACCAGAGTCTGGCACTTATAGTGTCAGTACTGCAGGTCATCCTGACACCAGAGGTTTGAATTTGAAGTGTCAACATCAGTGTTAGAAATTTCATGTAAGAGCTGTAAATAATGTAATGCATATATAGTGACAACACTTAACTATAGTGTTAATAAGAATGATAATACTAACTAGAGTGTTAATAATACAGTGGTAAGAGTACAGTGTAATTGATACAGTGACAATAATGTTTATAATGCAGTATATTATTTTCTATTATTATAGTCTTTATTTGTACAAGTACATGATACAACTTATATAGACTGTCAGGGGAACACCTTCCACCTGATCAGAAGTATGGAAAAATAAATAATGAGTAACTTCTAGGAAAGATAATGAAAAAATTGAAAATATTTATATAAAAAAGGGCCACCATTGGTTCTTGTGAGATCTTGAGACACGAGACTTATCGTAGTCTAGCAGATCTTAAGATGTAATGAAGATATGATGTTAATTATTCTAGGTAGGCAGTGCTAGTCTGATGTTCAGAAGCTTATGTTGATATTAGTTCACAGTATCTCACACCAGATATGAAAGGAGAGATGAGGAATCTCTTATGTTCCACTAAGTTCTGTTGCCTGGGTTCTAACTCCAAGATATCTAGCATCAACTGTAGGTGACCAAGCCAGCAGGAGAGCTGATAATGAGAAAAAAATACTGGTTACAAGATGGTTATTAAGTATAACACTGAAGGAAGACAGTGGTAATTGTATTTCATTATCATTACTGGTAACCAGGTTAAATACAAAATAAATGAACAATATTCCTGGTTGATTACTCTTACCTGATAAAGAGAAGAGTGGAGGAGAAGTGATTTCCCAGACTCCTACAAATACCAGATGAGGTTAATACTACCAGGAGTAGAAACTAAAGAATCATAGACCCAAAGAAATTTGTAGTTTTACAGTGGCCCGCTAGATGGCAGTGCAGGCAGTAACACTGTAAAAGTCCCTCGGAGTCTGAAGTACCATATACCCAGTTTACTGACTTTTTTCACACAGGCCATAGCTGACATCAGTGATATATTATATAGAAAACCCTGGTTATTCAGAGCATTTGAGGCAAATTAGGTTAATTTTGTCCCCAGGATGCAACCCTCACCAGTTTACTAACTTGAAGGTACCTACTTAATGCTAGGCGAACATGAACAGCAGGTGTCTTAAAGAAAGACGACCCAATGTTTCCACTTGTACTGAGGTGTGAGGTGAGTGTGCTACCAACCGAGTGCCCATACAACACTGTACATAACAATATTGTTGGCAATACAACGTTTACATTGCCAACAACAATGTTATACGGTTAATGTGCCATTCACACTGAAATATCTGCTAGTGTAACCCTTCCTATTCCTCATACACTATACTACCCCTGCTAGTTTAGTGCTTGTTATATATATCTATATCTTTCAACACACCGGCCGTATCCCACCGAGGCGGGGTGGCCCAAAAGGAAAAACAAAAGTTTCTCCTTTTACATTTAGTAACATATACAGGAGAAAAGGTAACTAGCCCCTTGCTCCTGGCATTTTAGTCACCTACAACATGCATGGCTTATGGAGGAAGAATTCTGTTCCACTTCCCCATGGAGATAAGAGGAAATAAACAAGAATAAGAACTAGAAAGAAAATAGAAGAAAACCCAGAGGGGTGTGTATATATATGCTTGTACATGTATGTGTAGTGTGACCTAAGTGTAAGTAGAAGTAGCAAGACATACCTGAAATCTTGCATGTTTATGAGGCGGAAAAAAGGACACCAGCAATCCTACCATCATGTAAAACAATTACAGGCCTTTGTTTTACACTCACTTGGCAAGACGGTAGTACCTTCCTGGGCAGTTGTTGTCTACCAACTTACTACCTAGGATATATCTATATATATAATAATAATAGAATATTGCAGAAATATTAGGTTTTATTGTAATAAAATATTCTCAGAATCTCCTCTGGACAAGCAATTTAATATGTGAGAATACTATTGTTCAGTATGTCTGATATACTTGAAAAACAATGTGTTGAAGCAACACAATGTACAGTTGTTCATGTAGGAGACCAACTAGATCAACATTCACACTCACTCAAACAGTCTTCCTCGCAACAACCTCAGTGTGTATCACTGACCAGAGTTATTATAGAAAAAACACTTCGGTGTTCAGTGTGTCTAAAAGCGTTTTCTAAAAAATCAACTTTAAAAAGTCACATGAGAACTCATACTGGAGAGAAACCATATCGGTGTCTAGAATGTTTGAAAGACTTTTCTGAAAAAAAAGGTTTAGTAAGTCACATGAAAACTCATACTGGAGAGAAACCATTTCAGTGTCCAGAATGCCTGAAAAACTTTTCTCATAAATTATACTTAGTAAGTCACATGAGAACTCATACTGGAGAGAAACCATATCATTGTTCAGAATGTCTGAAAGCCTTTTCTCAAAAAGTAAGTTTAGAAAGACACAGGAGAACTCATACTGGAGAGAAACCATATCATTGTTCTGAATGTCTGAAAAACTTTTCTCAAAAAATAAGTTTAAAAAGACACATGAGAACTCATACTGAAGAGAAACCATTTCAGTGTTCACAGTGCCTAAAAAACTTTTCTGAAAGATCATTTTTAGAAAGTCACATGAGAATTCATACTGGAGAGAAGCCATATCAGTGTTCAGAATGTCTGAAAAATTTTTCTCAGAAATCATGTTTAGAAAGTCACATGAGAACCCATACTGGAGAGAAACCATATCAGTGTCTAGAATGTCTGAAAAACTTTTCTGAAAAAAACAGTTTAATAAGTCACATGAGAACTCATACTGGAGAGAGACCATATCAGTGTCCAGAATGCCTGAAAAACTTTTCTCATAAATCATCCGTAGTAAGTCACATGAGAACTCATACTGGAGAGAAACCATATGAATGTTCAGAATGTCTGAAAGCCTTTTCTCAAAGAATAAGTTTAGAAAGGCACAGGAGAATTCATACTGGAGAGAAACCATATCAGTGTTCTGAATGTCTGAGAAACTTTTCTATAAAATCAAGTTTAATAAGTCACATGAGAACTCATACTGGAGATAAACCATATCAGTGTTCTGAATGTCTGAGAAACTTTTCTCATAAAAATAATTTAGTAAGTCACATGAGAATTCATACTAGAGAGAAAAACATATCAGTTTTCAGAAAGTCTAAAAGACTTTAATGAAAACCAAGTTTAGTAAGACACCTGAGAACTCATACTGGAGTGAAACAATATTTGTGTTCACTGTTTAAAAGTTTTCAGAAAAATATAATTTAGTAAAACACAAGAATTCTGAAAAGTTGGAAATCATATCAGTGCTCAATTTCTCATTTAAATCTGATTGACTTATGCATATCAGAAATCTTTATGAGGGAAATCTTGGGGAACCAGAGGCTTGTCTGGCAGTATACTGTATGTAGGAAAAATCCTAGACGTGCAGCATAGAAACAAAAGTTTGTCGTTGCTTGAGTGTTACCTGGAGTCGCTTTCGGATGTCACTGCACCTGAGGACTGGTGCCACACCTGGTCTCTCACTTGGTGTCACACCTGGTCCTTCACCTGGTGCCACACCTGGTTCCTCATCTGGTGTGACACCTTTTCCCTCACCTGGTGCCACCCCTGGTCCCACACCTGGCACCAGAGCAGGTCTAGCATTAAAATCATCAGATATCCGGATATTAATATTATGTTTTTTCCAACCTTCAGTGTTGGTGTGAGTCTCTTGATCTGAGGAGCTGGACATGTGGTTTACTTCCTTGCATCAATCCTGAAAGCCCTCCAGGTGGTGTAGAACTTCCTTTGGATTTACCACTTATCCATGAATGTCATAATTTGTGTTTTTTAAGTTCCTTAATAAAGATCATTAAACTAGTGTGAGGGAAAAGTTCAACAGGTAGGAGTAGGAGCGAGTATATGGTGACAATAGTTTGATTGCCAGCCTGCTTGTTAAGGTAGGGTCAGTGTCTAGCTCCCGCTATCCCCCCCTCCCTTTTCTCCACCCAGAAAGGTGACGTGTGGGGCTCCAACCAAATGGATAATCACTTGACTCATAGCTCCCAACACAACTGTAAGTAAAAGCCTCTGCTCCTGTTTTAGTGGATATATTGGTTAAAAGCTTCACTTTTAACCAATTCTAAGACGTAGTTCATTCTGCCTTGATTTCCATGTTTTGCTTTTAAATCCTCGCCATTCTTTTAAATGCTTTGCTTATCATGGAGAGTGATTTCTCAAGCAGTGGTTAACTTTTGTCTCTAGCTTGGAATGTCAGCTTGGGTCATCTGGCAACCACAGAGACAGTGCTGAAGGAGACGAACTTCACATGAGTTCTGGGACATCACCCTTGATCTATGTACCTGGTTGTAGCCAACCCCAGGCAACTACCCCTCATCTTTGCAGTGGTAAAAGACCTGTGTTCCTATCATCTTGACGGATCATTCAAGGCAAAACCTACTGTGAAGGAATAGTCGTTGGGTTGTCACTCACCAGCTGTGACATCCCCCCCACATCATCAGCAACGGCTACAATTTCTACAATACGCAGTGTCAACAACATCAACCAAGACACCCCAGTCTAACTGTACATATTAGCGTTGAATTCAGATATCATTTTTATGTTTCATTTTTCATTTTTCTTTCAAGTAGGATAAAAGTTCATATTTAAATGTTTTATATTTTCAATTCTAACAATAAAGTGTATATTTGTATGTTATTATTCTTTTTCTAGTCATTAATTTTCCTAAGGAGGAGCCAGCCTTGGTAATACCTTCTTAAGATCTTACAGGGCTGAGTAAGCCTTCACAAGTGGCGACCTTGCCAGGATCACTTGACCGAATTAAGATTCGACTCAATCTCGAATCTACCATTGGAACTTCAACACCGCATACCACAGACGGTTACCACCAGCCATGAGTAATCATTCTCTATGGTAGGACTACAGTACAGGTAATTAAAAGATTTGGTGATTGTTATAGTCTCAATTTATTGTAAGTCAAGTCAAGGCAGGATATACTAGTTAATTCTGCCACCTTTATTTTTGAGCTTGAAGTGATTTGGAGGAATAGACTCTAGGGACCCGAGATTTTCCAGTGACAAGTTGTTTCATTGAGCTCTATTTATTATATCAAGGGAACTGTTGTAGGACACACTTGATTTGTTGGTGAGAAGATTGGATGGTCAAGGGACCCCATTCAACTTACTGTTTGGTTGGAATCGGCATGGAACCCTCTGTTTTCATTCATACATACTGTTTAATCGAAGCAAGGAGCGTCCCTCCGATTTATTTACAGTTTGAGCGGAGCAGGAATTGAACCCTCCATTTTCTTTGATACCCGTTTCATTTTCCCCTAGTAGTTTAAGTTATTCTTGCAAGCATGGAGGAATACCAGTTTTGGATGAACGCTGGGAGTAAGTTAGGAATAACGTTGAAAAATTTAGAAGCTTTCATTAGTGCTAAGATCCAGGAAAGAATTAAAAGAGAAAGAATTGAGAGAGAAGAAAGACAGGAAGAGAAAGAGAGGAGAAAAAGGAGAGAGAAAGAATCGAGAGAGAGGAGAAAAAGGAGTGAGATTGAATTGAAAGAGAAAAACCAAGATAGAAAGAGAGAGAGAAGACAAAAAGGAGTGTGATAGACTTGATCATGAGGAGAGAGCTAAAGTCTGTGAGGAACAAGCTAAAATACATGAGGAACAAGCTAAATTAAGAGAACTTGAGGAAAGAGCAAAATATAGAGAACTTGAGGAAAGAGCTAGAGAAAACGAGTTAAGAGAGAGGGAAAAAGATCGTGAGGTAGAGAGAGCACGCCTTGAATTAGAAAATAAAAAGTTAACTTTTTTACAATGGCAATTAGAGGAATGAGTAATTGAAGATCATACAGCTAGTCCACATAGTGCAACACCTAATTTACCTCCCTTCACAGAGGGGGAAGACATAACTTCATACATTATTAGGTTTGAAAATACTGATACCCTCTGTGAATGGCCAGCTGACACCTGGGCTACCAGGTTAGGTATGTTATTTTCTGGTACAGTATTGAATATCTATGCAACTTTGTCACAGGATATATGTAATTATAACCTACTTAAGAAGGCAATCCTTAAAGCATACCAAAAAATCACAAATTCTTATAGGAAAGATTTCAGGTATGCCACCTTACAGCATGGCCAAAACTTTCAACAGTTGCAGGTTACTCTCTTTTGTTCAACTTTTGGATAGAGAGCTCAGGAATTGATCACAGTTATGAATCTCTTAGAGACTTTATGGTTGCTGACCAGTTCCTGACAGCTCTTCCCCACCAGATATGAACATTCATTAGAGAACGTAACCTGATTAAAGCTGAGGAAGTTGCTGAGGCCGCTGACTTGTATGCTGAGGCTCACAATAACTAAAAAGACCTAAAGGGATTGAACCCTAAGGGCAAGGGTTCACCAGATCTTAAGAAATCAAAGCCTCTAGTAGAAAGTAAAATGACGTCTTTTATTCTGGTTTGTCTAAATGACAACATTAGCGGATTGAAGCATAATCAACATTAGTTGATAATGCTTCAAGTTTCCCTGAAGCCGTACCCTTCAAGTCCATAACTATTACAGAGGTGGCTGAAGCACTTCTGTCCATCTCCAGAGTTGGCATCCCTAGAGAAATTTTGTCTGATCGTGGGACATAATTCACATCTGAATTAATACAACACCTCTACCAACTTCTGGGAGTGAAGCCCCTCTTCACAACATCCTATCATCCCAGTTGTAATGGGAGGATTGAGTGCCAGCATTCAATTCTCAAGTCCATTTTAAGGAAACTTTGCTCCCTTAAACTCTGGGGTTTTCACCTTTTGAACTTCTCTATGGTAGACAGGCCAGAGGTCCATTGTCCATCCTTCATGACTTATAGACTAATGAGGAGGTAAATGCTGAGGTTCAGTCTTCTTATCAGTTTCTCCTTGACCTTAGATCCAAACTTGAGGAGACCTTTGACATAGTTTCAAAAAACTTAAGCTTATCAATGGACCAGTACAAAACCTATTTTGATACCAAAAGTCAGAGGAGAAGTTTTAAAGTAGGGGATGAAGTTCTGGTACTTTTACCAATAAAGTCAAATAAATCATTAGTAGCATGGAAATCAAGGGGAAACCTAAGCTTTATCATATCAACATTCTTAAGAAATATTACCGAAGAAATTCGGTTAACTGTCTGAATGACTTTGATTTAGTTTTTCCACACAAACTTGATAAGACAACTGAGGAGTGTAAGGTGTGCGTAATTGACAACCCTAACGTAGGCTGTGACAGAGAACTACATGACTTGGTGACTCTTGACCACTCAGGTGCGACAAACATTAATATCAATGAGTCTTTGGATGACCATAAGAAACATGAACTACTTCAATGTGTGGGTAAATTCTCAGATGTTTTTACGGATATTCCAGGTGTCACCTCCATGGTAGTCCATAAGATTGACTTAGTCACGGACAGTTCTATCAAACGGAAATTATACCTAGTTCCAGTTCACCTTAGGGATGCATTTGACCGAGAGGTAGACAGATTATTAAAATTAAAGATCATTGAACCTTCAGTATCTGCATATTGCTCACCAGTAGTCATGGTTAAGGAAGACAATTCATATAGACTTGCTATTGACTTCAGAGGACTTAATGCTATAACTAGGTGGGATGCTGAGCCTATGCCCTTAATAGATAGTGATCTACACAAATTTTATGACTCTTCTTTCTTTTCAGAGATTGATATTGTGCAAGCATATCATCAAGTAATGTTAGATCCTTCTTCTAAGCAGTACACCACTTTTCCTACACACCAAGGACTGATGCAGTTTGGTAACTGCCTATGCTACCTATGTGAGACTGATGAGAAAGGTCTTGGGTAATATGCCAAATGTTTCAGTTTATTTTGACAACATTTACATAATGACATATATGTGGGGCAAGCATATCCAAACATTAACATCAGTTTTGCGTAGGTTATGCTCACATGGCCTCACTGCCCAGCTGAAGAAATGCTTCCTGGGGTATAACAAAATTAGATATCTCGGATTGATTCTTTCTAATAACTCATTGCAGCCTCTCCCCAGTAAGATCAAAGCTTTATTAGAGTTTAAATTCCCCAAAACCAAGAAGCTCATGCCTAGCTTTCTTGGTTCTGTAAATTTTTATGCATGGTTTATCCCCAACATTACCGATCTTACAGGCATATTATCCGACTACCTTAAAAAGTCTGTGAAGGAACCTCTTGAACTTTCCGATGTAGCTCGAGAAAAGTTTAATGAACTTAAGAACAACTCTACAAACCCTATACTTAAGATTCCAGATATTAATAAGCCATTTTGTTTAAGAAATGATGCCTCTAATACCGGCCTAGGTGCAGTGTTACTACAGTATCATGATGGTACACCCGTTTCTGTATGATTCCTAAGCCGGAAACTTCTTCCTGCAGAAACGAGATACTCCACCATAGAAAAGGAATGTTTGGCCCTTGTGTGGGATATCTCCAAACTTAAATTTTATTTACTGGGAAAAGAATTCATTTTAGAGACGGATCACAAACTTTTGATATACCTAGAAACTTTTAAGGGAACCAACAGTTGCCTCTTGGGGTGGACATTGGCACTCCAAGCTTTTAAGTTCCATATTGTGTATATCAATGGTTCATCCAATTATTTCTCTGACTTGTTAAGTTGTGACAGTCAGTAGAAGATTTGGTACCTTAAGCAACTTTCCTGGTTTAGAACTTTTTCCTCGCCTATTATACTCCTTGACTATAAGTCTTGGTGTAAGGGAGTGTGAGGGAAAAGTTCAACAGATAGGAGTAGTGAGGGAGTATATGGTGACAATAGTTTGATTGCCAGTCTGCTTGTTAAGGTAAGGTCAGTGTCTAGCTCCTGCTATCCCCCCCCCCCATTTTCTCCACCCAGAAAGGTGACGTGTGGGGCTCCAACCAAATGGATAATCACTTGACTCACAGCTCCCAGCACAACTGTAAGTAAAAGTGTCTGCTCCTATTTTAGTGGATAAATTGGTTAAAAGCTTCACTTTTAACCAATTCTAAGATGTTCATTCTGCCTTGATTTCTATGTTTTGCTTTTAAATCCTTACCATTGTTTTAAATGCTTTGCTTATCATGGAGAGTGATTTCTCAAGCAGTGGTTAACTTTTGTCTCTAGCTTGGAATGTCAGCTTGTGTCATCTGGCAACCACAGAGACAGTGCTGAAGGAGACAAACTTCACATGAGTTCTGGGATGTCATCCTTGATCTACATACCTAGTTGTAGCCTACCCCAGGCAACTACCCCTCATCTTTGCAGTGGTAAAAGACCTGTGTTCCTATCATCTTGACAGATCATTCAAGGCAAAACCTACTGTGAAGGAATAGTCGTTGGGTTGTCACTCACCAGCTGTGGCCACCCCACATCATCAGCAACGGCTACAATTTCTACAATACGCGGTGTCAACATCAACCAAGACACCCCAGTCTAACTGTACATATTAGCGTTGAATTCAGATATCATTTTTATATTTAATTTTTCTTTCAAGTAGGATGTAAGTTCATATTTAAATGTTTTATATTTTCAATTCTAACAATAAAGTGTTTATATTTGCATGTTATTATTCTTTTTCTATTCATTAATTTTCCTAAGGAGAAACCAGCCTTGGTAATACCTTCTTAAGATCTTACAGGGCTGAGTAAGCCTTCACAACTAGGCATGTTTTACACAGCCTTTTCCAAAAATGTTTTTATTCTTGTGAACATTTCCTGTAAAGACAATGTTCTTGAAAACATTTCTAGACCAAGTTTCAAAAGTTTAAGTTTAGTGTAATACTAGATCATAATTTAGTGTAACTGCAGAGGTTAGGTTTATTGTAATTGTAAAGTTTAAATTATTGTAATTCTGGAGTTTAATTTAGTGTAATTCTAGAAGTTAATTTAGTGCAATTCTAGTGCTTAATTTGGGCCATTGCTCTATGACCCTTGTAGGTTTAGCACTTAGTTATGATTATAATAAAGGCAATTTAGTGTAAATTCCTGAACTTAATTTACTGTAATACTTCAGCAGCATGCAGCAGGCAGTGGCAGCATTAATGGCTGCTCCTTAATCTTTGCAGTCCCTTGGACTGATATAAGCTCCAATGATGGCCTAATTGCAAGTACTGCTGCATGATTTCATGTGGAACTTATAACGAGCCAGGACAACTGATGGTAATGTCAACAAGCTGACCAAATTTTATTAAAAGAGGACTGCCTGGCATACCAAACATCAACCCTGCTGTCAGACGTACAACCAGCCAGGCGATGTTTATCACCAACTTACAGTAGCTGCACCTTCACAACTTTGCCAGTGTTCACATGGGAGGGAAAGAAAAAAAAAACACCAAGTTGAGCACCAAGGCACCAAGGACACTGTTACGACTCATGTCTCCCTGGAGGACACCATAACATCATCCACCCCTCCTCACCACTGCCCCGGGCGATAAAACAACAATCATGGCAGACAACCCCTAATCATTCCCAGGATTCACCCTCGCCCACTTCTCACCACCTAACTGACAGCACCACATCAACCATGGCAAATACACAAGACCTCTTCAACCCAACCGACAGCTCTGACTACAGCTTATCAACATCCCCAGGTATGGCACCAGTGCACAGTCCTCTTCAACACATCATTCAGAAGATTTTGCAGGAAAATTATGTCCTCAAACTACAAAATGAAAATTATGAAAAAAGGATTACAGACTTAGAATGCTCTCTAGTTACCCATAACTCAAGGATCATTGAACTGGAAGCAAAACTAACTTGACAACGAAGACTGAACAACATAGACATGCAAACAACTCTCATTAGCCACACAAAACAACTAGCTTCCCTAACAACTAAGTTATCAGAGGCTGAACGAGACTGGAGGGCAAACATTGACTCTCAATGGAGTACATACCTACAGTATCAAAAGGACTTACTGGAACAAGATAAATTACAAGATGCTGTTATTGTAAACATTCCCAGCTTACCAACAGACACAAACCAGGATAACTGCACACAAAATACTCTTCAGCTAATCAAAAACAAGATGCACATTAACATTGAAGCTGTCCATATCAAGGAGGCTCGACTGCTAGGCAGACCGGGCCAAAAACTAAGTGTGATGCTAAGATTTCACTCACTTGGCCAAAAAAAGGACCTTATAGTTTCTTCCATCCAGGAGAATTGTGGAATGTTTGTTAATGAATGTTTAACAAGAAAGTGACAAAACCTACTGTACCGACTTCGTAAACTCAAACATGATAATAGTGATAGAATTAAAAAAAGTTTCACTCGTGATGGCACATTCTTAGTGAAACAGACATGAGTTGAGGGTATGAAATAACAAATGACCATTATCTATCGAGGTTCCTCCAAATTGCTAGTGTGACAGAGTCTGGTTAATCCAATAGTCACATCAATATTAACCACATATAGTGCAACATGTACAGTATATTGTAAATTGCCCCACATCGTATTGCTGAACATATAGTGCCTTCAATTCCTTGTTTTTTTTCTATCCCCTTCCTTGATAACAATATTATCATTTAAAAGATTAATTGAAAAGTATTATGCACGCCTTGTCTAGCAGAAGGGCCATATATTATTTAGTATAAAGTAATTATAATTTTCATATATGCTTTTGTTGATTAACCATATTAATTACAGTGGAACCTCGGTTTTTGTTTGCCCTGGTTTTCCTCGAATTTGGTTTTCTATGACTTTTTTCGTCAAAATATTGTCCCATTTTTTGTTCACCTCAGTTTTTGTCTGTCATAACGTGTCCATCTGCCCGCACCCACACAAAGCATCCCATGCTCTGTGTGGGTGAGGGCATTCTGAATCAGTCTGGCTTTGTTTCTTGTTAGTTTAATATCTTTATTATGCACCCCATACCCATCCTGTGGGCGGCAGTCAAAAGATTACAGAGGTACATAATGGTTCCAGGGACTGGACCCCAAAGTTATGATAACTGAACTAGTTATAAAGGTAATGAACTCCAGGTAAATCTGGTCACAATCATGGCAAGTTACAAAGGTAATGAACCATTTACACTCCTATACATGGTTACAGTCATGAGCAAATTACAAATAGTGAACATTACCTTACCTGGAGCTTACCTGGAGAGAGTTCCGGGGGTCAACGCCCCCGCGGCCCGGTCTGTGACCAGGCCTCCTGGTGGATCAGAGCCTGATCAACCAGGCTGTTGCTGCTGGCTGCACGCAAACCAACGTACGAGCCACAGCCAGGCTGGTCAGGAACCGACTTTAGGTGCTTGTCCAGTGCCAGCTTGAAGACTGCCAGGGGTCTGTTGGTAATCCCCCTTATGTGTGCTGGGAGGCAGTTGAACAGTCTTGGGCCCCTGACACTTATTGTATGGTCTCTTAATGTGCTAGTGACACCCCTGCTTTTCATTGGGGGGATGGTGCATCGTCTGCCAAGTCTTTTGCTTTCGTAGTGAGTGACTTTCGTGTGCAAGTTCGGTACTAGTCCCTCTAGGATTTTCCAGGTGTATATAATCATGTATCTCTCCCTCCTGCGTTCCAGGGAATACAGGTTTAGGAACCTCAAGCGCTCCCAGTAATTGAGGTGTTTTATCTCCGTTATGCGCACCGTGAAAGTTCTCTGTACATTTTCTAGGTCGGGAATTTCACCTGCCTTGAAAGGTGCTGTTAGTGTGCAGCAATATTCCAGCCTAGATAGAACAAGTGACCTGAAGAGTGTCATCATGGGCTTGGCCTCCCTAGTTTTGAAGGTTCTCATTATCCATCCTGTCATTTTTGTAGCAGATGCGATTGATACAATGTTATGGTCCTTGAAGGTGAGATCCTCCTACATGATCACTCCCAGGTCTTTGACGTTGGTGTTTCGCTCTATTTTGTGGCCAGAATTTGTTTTGTACTCTGATGAAGATTTAATTTCCTCATGTTTACCATATCTGAGTAATTGAAATTTCTCATCGTTGAACTTCATATTGTTTTCCGCAGCCCACTGAAAGATTTGGTTGATGTCCGCCTGGAACCTTGCAGTGTCTGCAATGGAAGACACTGTCATGCAGATTCGGGTGTCATCTGCAAAGGAAGACACGGTGCTGTGGCTGACATCCTTGTCTATGTCGGATATGAGGATGAGGAACAAGATGGGAGCAAGTACTGTGCCTTGTGGAACAGAGCTTTTCACCGTAGCTGCCTCGGACTTTACTCTGTTGACGACTGCTCTCTGTGTTCTGTTAGTGAGGAAATTATAGATCCATCGACCGACTTTTCCTGTTATTCCTTTAGCATGCATTTTGTGCGCTATTACGCCATGGTCACACTTGTCGAAGGCTTTTGCAAAGTCTGTATATATTACATCTGCATTCTTTTTGTCTTCTAGTGCATTTAGGACCTTGTCGTAGTGATCCAATAGTTGAGACAGACAGGAGCGACCTGTTCTAAACCCATGTTGCCCTGGGTTGTGTAACTGATGGGTTTCTAGATGGGTGGTGATCTTGCTTCTTAGGACCCTTTCAAAGATTTTTATGATATGGGATGTTAGTGCTAGTGGTCTGTAGTTCTTTGCTGTTGCTTTACTGCCCCCTTTGTGGAGTGGGGCTATGTCTGTTGTTTTTAGTAACTGTGGGACGACCCCCGTGTCCATGCTCCCTCTCCATAGGATGGAAAAGGCTCGTGATAGGGGCTTCTTGCAGTTCTTGATGAACACAGAGTTCCACGAGTCTGGCCCTGGGGCAGAGTGCATGGGCATGTCATTTATCGCCTGTTCGAAGTCATTTGGCGTCAGGATAACATCGGATAGGCTTGTGTTAATCAAATTTTGTGGCTCTCTCATAAAAAATTCATTTTGATCTTCGACTCTCAGTCTGGTTACCTGGAGTTTACCTGGAGAGAGTTTCGGGGGTCAATGCCCCCGCGGCCCGGTCTGTGACCAGGCCTCCTGGTGGATCAGCGCCTGATCAACCAGGCTGTTGCTGCTGGCTGCACGCAAACCAACGTACGAGCCACAGCCCGGCTGATCAGGAACTGACTTTAGGTGCTTGTCCAGTGCCAGCTTGAAGACTGCCAGGGGTCTGTTGGTAATCCCCCTTATGTGTGCTGGGAGGCAGTTGAACAGTCTCGGGCTTGCTAAAAACTGAGTCATATTGGGACTTGAGTAGCTCACTCATTTTTTTGCTGTCATCTGTGTAGGACCCATCTTGTTTAAGTAGGGGCCCAATACTGGACGTTGTTCTCGATTTTGATTTGGCATAGGAGAAGAAATACTTTGGGTTTCTTTCGATTTCATTTATGGCTTTTAGTTCTTCCCGCGATTCCTGACTCCTAAAGGATTCTTTTAGCTTAAGTTCGATGCTTGCTATTTCTCTGACCAGTGTCTCCCTACGCATTTCAGATATATTGACCTCTTTTAGCCGCTCTGTTATTCTTTTCCATCGCCTGTAAAGGGAGCGCCTATCTCTTTCTATTTTACATCTACTCCTCCTTTTTCTTAGAGGAATAAGCCCTGTGCATACATCGAGTGCTACCGAGTTAATCTGTTCTAGGCATAAGTTGGGGTCTGTGTTGCTTAGTATATCTTCCCAGCTTATATCGGTTAGGACTTGGTTTACTTGGTCCCACTTTATGTTTTTGTTATTGAAGTTGAATTTTGTGAATGCTCCCTCGTGACTAGTCTCATTATGTCGGTCTGGGGCTCCACGCATACATGTCTGAACCTCAATTATGTTGTGATCTGAGTATATTGTTTTTGATATGGTGACATTTCTTATCAGATCATCATTGTTAGTGAAGATGAGGTCTAGTGTATTCTCCAGTCTAGTAGGCTCTATTATTTGCTGGCTTAAATTGAATTTTGTGCTGAGATTTAAAAGCTCGTGTGAGTGTGAGTTTTCATCAGAGCTGCCTCCTGGTGTTATTACTGCAACAATATTATTTGTTATATTCCTCCATTTTAGGTGCCTTAAGTTGAAATCCTCCAGGAGCAAGATGTTGGGTGCAGGAGCTGGAAGATTTTCCAGACAGTGGTCAATTTTTAACAGCTCTTCCTGGAATTGCTGGGATGTTGCATCCGGAGGCTTGTAGACTACCACAATGACTAGGTTTTGGTTCTCGACCTTTACTGCTAAAACTTCCACTACATCATTTGAGGTATTAAGCAGTTCTGTGCAAACAAGTGACTGCAATGTACAGGCCAACCCCCCCTTTTGCCTGTTCACTCTGTCACATCTGTATAGGTTGTAACCTGGGATCCATATTTCGTTGTCCAAGTGATCCTTTATGTGGGTCTCAGTGAAAGCCGCGAACATTGCCTTTGCCTCTGCAAGCAGTCCACGGATGAAAGGTATTTTGTTGTTTGTTGCTGGCTTTAGACCCTGTATATTTGCAAAGAAGAATGTTATCGGACTGGTGGTATTGTTGGTACTGGGGGGTGATTTTTTTCCGGCATTAGTATCTGTATCTGTTGGTTTGGAGTGGAGGCCATCGACTGTGGTTCCACTGCAGGAATGACTGGATTTGGTGTACGATTTCTGCCATTTCCTGCCAGTTTTTTTTTCTTCCTGGCACTAAAAAACCTCTCTCTCTTGAGTGGCTGTGGCTACCCAGGTTTTCCCATGGCCTGGATGTTTTGTATCTTTTTGTCCCCTTTAGATGGTATGCCTGGCAATTTAAGTTATAGCACAGTCTTTCCTGTACTGAAGAGGTACACAGTTCAGGGTGAAAAAGATTACAGGAAGGGAGTTTGCATTTTCCTGTTGTCATATGGGCATGGCATTTTCTAGGGTGGTCATAGTTGCACGTCCCATCTGTTTTTCCAGATTTCCCATGCCAGCAGATACCAAGTGCATAGTATGTGCACAGGCTTGGTTTCCGTTTGCCTTGGGTTTCTGTGACTGTATTCCCTGTTGGTGCATGTTTCCCTGTCTTACTTCTATCCTCCCTAGCACCAACAATGGAGCTCCCACCAGTTGTTTTTGGTAATATATCCTCACTATTGCTAGTGGAGTCCTCTTGTTTGCTATTTCCTGCGGTATTTCTAGTTTGCATTCATTCGAAACATTTCATAATCCATTGTTTTTTGTGCTTGTTTATTGAGTGCGACTGCTAAATAATTCACCATGGGGCCAAAGAAAGTTCCGAGTGCCAGCCCTTGGATAAGGAAGGCGAGAAATGCAATAGAATTGAAAGAACTTGTAGCAAAGTATGAAAGTGGAATGAGTTTCTAAGTTTTGTGGTGAAATATTACCATCCTCTACAAAGGTGGTAGTGGTTGTGATGGTGGTAGTGATGGTGGTAGTGATGGTGGTAGACTGTGGTAGTGGTTGTGATGATGGTAGAGGGTGGTAGTGATGATGGTAGGTGGTAATGGTGGTAGAGGGTGGTAGTGATGGTGATAGAGGGTGGTAGTGATGGTGGTAGAGGGTGGTAGTGATGATGGTAGAAGGTGGTAGTGATGGTGGTAGAGGGTGGTAGTGATGATGGTAGAAGGTGGTAGTGATGATGGTAGAGGGTGGTAGTGATGGTGGTAGAGGGTAGTAGTGATGATGGTAGAAGGTGGTAGTGATGGTGGTAGAGGGTGGTAGTGATGATGGTAGGTGGTAGTGATGGTGGTAGAGGGTGGTAGTGATGATGGTAGAAGGTGGTAGTGATGATGGTAGAGGGTGGTAGTGATGATGGTAGAGGGTGGTAGTGATGATGGTAGAGGGTGGTAGTGATGATGGTAGAAGGTGGTAGTGATGGTGGTAGAGGGTGGTAGTGATGATGGTAGAAGGTGGTAGTGATGGTGGTAGAGGGTGGTAGTGATGATGGTAGAAGGTGGTAGTGATGATGGTAGAAGGTGGTAGTGATGATGGTAGAGGGTGGTAGTGATGATGGTAGAGGGTGGTAGTGATGGTGGTAGAGGGTGGTAGTGATGATGGTAGAGGGTGGTAGTGATGATGGTAGAGGGTGGTAGTGATGGTGGTAGAGGGTGGTAGTGATGATGGTAGAAGGTGGTAGTGATGATGGTAGAGGGTGGTAGTGATGATGGTAGGTGGTAGTGATGATGGTAGAGGGTGGTAGTGATGATGGTAGGTGGTAGTGATGATGGTAGGTGGTAGGGATGGTGGTAGAGGGTGGTAGAGATAACCTCTCCTCCCTCTCCCCTCCCTTGACTGGTTTCAAACGGTTTCGTTGGACAACAAAGCAGACTGTAAACGGATGGGGTTGTAGGCGCCCTTATCAAACACAAACAATAAATATAAATCAGGAACGTACACGGTAAACTGTCCAATATACAAGTACAGTTAAAAATAGAAATACAAATAGCTAGAGCTTCATTTAAGGAGGTTATTAATAGAGTATTCAAGAGGTTGATAGTAGAATTACAGTAAATCAACCATTCAAATCATTATGAAGCTCTGTGTAGTCTGCAGTCAATCAAACAAATGGGCTTCCACATGGATAAATTGTCATTTTTGTGGAAATTGGTGTCACGCCCCTTGTGCAGATATCCAAGAACTATTACTAACAATGATGATCTGATAAGAAATGTCACCATATTAAAAACAATATACTCAGATCACAACATAATTGAGGTTCAGACATGTATGCGTGGAGCCCCAGACCGACATAATGAGACTAGTCACGAGGGAGCATTCACCAAATTCAACTTCAATAACAAAAACAAAGTGGGACCAAGTAAACCAAGTCCTAACCGATATAAGCTGGGAAGATACACTAAGCAACACAGACCCCAACTTATGCCTAGAACAGATTAACTTGGTGGCACTCGATTTATGCACAAGGCTTATTCCTCTAAGAAAAAGGAGGAGTAGATGTAAAATAGAAAGAGACAGGCGCTCCCTTTACAGGCGACGGAAAAGAATAACAGAGCGGCTAAAAGAGGTCAATATATCTTAAATGCGTAGGGAGACACTGGTCAGAGAAATAGCAAGCATCGAACTTAAGCTAAAGGAATCTTATAGGAGTCATGAATCGCGGGAAGAACTAAAAGCCATAAATGAAATCGAAAGAAACCCAAAGTATTTCTTCTCCTATGCCTGGCTTAGCGCTTCTTTTTGATTATAATAATAATAATAATCTATGCCAAATCAAAGTTGAGAACAACGTCCAGTATTGGGCCCCTACTTAAACAAGATGGGTCCTACACAGATGACAGCAAGGAAATGAGTGAGCTACTCAAGTCCCAATATGACTCAGTTTTTAGCAAGCCGCTAACCAGACTGAGAGTCGAAGATCAAAATTAATTTTTTATGAGAGAGCCACAAAATTTGATTAACACAAGCCTATCCGATGTTATCCTGACGCCAAATGACTCCGAACAGGCGATAAATGACATGCCCATGCACTCTGCCCCAGGGCCAGACTCATGGAGCTCCATGTTCATCAAGAACTGCAAGAAGCCCCTATCACGAGCCTTTTCCATCCTATGGAGAGGGAGCATGGACATGGGGGTCGTCCCACAGTTACGAAAAACAACAGACATAGCCCCACTCCACAAAGGGGGCAGTAAAGCAACAGCAAAGAACTACAGACCAATAGCACTAACATCCCATATCATAAAAATCTTTGAAAGGGTCCTAAGAAGCAAGATCACCACCCATCTAGAAACCCATCAGTTACACAACCCAGGGCAACATGGGTTTAGAACAGGTCGCTCCTGTCTGTCTCAACTATTGGATCACTATGACAAGGTCCTAAATGCACTAGAAGACAAAAAGAATGCAGATGTAATATATACAGACTTTGCAAAAGCCTTCGACAAGTGTGACCATGGCGTAATAGCGCACAATATGCGTGCTAAAGGAATAACAGGAAAAGTCGGTCGATGGATCTATAATTTCCTCACTAACAGAACACAGAGAGTAGTCGTCAACAGAGTAAAGTCCGAGGCAGCTACGGTGAAAAGCTCTGTTCCACAACCTCTTCAAGGGGGGCTCCTTGGCGTGGTGAAGAGGCTCTTGGTCTGAGGAATTAGCCCTGTCGGTCTTCTTCCTCAGACCGAACCTAATTACCCCCCATTCTCCCCTCCCCTATCCCATCCTCCCCATCCTCCCCTTTTTCCATTCCTCCTCCTCCTCACCCCTCCCTTTTGCCCTTCCTCTTTTTAGCCTTCGTGATTTCTCCCACAGGCGTGCTAGTTCCTAGGTAGGGGAAAGGACACCGGGGTCGATCCCATTCCGTTGAGGTTTCTTGGCGGTGGCGTAGTTTGCCGTGGAATCTGGATTGCCTAGGGATGTCCCGATCCCTCTCCGGTATCCCGGAGTAGCTCTGGGTGTCTTTTGGGCGACGGGTGTATCTCTGGAAGCCACCTTTCGGATTCCGGGGGTGGTGGCTGAAGGAGGTATGCTTTGTGGCGGATATCCGGCCGCCCTCTCTTTTGTCCACCGAGGTAGCTCGGCAGATGTGAGGTTGCTATCCCGGATTGCTGGTTTACTGGCATGAAGGGTAGGGTATGGCACGGGTTCCATGCTGCATCTGCGCTACTAGCGGTGTCGAGTCCTCTTGGGCGCGGAGGGAGATTTCCGGCCCTTTCATTCCTCCTGGGAACTATTCCTCCCCGCTCCCCCCTTTTTTTATTCTTTTTTTTGTTTTTATTTTCTTTTCTTCTTTCTTTTTTTTTCTTAAAAACAAAAAGCAAAGGAGTAACCTAACCATGGCAGCCCTAGTCCATGAAACCACTACCCCCGGGCCCCTTCTTGATACCGCACCCCATTCTGACCCTGCCTTGTGTTTAGACCACTCTTCGGACACTCCTGATGCCCCTGTACCTCTTGCTGGTGCTGTTTCCTCACCCGCTTCAGGTACCGGGGCTTCGACTGACTCCTTCGATTTGTCTGAACTCCGCTCTCCTTTGACTATGCTTCCGGCTTCTCCCTCTACGGTACGGCAATTTTCGAATCGCCCACCCATTTCATGCCGGACCAACTCCGGTCCTACTCCTAAACGCCAACGTCAATCTCCTGATGATGCTCCGTCGTTACCTTCCCATTCTACTCGGAAACGACCGACACGTCAAGCACTCCCTCTCCAAGCTCAGTTTCGGACCACACAATGGACTAAATTCTTTACTTTAAGACCAACTTCTTCTTCTGCCTACCTTTCTGACCATAGTATTGCCAAAGCGCTCCTGCGTCATGTTGGCAGAGATATTTCATTTCACGCTCTCAAGAGCGGTACGCGCATCGTCACTGTCCAGAATGCTACCCAAGCTCATGATCTTTCTCTCCTTTCGAATATCGATACTACTCCTATCACTATTGAAAAACATCTTTCTCTCAATTCTTGTAGTGGTACTGTCATTCTGCCCCATACCATAGTCCAACAGAATTTCCAGTCATGTGGCAATGACATTTTTGAACAGCTGGAACTCCAGGATCTCCCAATCCTCAAAGTAGACACTTATGTCCTTCCTGCCCGGGGGCGGAGACGTTACCCTTGCAATGTGGCTCGTTTAACTTTTGACAGCCGAGAACTCCCGTCCTCTGTATATGTCGCGGGACATCGGTTACAAGTTCGAAAGGTGATACCTACACCGCAACAATGTAGAAATTGCTGGCGTTTTGGTCACCCAGCGAAATATTGCAGATCTATGGCCGAATGCCCAGTCTGTGGTGCCGACAACCATTCTAATACATCTTGCAGTCAACCTCCATCTTGCCTTAATTGTAATGAAGCTCACCCTTCGTACTCCCGCCGTTGCCAGGTCTACTTAAATGAACGTGAAATCCGTTGCCTCAAAGAGGCAGAAGGTCTCCCTTATGCTATGGCAGTTACTCATCTCCGCCTCCAAGGGAGACTACCCCGTGTTTCTTATTCTCGTGTTTCCAAACATCCCCCCACTTCTGGGGTCCCATCTTCTGCAGCCTCCTCTGTTGTTACCCCTCCCATAGCCATTACGGCATCTAATCCTTTTGCTGTCCTTGGCTCTGACGTCCCGACTACAACTCAGTCTGTTCTCACATCTTCGCGTCCTTCCTCACAAGCCCCAGTATCGACAAGACCTCGTACGACACCTAATACCAATCGCCCCTCTACTCAGAAGTCCAAAAAATCCACATTGCTCAAATCTTCTTTGCCCCTTCCTTCCCTTCTTCCACCTCCACACGTTACCTTTCCAGTCTCTGTACCTAGTTCTTCCCCTCTCTCTGGCTCTATTACAAGTGTGGAGATTCACCCTCCTCCTCGTACTATGCCTTCCACCCCCGTCCCCTCCCAAGTTTCTCCCTCTTCTGTCACCTCCCAGGTTTCTACCTCTTCTGTCCCCCCCCACACTTCATCTCCAGTCCCTTACACTTTTCCCTCCCCCTCTACTTTGGTACAGTCCATTACTGTCCCAATCTTTACTCACCCTCCTCCTCCTATCTCCAATATGGTTTCCCATACATCTTTGAATTCAGAAACACTTGAAGCCATTTCAGAATATATTGCAGAGACTAAACCTTCAATGGACACTGATTCACTTCCTGTTCCTTCTCTTCCCTCTCCTCCATCTTCACAACCCCATTCTTCGCAACGCTCCGTTCCTTCGCTACTTGAACATCTTCCAATGCCACCACACGTTGACTTTTCTAACCCCTCTAGTCCGTAGGTGCCTTTACCTACAGATTCCTGATATTTTCTTCATCGCCAATCATGGCCTATTTACAGTGGAATATCCGCGGCCTCAGGGGTAATCGGGGTGAGCTTCAGATGTTGCTTTCCAGGTTTTCCCCTGTTGGTGCTTGCTTACAAGAACCAAAATTACACTCGGCTGTTTTCCAACCTATCTCAGGCTATAATTTATTGTATTCTTCGGATCCTTTCTCAGATGGGACCTTTAATGAAAGTGCCCTTCTCCTACGCAATGATATTCCGTACTGTCAACTATTTGTCCATACCTCGCTGCATTACACTGCAGCCCGTATCCACTTGAATAAGTGGTTTACAATATGTTCTTTATATCTCTCTCCTTCTCGAGCATTTTCTATCCCAGACTTTGCCTTTCTTGTTTCATCCTTACCACCACCACTTCTGTTACTTGGTGATTTTAATGCCCACCATTTCCTCTGGGGGGGGTCTCATTGTGACTCACGTGGCATTCAGTTGGAGGCTTTTCTTGCCTCTCACCCCCTCCATGTTTTAAATACGGGTACTCCCACCCATTTTGATCCTCGTACTCATACTCTCTCTTGCATCGATCTATCAGTCTGCTCTTCCTCCACAGCACTAGACTTCACCTGGTCTGTTCTACCAGACTTACATGACAGCGATCATTTTCCGATCATTCTTACTTCTCCTTCCTATTCACCACTTTCCCGTAGCCCTCGCTGGCAATTTGATCGGGCAAATTGGGATCTTTACTCACACCTCACTGCTTTTAGTGAGGTTCCTTCTTCATCCTCCATTGATGAGCTCCTACACATCTTCTCGACATCAGTTTATACCGCAGCTTCTCATTCTATACCCCACACCTCAGGCAGGCATTCTCAGAAGTGCGTGCCTTGGTGGTCTCCTGCTTGTGCTCGTGCAGTACGTTTGAAACGTGCTGCATGGGGCAGGTACCGGTACAATAGAACCGCTGAGAGACTTGTTGATTTTAAGCAGAAGCGTGCGATCGCTCGCCGTGTCATCCGTGAAGCTAAACGCACTTGTTGGCGAGACTATGTTTCCACCATCACCTCTGCTTCTTCTATGAGTGCAGTCTGGAAAAAAGTGAGGAAATTGAGTGGTAAATACTCTCCTGACCCGGCTCCTGTTCTACGGGTCACTGGTGTTGATATAGCAAACCCTCTCGACGTTGCCATTGAACTTGGCACACATCTGGTCCGTATTTCCCGAGGGCTCCATCTATGCCCCTCGTTTCTTTCCTCAAAGTCTGCCAGAGAGTTAGTACCCTTGGACTTTTCTTCTCTCGGAGAAGAACAGTATAATGTGCCTTTTACACTTCAAGAACTGGAGGCAACGCTCTCAGCTTGCCGATCATCGGCAGCTGGGCCTGATGACATTCATATTCGTATGTTACAACATTTACATCGGTCAGCCCTTGTAGTCCTCTTACACCTCTTCAATCTTATTTGGGCACAAGGAGTTCTTCCCCAGCTGTGGAAATCTGCCATTGTTCTCCCTTTCCGCAAACCGGGTACTACAGGACATGATGCCTCCCACTATCGCCCCATCGCTCTTACAAGTGCAGTTTGCAAAGTGATGGAACGCCTCGTAAATCGACGTTTAATGTGGTATTTAGAGACTCACAACAGTCTCTCCGCTAGTCAATATGGCTTTCGTAAGGGTCGTTCTACCATAGACCCCTTACTACGCTTGGATACGTATGTTCGTAATGCCTTTGCGAATAATCACTCAGTTATTGCCATATTTTTTGACCTTGAGAAGGCATATGACACAACTTGGAGGTATAATATTTTGGCCCAGGCCCATTCCTTAGGCCTCCGAGGCAATCTACCATCCTTCCTTAAGAACTTTTTAACTGACAGACATTTCCGTGTTCGAGTCAATAATGTTCTTTCCCCGGACTTCGTCCAAGCTGAAGGTGTCCCTCAGGGATGTGTTCTAAGCACAACACTTTTTCTCCTTGCTATAAATGATTTGGCCTCTGTTCTTCCACCCAATATTTGGTCATCACTCTATGTTGATGACTTCGCTATTGCTTGTGCAGGCGCTGACTGTCACCTTATTGCAGTTTCTCTCCAGCATGCGGTCGACCGTGTTTCCACTTGGGCCACCACACATGGGTTTAAATTTTCAAGTACCAAAACTCACCAAATTACTTTCACTAGACGCTCTGTTATCTCCGATCATCCTTTGTATCTCTATGGCTCCCGTATCCCCGAACGTGATACAGTCAGGTTTCTAGGCCTTCTCTTTGACCGTCGGTTAACCTGGAAACCTCACATTACCTCTCTGAAGGCAACTTGTCACAGCCGGCTAAACCTTCTTAAAACCCTTGCTCATCTTTCCTGGGGAGCTGATCGTCGAACTCTGCTTCGCCTACATTCAGCCCTCGTTTTATCGAAACTCGATTATGGTGACCAGATTTATTCCGCGGCCTCTCCTGCTACTCTCTCTAGCCTTAACTCTATCCATCACCAAGGCTTACGTTTGTGCCTTGGTGCTTTTCGCTCTTCCCCTGTTGAGAGCCTCTATACAGAAGCAAATGTTCCATCCTTGTCTGATCGCCGTGATGCCCATTGCCTTCGTTACTATGTACGCTCTCACGATCTACACAATCCTTCCATTTATAGAATGGTCACCGATATTAGTAGACATTCTTTATTCGTTCGCCGCCCCTGTTTGCTCCGTCCCTTTTCTCTTCGCCTACTTTCACTCTTGTCTTCCCTTCAGTTACCACCTTTATATGTTCATGTAGCATCTCACTTTTCCCTACCCCCCTGGGAAGTTCCAGCTGTTCGGGTCTGTTCTTTCTCACTCCCTTGCTCGAAAGCTCAACTACCTACGGTGGCTTCCCGCTCTCTTTTTCTTGATCACTTCCACTCTCATTCTCATGCCACCGCTGTGTACACAGATGGCTCTAAGTCTTCAGACGGCGTCGGATTCGCAGCAGTGTTTCCGGACAGCGTCGTACGAGGGCATTTACTATCTTCAGCTAGCATTTTTACTGCTGAACTGTATGCCATTCTTGCAGCACTTATTCGTATCGCATCTATGCCTGTGTCATCATTTGTAGTAGTCTCAGACTCCCTTAGTGCTCTACAGGCTATACGAAAATTTGATACATCTCATCCCCTAGTTCTCTGTATCCAACTTTGGCTACGCCGTATCTCTACCAAACATAAAGATATTGTTTTTTGTTGGGTCCCTGGTCATGTCGACGTACAGGGCAATGAACAGGCAGACACTGCTGCGCGGTCAGCAGTATATGACCTACCAATTTCCTATCGAGGTGTTCCATTTCTAGACTATTTTGCTGCAATAGCTACCCACCTTCGCACCCGTTGGCAACAACGTTGGTCAACTCTGCTCGGTAACAAACTTCATTCTATTAAACCGAGCATAGGTTACTGGCCGTCTTCTTGTCATCAGTGCCGAGGTTGGGAGACCACTCTCTCCCGCCTTCGCATTGGCCACACTCGTCTTACTCATGGGTATCTCATGGAGAGGCACCCTGTTCCTCTCTGTGAGCAGTGTCAAGTTCCAGTATCGATTAGCCACATTCTGTTAGACTGCCCTCTCTATCAACGAGCACGCAGAATTTACCTCCAACGTCGTCTTCGTTCTCCTACTCTCTCTTTACCTTCCCTTCTTGCTGATGGACCCTCCTTTAATCCTGACTCTCTCATTGACTTCTTGACAACGACTGATTTACTCCACAAACTCTGATGATACTTTTCGCACTCCCCTCAGCCCTTTCTGGTTCAGTCTCTTGCTGCCCTTTACCCTTTCACCATCCACTGCCCCGCTGTTATCCGTAACCTGTTGCTCATCCATCTCCCTTTTGCCACCTGATGCCCTCGCTTCCTTCCTGCCCTGCAGCGCTGTATAGTCCTTGTGGCTTAGCGCTTCTTTTTTGATTATAATAATAATAATAATAATCTGTTCCACAAGGCACAGTACTCGCTCCCATCTTGTTCCTTATCCTCATATCCGACATAGACAAGGATGTCAGCCACAGCACCGTGTCTTCCTTTGCAGATGACACCCGATAAAACACCTCAATTACTGCGAGCGCTTGAGGTTTCTAAATCTGTATTCCCTGGAACACAGGCGGGAGAGATACATGATTATATACACCTGGAAAATCCTAGAGGGAATAGTACCGAACTTGCACACGAAAATAACTCACTACGAAAGCAAAAGACTTGGCAGACGATGCAACATCCCCCCAATGAAAAGCAGGGGTGTCACTAGCACGTTAGGAGACCATACAATAAGTGTCAGGGGCCCAAGACTGTTCAACTGCCTCCCAGCATACATAAGGGGGATTACCAACAGACCCCTGGCAGTCTTCAAGCTGGCACTGGACAAGCACCTAAAGTCGGTTCCTGACCAGCTGGGCTGTGGCTCGTACGTTGGTTTGCGTGCAGCCAGCAGCAACAGCCTGGTTGATCAGGCTCTGATCCACCAGGAGGCCTGGTCACAGACCAGGCCGCGGGGGCGTTGACCCCCGGAACTCTCTCCAGGTAAACTCCAGGTACAAGCAGTATTAAGATAGGGAAGTGTTTTTGGGTATGCCCAAATGAGATAAATCTGTGGACTAAAATCACAAGGGTATTAAAAGAGGATAACATCAAAGCTGCTTTCATAGAAAACCTGGAAGCTTTCTACAACAGATGGGAACATAAAAAGTCTGGGCTGAATGGTACTGCCCTTGATACTGGCCATGTAGTCAGAAACTGTAATGCTGGAGGTGATGTCCTGGTAGTCAGTAAATGTGGGGCTGATAGTGCTGTCCTGGGAGACAGTAATGGTGAAGCTGAAGGTGCTGTCCTGGGAGACAGTAATGGTAAAGCTGGAGGTGCTGTTCTGGGAGACAGTAATGGTGAAGCTGGAGGTGCTGTCCTGGGAGACAGTAATGGTGAAGCTGGAGGTGCTGTCCTGGGAGACAGTAATGGTGAAGCTGGAGATTTTGTCCAGGTAGTCGGGAATTATACGCAGGAAGGAATACATATAAATGACCTCATAGGGGACAGGAGCCGTAGTGGGGAAACAAGTGTAGTCAAAGATAAGATAAAACCAATATTGCAAACTAGGAATACCACAGGAAATAGCAAACAAGAGGACTCCACTAGCAATAGTGAGGATATATTACCAAAAACAACTGGTGGGAGCTCCATTGTTGGTGCTAGGGAGGATAGGAATAAGACAGGGAAACATGCACCAAGAGGGAATACAGTCACAGAAACCCAAGGCAAATGGAAACCAAGCCTGTGCACATACTATGCACTTGGTATCTGCATACATGGGAAATCTGGAAAAACAGACGGGACGTGCAACTATGACCACCCTAGAAAATGCCGTGCCCATATGACAACAGGAAAATGCAAACTCCCTTCCTGTAAGCTTTTTCAGGCAGACGATGCACCATCCCCCCAATGAAAAGCAGGGGTGTCACTAGCACGTTAAGAGACCATACAATAAGTGTCAGGGGCCCGAGACTGTTCAACTGCCTCCCAGCACACATAAGGGGGATTACCAACAGACCCCTGGCAGTCTTCAAGCTGGCACTGGACAAGCACCTAAAGTCAGTTCCTGATCAGCCTGGCTGTGGCTTGTACGATGGTTTGCGTGCAGCCAGCAGCAACAGCCTGGTTGATCAGGCTCTGATCCACCAGGAGGCCTGGTCACAGACCGGGCCGCGGGGGCGTTGACCCCCGGAACTCTCTCCAGGTAAACTCCAGGTAAAAACAACTGGTGGGAGCTCCATTGTTGGTGCTAGGGAGGATAGGAATAAGACAGGGAAACATGCACCAACAGGGTATACAGTCACAGAAACCCAAGGCAAACGGAAACCAAGCCTGTGCACATACTATGCACTTGGTATCTGCAGACATGGGAAATCTGGAAAAACAGACGGGACGTGCAACTATGACCACCCTAGAAAATACCGTGCCCATATGACAACAGGAAAATGCAAACTCCCTTCCTGTAAGCTTTTTCACCCTGAAATGTGTACCTCTTCAGTACAGGAAAGACTGTGCTATAACTTAAATTGCTAGGCACACCATCTAAAGGGGACAAAAAAGATACAAAACATCCAGGCCATGGGAAAACCTGGGTAGCCACAGCCACTCAAGAGGGAGAGGTTTTTTTAGTGCCAGGAAGGAAAAAAAACTGGCAGGAAATGGCAGAAATCGTACACCAAATCCAGTCATTCCTGGAGTGGAACCACAGTCGATGGCCTCCACTCCAAACCAACAGATACAGATACAAATGCCGGAAAAAATCCCCCCCCAGTACCAACAATACCACCAGTCCGATGACATTCTTCTTTGCAAATATACAGGGTCTAAAGCCAGCAACAAACAACAAAATACCTTTCATCCGTGGACTGCTTGCAGAGGCAAAGGCAATGTTTGCGGCTTTCACTGAGACCCACTTAAAAGGATCACTTGTTAGTTTAGTTTAATATGTTTATTATGCACCCCATACCCATCCTGTGGGCGGTAGTCAAAAGATTACAGAGGTACATAATTGGTTCAGGGACTGGACTCCCAAGTTTTGATAGCTGAGCAAGTTACAGAGGTAATGAATTCACAATTTACAAAGGTAATGAACTCACAATTTACAAAGGTAATGAGCAGATTACAGAGGTACGTAATGGGTCCAGGGATTGGGCCCCAAAGTTTTGATGGCTGAACTAGGTACAAGGTAATGAACTCACAAGTTACAAAGGTAATGAATACTGTAAGAATGGTTACTTACGTTTATACATGGCTACAATCATGAACAAATTATAGTGTAATGAGCAATTCACACTTCCACACCCGGTCACAACTGTAATGAGTTATTGGTGCAAATATTGATTGTTGAGACACACACACACACACACACACACACACACACACACACACACACACACACACACACACACACACACACACACACACACACACACACACACACACACACAAACTCATACACACATGCACACACACTCATACACACACACTCATACACACACACTCATACACACACACACACACACACACACACACACACACACACACACACACACACACACACACACACACACACACACACACACACACACACACACATACACACGCACACACACACATCACTTGGACAACGAAATATGGATCCCAGGTTACAACCTATACAGATGTGACAGAGTGAACAGGCAAAAGGGGGGGGGGGTTGGCCTGTACATTGCAGAGTCACTTGTTTGCACAGAACTGCTTAATGCCTCAAATGTAGTGGAAGTTTTAGCAGTAAAGGTCGAGAACCAAAACCTAGTCATTGTGGTAGTCTACAAGCCTCCGGATGCAACATCCCATCAATTCCAGGAACAGCTGTTAAAAATTGACCACTGTCTGGAAAATCTTCCAGCTCCTGCACCCAACATCTTGCTCCTGGGGGGATTTCAACTTAAGGCACCTAAAATGGAGGAATATAGCAAATAATATTGCAGTAATAACACCAGGAGGCAGCTCTGATGAAAACTCACACTCACACGAGCTTTTAAATCTCTGCACAAAATTCAATTTAAACCAGCAAATAATAGAGCCTACTAGACTGGAGAATACACTAGACCTCATCTTCACTAACAATGATGATCTGATAAGAAATGTCACCATATCAAAAACAATATACTCAGATCACAACATAATTGAGGTTCAGACATGTATGCGTGGAGCCCCAGACCAACATAATGAGACTAGTCACGAGGGAGCATTCACCAAATTCAACTTCAATAACAAAAACAAAGTGGGACCAAGTAAACCAAGTCCTAACCGATATAAGCTGGGAAGATATACTAAGCAACACAGACCCCAACTTATGCCTAGAACAGATAAACTCGGTGGCACTCGATGTATGCACAAGGCTTATTCCTCTAATAAAAAATAGGAGTAGATGTAAAATAGAAAGAGACAGGCGCTCCCTTTACAGGCGACAGAAAAGAATAACAGAGCGGCTAAAAGAGGTCAATATGTCTGAAATGCGTAGGGAGACACTGGACAGAGAAATAGCAAGCTAAAGGAATCTTATAGGAATCAGGAATCGCGGGAAGAACTAAAAGCCATAAATGAAATCGAAAGAAACCCAAAGTATTTCTTCTCCTATGCCAAATCAAAGTCGAGAACAACGTCCAGTATTGGGCCCCTCCTTAAACAAGATGGGTCCTACACAGATGACAGCAAGGAAATGAGTGAGCTACTCAAGTCCCAATATGACTCAGTTTTTAGCGAGCCGCTAACCAGACTGAGAGTCGAAGATCAAAATGAATTTTTTATGAGAGAGCCACAAAATTTGATTAACACAAGCCTATCCGATGTTATCCTGACGCCAAATGACTTCGAACAGGCGATAAATGACATGCCCATGGACTCTGCCCCAGGGCCAGACTCATGGAACTCCGTGTTAATCAAGAACTGCAAGAAGCCCCTATCACGAGCCTTTTCCATCCTATGGAGAGGGAGCATGGACACGGGGGTCGTCCCACAGTTACTAAAAACAACAGACATAGCCCACTCCACAAAGGGGGCAGTAAAGCAACAGCAAAGAACTACAGACCAATAGCACTAACATCCCATATCATAAAAATCTTTGAAAGGGTCCTAAGAAGCAAGATCACCACCCATCTAGAAACCCATCAGTTACACAACCCAGGGCAACATGGGTTTAGAACAGGTCGCTCCTGTCTGTCTCAACTATTGGATCACTACGACACGGTCCTAAATGCACTAGAAGACAACAAGAATGCAGATGTAATATATACAGACTGTGCAAAAGCCTTCGACAAGTGTGACCATGGCGTAATAGCGCACAAAATGTGTGCTAAAGGAATAACAGGAAAGGTCGGTCGATGGATCTATAATTTCCTCACTAACAAAACACAGAGAGTAGTCGTCAACAGAGTAAAGTCCGAGGCAGCTACGGTGAAAAGCTCTGTTCCACAAGGCACAGTACTCGCTCCCATCTTGTTCCTCATCCTCATATCCGACATAGACAAGGATGTCAGCCACAGCACCGTGTCTTCCTTTGCAGATGACACCCGAATCTGCATGACAGTGTCTTCCATTGCAGACACTGCAAGGCTCCAGGCGGACATCAACCGAATCTTTCAGTGGGCTGCAGAAAACAATATGAAGTTCAACGATGAGAAATTTCAATTACTCAGATATGGTAAACACGAGGAAATTAAATCTTCATCAGAGTACAAAACAAATTCTGGCCACAAAATAGAGCGAAACACCAACGTCAAAGACCTGGGAGTGATCATGTCGGAGGATCTCACCTTCAAGGACCATAACATTGTATCAATCGCATCTGCTAGAAAAATGACAGGATGGATAATGAGAACCTTCAAAACTAGGGAGGCCAAGCACATGATGACACTCTTTAGGTCACTTGTTCTATCTAGGCTGGAATATTGCTGCACACTAACAGCACCTTTCTAGGCAGGTGAAATTGCTGACCAGGAGTTTACCTGGAGAGAGTTCCGGGGGTCAACGCCCCCGTGGCCCGGTCTGTAACCAGGTCTTCTGGTAGATCAGAGCCTGATCAACCAGGCTGGTACTGCTGGCTGCACGTAAACCAAAGTGCGAGCCACAGCCCGGCTGTTCAGGAACCGACTTTAGGTGCTTGTCCAGTGCCAGCTTGAAGACTGCCAGGGGTCTGTTGGTAATCCCCCTTATGTATGCTGGGAGGCAGTTGAATAGTTTTGGGCCCCTGACACTTATTGTATGGTCTCTTAACGTGCTAGTGACACCCCTGCTTTTCATTGGGGGGATGTTGCATCGTCTGCCAAGTCTTTTGCTTTCGTAGTGAGTGATTTTCGTGTGCAAGTTCGGTACTAGTCCCTCTAGGATTTTCCAGGTGTATATAATCATGTATCTCTCCCGCCTGCATTCCAGGGAATGCAGGTTTAGGAACCTCAAGCGCTCCCAGTAATTGAGGTGTTTTATCTCCGTTATGCGTACCGTGAAGGTTCTCTGTACATTTTCTAGGTCAGCAATTTCACCTGCCTTGAAAGGTTCTGTTAGTGTGCAGCAATATTTTAGTCTAGATAGAACAAGTGACCTGAAGAGTGTCATCATGGGCTTGGCCTCACTAGTTTTGAAGGTTCTCATTATCCATCCTGTCATTTTTCTAGCAGATGCGATTGATACAATGTTATGGTCGTTGAACTTCATATTGTTTTCTGCAGCCCACTGAAAGATTTGGTTGATGTCTGCCTGGAGCCTTGCAGTGTCTGCAGTGTCTTCCATTGCAGACACTGCAAGGCTCCAGGTGGACATCAACCAAATTTTTCAGTGGGCTGCAGAAAACAATATGAAGTTCAACGATGAGAAATTTCAATTACTCAGATATGGTAAACACGAGGAAATTAAATCTTCATCAGATTACAAAACAAATTCTGGCCACAAAATAGAGCGAAACACCAACGTCAAAGACCTGGGAGTGATCATGTCGGAGGATCTCACCTTCAAGGACCATAACATTGTATCGATCGCATCTGCTAGAAAAATGACAGGATGGATAATGAGAACCTTCAAAACGAGGGATGCCAAGCCCATGATGACACTCTTCAGGTCACTTGTTCTATCTAGGCTGGAATATTGCTGCACACTAACAGCACCTTTCAAGGCAGGTGAAATTGCTGACCTAGAAAATGTACAGAGAACCTTCACGGCACGCATAACGGAGATAAAACACCTCAATTACTGGGAGCGATTGAGGTTCCTGAACCTGTATTCCCTGGAATGCAGGCGGGAGAGATACATGATTATATACACCTGGAAAATCCTAGAGGGACTAGTACCGAACTTGCACACGAAAATCACTCACTACGAAAGCAAAAGACTTGGCAGACGATGCAACATCCCCCCATTGAAAAGCAGGGGTGTCTCTAACACGTTAAGAGACCATACAATAAGTGTGAGGGGCCCGAGACTGTTCAACTGCCTCCCAGCATACATAAGGGGGATTACCAACAGACCCCTGGCAGTCTTCAAGCTGGCACTGGACAAGCACCTAAAGTCGGTTCCTGATCTGCCGGGCTGTGGCTCGTACGTTGGTTTGCGTGCAGCCAGCAGTAACAACCTGGTTGATCAGGCTCTGATCCACCAGGAGGCCTGGTCACAGACAGGGCCGCGGGGGCGTTGACCCCCGGAACTCTCTCCAGGTAAACTCCAGGTAAACATCTTACTACAGAAAAAGCGTCCTTCCTCCAAAATTTCCACCGGTCAACTATAGTGATAATATAGCATTTATTGTGGTGGAGACAGAAAAAAACAATAGAAAAGCTAGATACAGCGATTGATAAACAAGGGTTGAGGTCGACCGTTCGTCATTGTAGGAGCTGCCAGAAATCACCGGTTTCTTCAACACGCAAGTTATACTTTTGTATCAATCAAATCACATATTACTCGGGTAGATAATTTCCAGTAGATCCTTCATGTGTTAGCTCAAGTCACCGACCAGTATGTTTTAAATAAGCGACCCACTGATCAGATCAGATCGATTGGTCCGAACCCTTGACTGGTCCGAACCCTTGACTGGACCGAACCCTTGACTGGTCCGAACCCTTGACTGGTCTCAAACGGTTTTGTTGGACATTAAAGCAGACTGTAAACGGATGGGGTTGTAGGCGCCCTTATAAACACAAACATTAAATATATATCAGGAACGTGCACGGTAAGCTGTCCAATATACAAAAAACAGTTAGAAACAGAAATACAAATAGCTAGAGCTACATTTAAGGAGGTTATTAATAGAATATTCAAGAGGTTGCTAGTAGAATTGCAGTAAATCAACCAATCAAATCATTATGAAGCTGTGTGTAGTCTGTGGTCAGTCAAACAAATGGGCTTCCACATTGATAAATTGTCATTTTTGTGGAAATTGGTGTCACGCCCCTTGTGCAGATATCCAAGAACTAGCTACAAGCAGTATTAAAACAGGGAAATGTTTTTGGGTATGCCCGAATGATATAAATTTGTGGACTAAAATCACAAGGGGATTGAAAGAGGACAACATCAAAGCTACTTTCATAGAAAACCTGGAAGCATTCTACAACAGATGGGAACATAAAAAGTCTGGGCTGAATGGTACTGCCCTTGATACTGGCCATGTAGTCAGAAACTGTAAGGCTGGAGATGAAGTCCTGGTAGTCAGTAAATGTGGGGCTGATAGTGCTGTCCTGGGAGACAGTAATGGTGAAGCTGGAGGTGCTGTCCTGGGAGACAGTAATGGTGAAGCTGGAGGTGCTGTCCTGGGAGACAGTAATGGTGAAGCTGGAGATTTTGTCCAGGTAGTCGGGAATTATAGGCAGGAAGGAATACACATAAATGACCTCATAGGGGACAGGAGCCACAGTAGGGAAACAAGTGTAGTCAAAGATAAGATAAAACCAATATTGCAAACTAGAAATACCGCAGGAAATAGCAAACAAGAGGACTCCACTAGCAATAGTGAGGATATATTACCAAAAACAACTGGTGGGAGCTCCATTGTTGGTGCTAGGGAGGATAGAAGTAAGACAGGGAAACTTGTACCAACAGGAAATACAGTCACAGAAACCCAAGGCAAACGGAAACCAAGCCTCTGCACATACTATGCACTTGGTATCTGCTGGCATGGGAAATCTGGAAAAACAGATGGGACGTGCAACTATGACCACCCTAGAAAATGCCATGCCCATATGACAACAGGAAAATGCAAACTCCCTTCCTGTAAGCATTTTCACCCTGAACTGTGAATTTTTTTATGAGAGAGCCACAAAATTTGATTAACACAAGCCTATCCGATGTTATCCTGACGCCAAATGACTTCGAACAGGCGATAAATGACATGCCCATGCACTCTGCCCCAGGGCCAGACTCATGGAACTCTGTGTTCATCAAGAACTGCAAGAAGCCCCTATCACGAGCCTTTTCCATCCTATGGAGAGGGAGCATGGACACGGGGGTCGTCCCACAGTTACTAAAAACAACAGACATAGCCCCACTCCACAAAGGGGGCAGTAAAGCAACAGCAAAGAACTACAGACCAATAGCACTAACATCCCATATCATAAAAATCTTTGAAAGGGTCCTAAGAAGCAAGATCACCACGCATCTAGAAACCCATCAGTTACACAACCCAGGGCAACATGGGTTTAGAACAGGTCGCTCCTGTCTGTCTCAACTATTGGACCACTACGACAAGGTCCTAAATGCACTAGAAGACAAAAAGAATGCAGATGTAATATATACAGACTTTGCAAAAGCCTTCGACAAGTGTGACCATGGCGTAATAGTGCACAAAATGCGTGCTAAAGGAATAACAGGAAAAGTCGGTCGATGGATCTATAATTTCCTCACTAACAGAACACAGAGAGTAGTCGTCAACAGAGTAAAGTCCGAGGCAGCTACGGTGAAAAGCTCTGTTCCACAAGGCACAGTACTCGCTCCCATCTTGTTCCTCATCCTTATATCCGACATAGACAAGGATGTCAGCCACAGCACCGTGTCTTCCTTTGCAGATGACACCCGAATCTGCATGACAGTGTCTTCCATTGCAGACACTGCAAAGCTCCAAGCAGACATCAACCAAATCTTTCAGTGGGCTGCAGAAAACAATATGAAGTTCAACGATGAGAAATTTCAATTACTCAGATATGGTAAACATGAGGAAATTAAATCTTCATCAGAGTACAAAACAAATTCTGGCCACAAAATAGAGCGAAACACCAACGTCAAAGACCTGGGAGTGATCATGTCGGAGGATCTCACCTTCAAGGACCATAACATTGTATCAATCGCATCTGCTAGAAAAATGACAGGATGGATAATGAGAACCTTCAAAACTAGGGAGGCCAAGCCCATGATGACACTCTTCAGGTCACTTGTTCTATCTAGGCTGGAATATTGCTGCACACTAACAGCACCTTTCAAGGCAGGTGAAATTGCCGACCTAGAAAATGTACAGAGAACTTTCACGGCACGCATAACGGAGATAAAACACCTCAATTATTGGGAGTGCTTGAGGTTCCTAAACCTGTATTCCCTGGAACGCAGGAGGGAGAGATACATGATTATATACACCTGGAAAATCCTAGAGGGACTAGTACCGAACTTGCACACGAAAATCACCCACTACGAAAGCAAAAGACTTGGCAGACGATGCACCATCCCCCCAATGAAAAGCACGGGTGTCACTAGCACGTTAAGAGACCATACAATAAGTGTCAGGGGCCCGAGACTGTTCAACTGCCTCCCAGCACACATAAGGGGGATTACCAACAGACCCCTGGCAGTCTTCAAGCTGGCACTGGACAAGCACCTAAAGTCAGTTCCGGATCAGCCGGGCTGTGGCTCGTATGTTGGTTTGCGTGCAGCCAGCAGCAACAGCCTGGTTGATCAGGCTCTGATCCACCAGGAGGCCTGGTCTCAGACCGGGCCGCGGGGGCGTTGACCCCCGGAACTCTCTCCAGGTAAACTCCAGGTAAACCTCTTCAGTACAGGAAAGACTGTGCTATAACTTAAATTGCCAGGCATACCATCTAAAGGGGACAAAAAGATACAAAACATCCAGGCCATGGGAAAACCTGGGTAGCCACAGCCACTCAAGATGGAGAGGTTTTTTAGTGCCAGGAAGGAAAAAAAACTGGCAGGAAATGGCAGAAATCGTACACCAAATCCAGTCATTCCTGCAGTGGAACCACAGTCGATGGCCTCCACTCCAAACCAACAGATACAGATACTAATGCCGGAAAAAAAATCCCCCCCCAGTACCAACAATACCACCAGTCCGATAACATTCTTCTTTGCAAATATACAGGGTCTAAAGCCAGCAACAAACAACAAAATACCTTTCATCCGTGGACTGGTTGCAGAGGCAAAGGCAATGTTCGCGGCTTTCACTGAGACCCACATAAAGGATCACTTGGACAACGAAATATGGATCCCAGGTTACAACCTATACAGATGTGACAGAGTGAACAGGCAAAAGGGGGGGGGGGTTGGCCTGTACATTGCAGAGTCACTTGTTTGCACAGAACTGCTTAATGCCTCAAATGATGTAGTGGAAGTTTTAGCAGTAAAGGTCGAGAACCAAAACCTAGTCATTGTGGTAGTCTACAAGCCTCCGGATGGAACATCCCAGCAGTTCCAGGAAGTTAGTTTAGTTTAATATGTTTATTATGCACCCCATACCCATCCTGTGGGCGGTAGTCAAAAGATTACAGAGGTACATAATGGGTCCAGGGACTGGGCCTCAAAGTTTTGATAGCTGAGCAAGTTACAGAGGTAATGAATTCACAATTAACAAAGGTAATGAACTCACAATTTACAAAGGTAATGAACTCCAGGTAGGTCTAGTCACAATCATGACAAGTTACAAAGGCATTTACAGATTACAGAGGTACACAATGGGTCCAGGGACCGGGGTCCAAAGTTTTGATGGCTGAACTAGGTACAAGGTAATGAACTCACAAGTTACAAAGGTAATGAACTCACAAGTTACAAAGGTAATGAATACTGTAAGAATGGTTACTTACGTTTATACATGGCTGCAATCATGAACAAATTTTAGAGTAATGAGCAATTCACACTTCCACACCAGGTCACAACTGTAGTGAGTTATTGGTGCAAATGTTGATTGCTGAGTCTCTCTCTCTCTCTCACACACACACACACATACAAATTCATACACACACACACATAAACACACACACACACAAACTCATACACACACACGCACACACACTCATACACACACACACACACTCATACACACACACACACACTCATACACACACACACTCATACACACACACACACTCATACTCACACACACACACACACACACACACACACACACACACACACACACACACACACACACACACACACACACACACACACACACACACTCACACACTCACATACACACATACACACAAACACACACACACACACACACACACACACACACACACACACACACACACACACACACACACACACACACACACACACACACACACATGCACATATGTGTTTAGTTTAATAGTTTAATATGTTTATTATGCACCCCATACCCATCCTGTGGGCGGTAGTCAAAAGATTACAGAGGTACATAATTGGTCCAGGGACTGGGCCTCAAAGTTTTGATAGCTAAGCAAGTTACAGAGGTAATGAATTCACAATTTACAAAGGTAATGAACTCACAATTTACAAAGGTAATGAACTCCAGGTAGGTCTAGTCACAATCATGACAAGTTACAAAGCCAGGAAGAGCTGTTAAAAATTGACCACTGTCTGGAAAATCTTCCAGCTAATGCACCCAACATCTTGCTCCTGGGGGATTTCAACTTAAGGCACCTAAAATGGAGGAATATAGCAAATAATATTGTTGCAGTAATAACACCAGGAGGCAGCTCTGATGAAAACTCACACTCACACGAGCTTTTAAATCTCTGCACAAAATTCAATTTAAACCAGCAAATAATAGAGCCTACTAGACTGGAGAATGCACTAGACCTCATCTTCACTAACAATGATGATCTGATAAGAAATGTCACCATATCAAAAACAATATACTCAGATCACAACATAATTGAGGTTCAGACATGTATGCGTGGATCCCAAGACCGACATAATGAGACTAGTCACGAGGGAGCATTCACCAGATTCAACTTCAATAACAAAAACATAAAGTGGGACCAAGTAAACTAAGTCCTAACCGATATAAGCTGGGAAGATATACTAAGCAACACAGACCCAAACTTATGCCTAGAACAGATTAACTCGGTGGCACTAGATGTATGCACAAGGCTTATTCCTCTAAGAAAAAGGAGGAGTATATGTAAAATAGAAAGAGACAGGCGCTCCCTTTACAGGCGACGGAAAAGAATAACAGAGCGGCTAAAAGAGGTCAATATATCTGAAATGCGTAGGGAGACACTGGTCAGAGAAATAGCAAGCATCGAACTTAAGCTAAAAGAATCCTTTAGGAGTCAGGAATCGCGGGAAGAACTAAAAGCCATAAATGAAATCGAAAGAAACCCAAAGTATTTCTTCTCATATGCCAAATCAAAATCGAGAACAACGTCCAGTATTGGGCCCCTACTTAAACAAGATGGGTCCTACACAGATGACAGCAAGGAAATGAGTGAGCTACTCAAGTCCCAATATGACTCAGTTTTTAGCAAGCCGCTAACCAGACTGAGAGTCGAAGATCAAAATGAATTTTTTATGAGAGCCACAAAATTTGATTAACACAAGCCTATCCGATGTTATCCTGACGCCAAATGACTTCGAACAGGCGATAAATGACATGCCCATGCACTCTGCCCCAGGGCCAGACTCGTGGAACTCTGTGTTCATCAAGAACTGCAAGAAGCCCCTATCACGAGCCTTTTCCATCCTATGGAGAGGGAGCATGGACACGGGGGTCGTCCCACAGTTACTAAAATCAACAGACATAGCCCCACTCCACAAAGGGGGCAGTAAAGCAACAGCAAAGAACTACAGACCAATAGCACTAACATCCCATATCATAAAAATCTTTGAAAGGGTCCTAAGAAGCAAGATCACCACCCATCTAGAAACCCATCAATTACACAACCCAGGGCAACACGGGTTTAGAACAGGTCGCTCCTGTCTGTCTCAACTATTGGATCACTACGACAAGGTCCTAAATGCACTAGAAGACAAAAAGAATGCAGATGTAATATATACAGACTTTGCAAAAGCCTTCGACAAGTGTGACCATGGCGTAATAGCGCACAAAATGCGTGCTAAAGGAATAACAGGAAAAGTCGGTCGATGGATCTATAATTTCCTCACTAACAGAACACAAAGAGTAGTCGTCAACAGAGTAAAGTCCGAGGCAGCTACGGTGAAAAGCTCTGTTCCACAAGGCACAGTACTCGCTCCCATCTTGTTCCTCATCCTCATATCCGACATAGACAAGGATGTCA
Source organism: Cherax quadricarinatus (assembly GCF_038502225.1). Classification (NCBI taxonomy): domain Eukaryota; kingdom Metazoa; phylum Arthropoda; class Malacostraca; order Decapoda; family Parastacidae; genus Cherax; species Cherax quadricarinatus. The sequence goes on along the minus strand of NC_091334.1, from coordinate 28,259,326 downwards.
GCCACAGCACCGTGTCTTCCTTTGCAGATGACACCCGAATCTGCTTGACAGTGTCTTCCATTGCAGACACTGCAAGGCTCCAGGCGGACATCAACCAAATCTTTCAGTGGGCTGCAGAAAACAATATGAAGTTCAACGATGAGAAATTTCAATTACTCAGATATGGTAAACATGAGGAAATTAAATCTTCATCAGAGTACAAAACAAATTCTGGCCACAAAATAGAGCGAAACACCAACGTCAAAGACCTGGGAGTGATCATGTCGGAGGATCTCACCTTCAAGGACCATAACATTGTATCAATCGCATCTGCTAGAAAAATGACAGGATGGATAATGAGAACCTTCAAAACTAGGGAGGCCAAGCCCATGATGACACTCTTCAGGTCACTTGTTCTATCTAGGCTGGAATATTGCTGCACACTAACAGCACCTTTCAAGGCAGGTGAAATTCCCGACCTAGAAAATGTACAGAGAACTTTCACGGCGCGCATAACGGAGATAAAACACCTCAATTACTGGGAGCGCTTGAGGTTCCTGAACCTGTATTCCCTGGAAGGCAGGAGGGAGAGATACATGATTATATACACTTGGAAAATCCTAGAGGGACTAGTACCGAACTTGCACACGAAAATCACTCACTACGAAAGCAAAAGACTTGGCAGACGATGCAACATCCCCCCAATGAAAAGCACGGGTGTCACTAGCGCGTTAAGAGACCATACAATAAGTGTCAGGGGCCCGAGACTGTTCAACTGCCTCCCAGCACACATAAGGGGGATTACCAACAGACCCCTGGCAGTCTTCAAGCTGGCACTGGACAAGCACCTAAAGTCAGTTCCTGATCAGCCGGGCTGTGGCTCGTACGTTGGTTTGCGTGCAGCCAGCAGCAACAGCCTGGTTGATCAGGCTCTGATCCACCAGGAGGCCTGGTCACAGACCGGGCCATGGGGGGGTTGACCCCCGGAACTCTCTCCAGGTAAACTAGGAGATTTCAACTTGAGACACCTTTTTGATAATAATAATAATAATAATAATAATAATAACTTGAGACACCTAAAATGGAGGAATATAGAAAACAATATTGTTGCAGAGATCACCCCAGGAGGCAGCTCAGATGAAAATTCACACACACACGAACTCTGCACCAAATTCACCTTTAACCAGCAAACAGTAGAGCCTACAAGACTAGAAAATACGCTGGACCTCATCTTCACTAACAATGACGATCTGATACGTAATATAACTATCAAAGACGATACACTTAGATCACAATATAATAGAGGTACAGAAAGGGCCAGATTAAGAAGCCTCCAGGCCCTAGGCTATTCAGATTGGCGGGGCCCCTTTGAGTTACAGGTAAGCGAAGCGACCCCTTCCAGCTTGGGGGTGGGCGGTGGGGGGAGGGTCGGTTTGAGCCTGTTTAAGGTCTAATTAAATACATTCTGGCTATTTAGATTAAATTTAATAGGGAAAGTACATCAAGACAACCAAAACCATTTACCAACAGCCATTATAACTATCTTGTTAAATCATGCATTTTAAAGAGAATAAACTCAAGACAGCATAGTATTACTAGATTATGCTATTAAAGTAGTGACATCATGTACCTATTATATTCAGCATAACCACTACAGCACTATTATTCCCTTTATAAATCACTGACCATTATTGTTATCATTGCATCATGCATAAGACTATCAAATCATATAAACTACAGAAAATTGGAGAGGAATCTCCCATACTCACCCATTAGCGGGAAAACACAGCTGTTCTGATGTAAACAAAGGCGTGTTGAGTGTTGCCATCTATGGTTAGGCTTATTTATTTTTATTTTATTTTATTTCATTATTTATTTTTGTTTTGATTAATTTTTAAAAATCAATTTTACTCTCCAAACACTTGAACTTTTTAGGTAGGGACCCCTTTGCACTTGCATCATGTGTGCAGTCTTGGATGAGCCCCTGAACCCCTTGGACCGCGGGGCCCCCAAATGCGCGGGGCCCTAGGCAAATGCCTAGTTTGCCTATGCGGTAATATGGCCCTGGGTACAGACATGTCTGTACAGGGCTCCGGACCAGCAAAATGTGAACAGTCATGAAGATCTCTTCATGAAATTCAATTTCAATAACAAAAGCAATAATAACAATAATAACAAAAACTGGGAAGATATCCTTTGTGGATGACACCCGGATTACCATGGCTGTGACCTCCATCGAAGACACCGCGAGACTCCAAGTGGACATCAACCAAATCTTCGAATGGGCCACTCAAAACAATATGAAGTTCAACGAGGAGAAATTTCAACTACACAGATATGGGAAACTTGAAGAAATTAAAAATATGTCAGGGTATACCACAAATTCTAACCATACAATAGAGTGGAAAAGTAATGTGAAGGACCTGGGAGTGACAATGTCAGAGGATCTCACCTTCAAAGACCACAACAATGTATCTACCTCATCTGCTAGGAAAATGATAGGATGGATAATGAGAACCTTCAAAATTAGAGATGCCAAGCCTATGATGATTCTCTACAAATCACTTTGTGCTCTCTAGGCTGGAATACTGCTGTACACTAACGGCTCCCTTCAAGGCTGGCAACATTGCAGACCTGGGGAGTGTACAAAGAACTTTCACGGCACACATAAGTGCGATAAGGCACCTAAACTACTGGGAACAGTTGAAGGTCTTTGATCTGTATTCCCTCGAATGTAGGCGAGAGAGATGCATGATAATATACACTTGGAAGGTCCTGTAGGGATTGGTACCAAATCTGCACACGAAAATCACTCTCTATGAAAGCAAAAGACTCGGCAGGAGATGCAACATTCCCCTGATGACAAGCAGGGGCGCCACGAGTACACTGAGAGACAACACAATAAGTGTCTGGGGCCCAAGACTGTTCAGTTGCCTCCCAGCATACATAAGGAGGATTACCAATAGACCCCTGGCTGTCTTCAAGAAGGCACTGGACAGGCACCTAAAGTCAGTACCTGACCAACCGGGCTGTGTTTCGTATGTCAGCTTGCGTGTGGCCAGCAGTAACACCCTGGTTGATCAGACCCTGATCCACCATGAAGCCTGTTTTCAGACCGGGCCATGGGGGCGTTGACCACCGAAACCCTCTCTAGGTAATATTGTATCTCTCCTGCCTGCATTCTAGGGAGTACAGGGTGAGGAACTTCAAGCGTTCCCAGTAATTGAGGTGTTTTATCTCCGTTATGTGTGCCGTGAAGGTTCTCTGTACATTTTCTAGGTCAGCAATTTCACCTGCCTTGAAAGGTGCTGTTAGTGTGCAGCAATATTCCAGCCTAAATAGAACAAGCGACCTGAAGAGTGTCATCATGGGCTTGGCATCCCTAGTTTTGAAGGTTCTCATTATCCATCCTGTCATTTTTCTGGCAGATGCGATTGATACCAGCTAACAAGATAAACGACGTCTTCTCAAACATAGGATCTAATCTCGCCAGTAAAATCCCACATACCAATGCCCATGCCGGGGACTACCTAGATGGAAATTTCCCTAATTCCTTCTATCTTGCACCAACTGAGCCCACGGAAGTCATTGAGATCATAAAGTCACTTAAAAATAACTCGGGGAATCTGTCTCATGTCCCACCATTACTGTACAAGCGAGCGGCCCATGTCCTTTCGCATGCTATTTCATTACTTTTTAACAAGTTAATAGAGACTAGCACCTTCCCGAAACTACTCAAGATGGCAAGGGTTACACCAATACATAAAGGTGGTGACCCTACAGACTTAAACAACTATAGGCCAATATCTAACTTACCATTGCTATCCAAAATCTTTGAGAAACTCGTGCTCAGGAGACTGTATTCATTTATAACGGCTCAAAACATACTCAACCCCTGCCAGTTTGGATTCAGGAAAAATAAAAGCACTAATTATGCAATCATAAAAATGCTAGATCTGCTTTACACAGCATTGGAAAATAAGGAATATCCACTAGGAATTTTTATTGACCTAAGAAAAGCTTTTGACACAGTAAACCACGAAATCCTACTCCACAAACTTGACCACTACGGTATAAGAGGCCATGCGCTTGCTTATTTCAAATCTTACATTACTAATAGGTATCAGTACGTCACCATTAAAGACACAGCATCAGCAACACGGCCACTTGATACTGGAGTTCAGCAGGGAAGTGTCCTTGGTCCCCTGCTCTTCCTCATATACATCAATGACCTTCCAAACGTATCCCAACACCTGAAACCCATTCTCTTTGCTGATGACACGACTTATGTCATCTCTCACCCTAATCTTGCCACCCTCAACACCATTGTGAATGAGGAGCTGATTAAAATATCGACTTGGATGACAGCCAATAAACTTACGCTTAACACTGACAAAACTTACTATATTATGTTTGGTAGCAGAGCAGGAGATGCACAAATTAACATTAAGATTGACAACACTCTAATTACCAGAAATAATGGGGGAAAATTCCTAGGCTTATACCTTGACAACAACCTGAATTTCAACACCCATATCCAGCATATAGCCAAAAAAGTATCCAAAACGGTTGGGATCCTCTCCAAGATACGATACTACGTGCCGCAAAATGCCCTTCTCACACTATACCACTCACTTATTTATCCATACCTCACCTATGCTATTTGTGCTTGGGGATCAACTGCAGCAACACACCTAAAGCCAATAACCCAACAAAAAGCTGCAGTAAGAATAATCACTAAATCCCATCCCTGGCAGCAATAGGCGTCCTCCTCGACAGAGAGGCACAGTTCGTCAGATCCAATTGCATGATGGGTCTCTTCTAGAATATGTAAGCAGATACAGGTATCTAGGCTTTGAGGTTCCACTACTTGGATCTGTTGTAACAAGACTTTGTCGCCAATACAAAGAACGACTAAGAGCACTTAGAGTTGTGGCAGGGCTTCACCCCAGGTATGGTGCTAATGTTAGAATTGTGAAAATGATGTATCTTGCTTATATTAGATCATTGGTTGATTATGCTGCGCCACTACTTGCTCTTGTGTCTGACTGGAAGCTTGGAGGGCTGGAAAAACTGCAGAACGAAGCAATGAGGATCATCCTAGGATGCCCTCGTACTGCCAAAATTTTAAATATGCAAAAAGAACTTGATATTCCAAGCCAATACAAAGAACGACTAAGAGCACTTAGAGTTGTGGCAGGGCTTCACCCCAGGTATGGTGCTAATGTTAAAATTGTGAAAATGATGTATCTTGCTTATATTAGATCATTGGTTGATTATGCTGCGCCACTACTTGCTCTTGTGTCTGACTGGAAGCTTGGAGGGCTGGAAAAACTGCAGAACGAAGCAATGAGGATCATCCTAGGATGCCCTCGTACTGCCAAAATTTTAAATATGCAAAAAGAACTTGATATTCCAAGCATCAGAGATCGTGTTACTGAAAGAAATATCCTAATTGGGGTTAATATGCTCAGGCAAGCTCATTCAAACCCCTGCACAGAAGCCCTCCAAACTTTCCTCAGCACTGGTGAACACTCCTCCAGATGGATCGAAAAGACTGGAACCGACCTCCGCATGAATCAGATACATGATCTATGTCAAGTAAGGCAACAGCGGCACTTCTCCGCTCCATGGAATATTACCCCATTCCAAACTACCATTCCTCCATTTCCCCCCAAACTACTTCTTAAATCACAACCAAAACTTCGCCTTGAAGCCAAACATGAGGCCTTAAGCTGTATTGATAACTTAGTCACACAGCACACACTCTCGCAAATTATTTACGTTGATGGTTCTGTTCACCAATCCACTGGTGCAGCTGGTAGTGCTGCTGTTGTCGTACAGAGTGATGGCTCTCTTAAAGAAATTGGAGCACGCATCAATAATTGGGCCTCTACCCTTCAGACAGAACTGTTTGCCATACTCCTTGCACTGAAATGCATCTATGTATCAAAGATTGACAGTTTAATTGTAACTGATTCTCTGTCATCCATAAATGCTCTCAACTCATTAAGCATAAATTGTGGCATGCTTGTGTCAGAAGCCAGACACAGGTATGGTAGGATTGTGGACAGTGGAGTCAGAGTGCACATGCTGTGGATTCCATCTCACATTGGTCTTCAGATGCATGATAGAACTGATAAATTGGCTAAGCTGTATGCTTTCAAAGAGGGAGTAGATTACAATCTTGGCTTGTCAGGTAGTAGTTTGAGAACAATAATACGAAAAGAACTTCAGCTGAATTTTATGGACTTAAGGCTCAGGGAGATTGACACCAGTGAGTCCATCTATCATCATTCTATCATGCAGGAGGAGCCACATGTCTATGGTGCATCCAACAAAATAAGCAGACTCTTGGATGTCACTACCGCCCGGCTCCGGCTGGGTTACAAGTATCTTTGGCAGGTTAAATCACCACCACCAGATGTAGACCAAACGAAATGTAAACTTTGCCAGATGGATTATTGTCACACCCTGCGTCATTATGTACTGGAGTGCGATAAAATTAATGAATTTAGAAACAATTCACTCAGAAGTGTTCAAGAAATGGCTAAGTATTTTATCCACAGTGGTATATTACAGACCATTCTGGAGAAATACCCTGACTTTGCTAGCTGTAAATAAAGCATTACCACATGTGTGCATGTGTGTGTGTGTGTGTGTGTGTGTGTGTGTGTGTGTGTGTGTGTGTGTGTGTGAGTATGAGTGTGTGTGTGTATGAGTGTGAGTGTGTGTATGAGTGTGTGTGAGTATGAGTGTGTGTGCGTGTGTGTATGAGTTTGTGTGTGTGTGTGTGTGTGTGTGTTTATGTGTGTGTGTGTATGAATTTGTATGTGTGTGTGTGTGTGTGTGTGTGTGTGTGAGAGAGAGAGAGACTCAGCAATCAACATTTGCACCAATAACTCACTACAGTTGTGACCGGGTGTGGAAGTGTGAATTGCTCATTACTCTAAAATTTGTTCATGATTGCAGCCATGTATAAACGTAAGTAACCATTCTTACAGTATTCATTACCTTTGTAACTTGTGAGTTCATTACCTTTGTAACTTGTGAGTTCATTACCTTGTACCTAGTTCAGCCATCAAAACTTTGGAGCCCGGTCCCTGGACCCATTGTGTACCTCTGTAATCTGTAAATACCTTTGTAACTTGTAATGATTGTGACTAGACCTACCTGGAGTTCATTACCTTTGTAAATTGTGAGTTCATTACCTTTGTAAATTGTGAATTCATTGCCTCTGTAACTTGCTCAGCTATCAAAACTTTGAGGCCCAGTCCCTGGACCCATTATGTACCTCTGTAATCTTTTGACTACCGCCCACAGGATGGGTATGGGGTGCATAATAAACATATTAAACTAACTAACTATTCCAAGCATCAGAGATCGTGTTACTGAAAGAAATATCCTAATTGGGGTTAATATGCTCAGGCAAGCTCATTCAAACCCCTGCACAGAAGCCCTCCAAACTTTCCTCAGCACTGGTGAACACTCCTCCAGATGGATCGAAAAGACTGGAACCGACCTCCGCATGAATCAGATACATGATCTATGTCAAGTAAGGCAACAGCGGCACTTCTCCGCTCCATGGAATATTACCCCATTCCAAACTACCATTCCTCCATTTCCCCCCAAACTACTTCTTAAATCACAACCAAAACTTCGCCTTGAAGCCAAACATGAGGCCTTAAGCTGTATTGATAACTTAGTCACACAGCACACACTCTCGCAAATTATTTACGTTGATGGTTCTGTTCACCAATCCACTGGTGCAGCTGGTAGTGCTGCTGTTGTCGTACAGAGTGATGGCTCTCTTAAAGAAATTGGAGCACGCATCAATAATTGGGCCTCTACCCTTCAGACAGAACTGTTTGCCATACTCCTTGCACTGAAATGCATCTATGTATCAAAGATTGACAGTTTAATTGTAACTGATTCTCTGTCATCCATAAATGCTCTCAACTCATTAAGCATAAATTGTGGCATGCTTGTGTCAGAAGCCAGACACAGGTATGGTAGGATTGTGGACAGTGGAGTCAGAGTGCACATGCTGTGGATTCCATCTCACATTGGTCTTCAGATGCATGATAGAACTGATAAATTGGCTAAGCTGTATGCTTTCAAAGAGGGAGTAGATTACAATCTTGGCTTGTCAGGTAGTAGTTTGAGAACAATAATACGAAAAGAACTTCAGCTGAATTTTATGGACTTAAGGCTCAGGGAGATTGACACCAGTGAGTCCATCTATCATCATTCTATCATGCAGGAGGAGCCACATGTCTATGGTGCATCCAACAAAATAAGCAGACTCTTGGATGTCACTACCGCCCGGCTCCGGCTGGGTTACAAGTATCTTTGGCAGGTTAAATCACCACCACCAGATGTAGACCAAACGAAATGTAAACTTTGCCAGATGGATTATTGTCACACCCTGCGTCATTATGTACTGGAGTGCGATAAAATTAATGAATTTAGAAACAACTCACTCAGAAGTGTTCAAGAAATGGCTAAGTATTTTATCCACAGTGGTATATTACAGACCATTCTGGAGAAATACCCTGACTTTGCTAGCTGTAAATAAAGCATTACCACATGTGTGCATGTGTGTGTGTGTGTGTGTGTGTGTGTGTGTGTGTGTGTGTGTGTGTGTGTGTGTGTGTGTGTGAGTATGAGTGTGTGTGTGTATGAGTGTGAGTGTGTGTATGAGTGTGTGTGAGTATGAGTGTGTGCGTGTGTGTATGAGTTTGTGTGTGTGTGTGTGTGTGTGTTTATGTGTGTGTGTGTATGAATTTGTATGTGTGTGTGTGTGTGTGTGTGTGTGTGTGAGAGAGAGAGAGACTCAGCAATCAACATTTGCACCAATAACTCACTACAGTTGTGACCGGGTGTGGAAGTGTGAATTGCTCATTACTCTAAAATTTGTTCATGATTGCAGCCATGTATAAACGTAAGTAACCATTCTTACAGTATTCATTACCTTTGTAACTTGTGAGTTCATTACCTTTGTAACTTGTGAGTTCATTACCTTGTACCTAGTTCAGCCATCAAAACTTTGGAGCCCGGTCCCTGGACCCATTGTGTACCTCTGTAATCTGTAAATACCTTTGTAACTTGTAATGATTGTGACTAGACCTACCTGGAGTTCATTACCTTTGTAAATTGTGAGTTCATTACCTTTGTAAATTGTGAATTCATTGCCTCTGTAACTTGCTCAGCTATCAAAACTTTGAGGCCCAGTCCCTGGACCCATTATGTACCTCTGTAATCTTTTGACTACCGCCCACAGGATGGGTATGGGGTGCATAATAAACATATTAAACTAACTAACTGGCAGCACCCCCCCCCCCCACTCTTCAAAGATCTAAACTTACTCCCAGTTCAGTACATCCACACTTACTACTGTGCAATCTATATCTACAGGGCCTTAAACTCTAATATCAACCTTGACCTAAAACGCTTTCTTGATAGTTGTGACAGAACCCACAGGCATAACACCAGAAACAAACATCTCTACGACATTCCCCGTGTCCGACTAAACCTTTACAAAAATTCAATGTATGTCAAAGGCCCTAAAATCTGGAATACCCTACCTGAGAACTCTAGAACTGCAGACACATTCATCACCTTCAAAACTACCATTAGAAAACATCTTATCTCCCTGATACACCCCGTCAACTAACTACACGAATACCACCTGGTGGTTCACACTTACACTCGCTCACTCATTTGACCATAAACAGAAATATTAATCTCAGTCTTAAAATAATGAATCCTGTGATACTCCAATACTGAAACTATGTACTGTGCCAAAACAAAAGCATTCACATTGCTAAACTCACAAACTAGTATTTAGTCACTTAGCCATAATACCAACTTACCTCATAATTTGTAATATTTTACAATTAAGAATAAAACTAAGTATGCCCGAAATGCCTAGCCATGCTAAGCGTTCTAGTGGTACACTCTGTAATCACAATTTTACTACATGTAAACCAAACAATAACCAAAAATCTGTAAACTCAGCATTGTAATCCTTATAGAGAATAAACTTTGAATTTGAATTGAATTGAATTGAATTGAATAAGGTAAGATAATCTGATATTTTCATTCGCAGGTCTTTACATTAGTTTTTTGTTCTATTGTGTAGTTGAAAATTGTCTTATACTCCGATACAATTTTAATTTCCTCACGTTTTTTCATATCGGAGAAATTGACAGTGCTCATCATTGAACTTCATAGTGTTTTCTACATCCCTTTAAAAGATTTGGTTGATGTCTGCCTGGAGTCTTGCAGTGTCTTCAATGGAGGACACTGTCATGTTAATTTGAATGTCATATGCGAAGGAAGACACGGTGCTGTGGCTTACATCTCTCTCCATGTCAAATATTAGGATGAGGAACAGGATAGGAGTGAGTACTGTGCCTTGTGAAACAGAGCTTTTCACTATAGCTGCCTCAGACTTTACTCTGTTTACTACTGCATTTTGTGCAGTATTACACTATGGTCACACTTGTCAAAGACAATAGTAAGCAAATTGTCAAGATCAACATCATGAATCAGAACCCCTGCCTATAGTGCCAACGAGTTTTTACAGTTATTTATGATTATTTTTATTAATTCATTATTTTATAGAAAATAGTTTATACAATTCATTATTGGGTCATAAACAGCTTAGATTGCTCTCTATAAGGAAACACTTCTCTAGGGCTAGGTTGAGGCCTATGAACAACATAACCTTCATCCTCCAGAACTCTGGGTAAATTTTCTTGATATTTTTGGGAAAAAATAGTGTCTTCAATGATGTAAAATACAGTAATTGTCAGAGTTGAAATTGAGGCATCTCCAGTCTTTGACATTGTTAGTGAGGAGTTAGTGGATACAGTTGAAGTTACAAATATAATTGAGTGGGTTTCATGTGAGCCACACTTGTTAACTATCTTCAGTCTAAATCTCTCTTGAATCTGCAGTATAGCCCTTGTGGCTTAGCGCTTCTTTTTGATTATAATAATAATCTTGAATCTGCACAAGCCAAGGCAGTGTACGAACATTAATGTCACTACTGCTGCACTGTCAACAGTGGAATGACGCTCATCTTACACTGTGCTTCAAAGAGTTTCAATCGACACCACGCCTAACTCTTCTAGGGTAGGGTAGGTGCCTGAGCCAGAGCTTGTAGCTCACAACACATTCATTCCCATTAGCCCCCTTGGGGCGGGGATGGAAGACCAGAGAGGCCTAGCTTTCCCCTGCGAGCCCCGTGAGGACGGGGAATGTGGCTAGAACTGGGGACAGTTGTTCCCAAAGATGAGGGGGTACTTGTGCTTCTTCCAATGGGGGACTTAGGTCTCAGACACTCCCTAGAGAGGGAGCCAAGGCCGGGCCACCACTTGGAAAAGATTAAGACACATGTGCAACATCTGGATATCTTTATTGTAGGCGTTTCGCCATCCAGTGGCTTTATCAATACAGATTCTAGGACATAATAGGAAGACAGTAGAACTATATACAAAAGACGAGGTAATCAGTCCCTCGGCCTTGGAGTTAGTGTTCACAGCATCGTGGTGGAGGAGAATCTGGAGCAAAGGCAAGAAGACTGGCGGTTATATAGGCGTCAGTGGATAGGGACGGGCAGCAGACGAGGGCAAAGTCACTGGTAGGCGGGATTCCCCAGTGGAAGTAGGTCCTTCCCAAAGAGATGGGTTAGTTGCAGCAGCCGTGAAGAAGGTCTTGTAGATGTCCTCTGAACCAAGATTACATGATGTTGCAGTGTCTGACAAGTTGTGCAAGAAAGGTATAAAATACCGACAATATGAAAGTTAAGACACATGTGCAACATCTGGATATCTTTATTGTAGACGTTTCGCCATCCAGTGGCTTTATCAATACAGATTCTAGGACATAATGGCGAAACGTCTACAATAAAGATATCCAGATGTTGCACATGTGTCTTAACTTTCATATTGTCGGTATTTGATACCTTTCTTGCACAACTTGGAAAAGGCCCAGACCGGGAGAATACCGACGAATCAAGAAGAAGAAGAAGAAGAAGAAGAAGAAGAAGAAAGAGTTTCATATGTACTTCAGCATGTCTAAAACATACTTGGACCTGACAAAAAAGGTAAAAATTATTTCTTATATATAAATATATTTTTCTTATTTATCCCTTTGACTATCGCAACCCCAAATCCTGAAGTGTTTCTCTGTGTTGCAAAATATTCGAAGAAAAAAAAAATTCTTATGAAATGATAGACAATCTTTTCCCGATGGTAATGACACCAAAACTACAAAATTTGATGAAAAACTTATGGAATTACACTCTTGCGAAGTTAGCGCTCTAGGTGATATATACGCATCTGCGATCTCGCCCACTTTGAGCCCTGTTTTCAGCCAATTTCACTGTTCCAGTTAAGATAAGATAAGATAAGATTTTAACCCCGGAGGGTTAGCCACCCAGGATAACCCAAGAAAGTCAGTGCGTCATCGAGGACTGTCTAACTTATTTCCATTGGGGGTCCTTAATCTTGTCCCCCAGGATGCGACCCACACCAGTCGACTAACACCCAGGTACCTATTTGCTGCTAGGTGAACAGGACAACAGGTGTAAGAAAACGTGTCGAAATGTTTCCACCCGCCGGGAATCGAACCCGGGCCCTCCGTGTGTGAAGCGGGAGCTTTAGCCACCAGGCCACCGGGCCACCAGTTGACCAAATTCATAGCTATTTCTTTGGAACTCCATTTGTTCTATCGATTGAGTACAAGAAACCGCCCATTACCGATTTCAGCTACCCAATAAAATGGTCAGAAATTGGCAATTTGGCCAATTTCACGAAAATTAGAAAAATACTAATTTCAAAATAGGGTTCAGAATAAACAATGTAGACATTCCTGGCACTAAAATAACATTTTCTCTGTTCATTATTCAAAAGACTTGGCAGACGATGCACCATCCCCCCAATAAAAAGCAGGGGTGTCACTAGCACGTTAAGAGACCATACAATAAGTGTCAGGGGCCCGAGACTGTTCAACTGACTCCCAGCACACATAAGGGGGATTACCAACAGACCCCTGGCAGTCTTCAAGCTGGCACTGGACAAGCACCTAGAGTCAGTTCCTGATCAGCCGGGCTGTGGCTCGTACGTTGGTTTGCGTGCAGCCAGCAGCAACAGCCTGGTTGATCAGGCTCTGATCCACCAGGAGGCCTGGTCACAGACCGGGCCACGGGGGCGTTGACCCCCGGAACTCTCTCCAGGTAAACTCCAGGTAAACATCTCCAGATCCCTCTAATATTACACTTAATTTCTATCCTGAATTTTTATACACACACAAAAAAAATAGAAAATTTTCTGTTATGCAGACTACTGCATTATTGTAATAATTATATAAATAATGTCAACACATTTGTGACAAGTATTGGACGGTGATGTCATTTGTTTACTCCTGAACATCGGCAAAAACCGAACATTTCTGTTATTTTGAGCTCAATTTCAAGGTGCTTTTCATCGTGAAATTAATCAAAATCATCTCCATTTCTGTATTATATTTTCCTTTCTCTCAAATGAGACCAAGAAAACAAGAATACAACCATAAATACTACACGAAAATACACCTCAGATTTGTCATTTTAATCCAAAAACATGGTCGGAGTTAATTTTTTTTTTCTCATTATGCACTGCGTGCTGCAGAATTTTTGTATACAGTGCACACTAACCACACAAGGCAGCAAAAGGAAAAAAAAAGGCAAAAAACAAAAAACAAAAGGCAGCAGTAAGAATGATAAATTCTCACTCCCGCCAGCATACTACACCAATTTTCAAAAGTCTGGCCCCTCAAGGAAGGTTCCTTGATGTTGGTGAGGGGCTCTTGATTTAGGGAATTAGATCTGTGCTCCAGTTCCCCGAATTAAGCCTGAATGCCTTCCACATCCCCCCCCCCCCAGGCGCTGTATAATCCTCCGGGTTTAGCGCTTCCCCTTGATTATAATAATAATAATAATAATCAAAAGTCTGAATCTGCTTACCATTAAGAACATCCATACTTATTCATGTGCCTACTACATACACAGAACAATACATACAAATATAAACCCCCCACTCAAATTTCTCCTCACTAACTTAAACAGGACACATGACCACAACACAAGACAGATCTCTTTTTGATATACCTCGTGTCCATATCACACTGTAAAAACTCTATGCACATAAAGGGCACCAAAATATGAAATTCATTACCAGAGGATATTAAAGTAACCCAGTCTGAAAATCAATTTAAGACTCTTCTCAAAAACCACTTAATCACCCTAGACTAAACGCTAAATACTCAGTACACATTTACTCACCTATGTACTCCCACATCATAACTGAAACAACCACATTGAACCTTTTATCCATTGTTGACAGGAATATAATTGAATCATTGTTTTTCACAAAAGCATTTTAGAATATAAATATATCTTTGTATTATACAAATTCTGATTCATTTATAATTAATATTCTACTGTACAACTATGAAATAATTACTTTCCTACTGTACAATTATGATATACTACTCCTTAGTATTAACATTATTGGCTTACAGTCTACTTAAGTAGGCCCATAATGCCAAGGCATAAAAGAGGCTCTCTTTGTATTGCAACCCACTATTGTATATACACAATCTCAATGTACTGTTTGCAAAGACATTAAATAAAATAAATAAATAAATAAATAAATAAATAAATAAATAAATAAATAAACAGACCCATTCTCTCACATGTGGGCCTACCAGCTTTCTCCCGCTTGATTTAAAGCCACTCGAATTTTGGCTTGTAAGATGTATACATACGACAAAAACAGTCAAAGGGTTAAAAACTTGTAACAATTTTTTTTTTTTTGGGGGGGGGGACTGGAATGGATTAATGGCATTTCAATTAATTTCAATGAGGAAATTTGATTTGATATACTAGCAAATTGAGTTACAAGCTCGGTCACGGAATGAATTAAACTCACAAGTCTAGGTACCACTGTATTTAGTACATATTAATACAAAATTACCATTTCTCTTGCATTTTCAACAAAAATAGCTGTATAGTCCTTGTGGCTTAGCGCTTCTTTTTGATTATAATAATAATAATTCAACAAAAATAGTTAATGAATGATAACAAATTCTCACTACAGGCAGCACACTCCACCAATATTCAATACACTCAACCTACTCACCATACAAAACATCCATACTTATTACTGCACCTATTACATACATAGAACACTCAACTCTGATATTAACCCTCCCCTCAAACATCTCCTTGCCAACCTCAACAGAACACATGACCATAACACAAGGCACAGATCACTCTTTGATGTTCCTCGTGTCCATCTCACACTATGCAAAAACTCAATGCACATAAAAGGCCCTAAAATCTGGAATTCATTACCTGTAAATATAAAAGAAACACTACCTGTTTATAAATTCAAGTCTCTTCTCAAAGATCACTTACTCACCCAAAACCAAATAAATACTGAATAACTGAACCTTATAAATTGTATATCTTAAATGTTTCTCACAATTATATCACATAAATGTTAAACCTAAAACCCAATCTAACTTTATTATTTTTTAAATACTCTACCTAACAGAATACTCCATTCTACTGAATTTATAACAATGCAAGCAACCATATGACCTGTCTTTGTAATACTCACTTGTGCTTTATAGTAATCTGTTTACATTAATGTTTTTCACTGATTTCATCATTGCTTAGTTAATCTTAAGTTAATTTTAAGCCAGCCCGTAATGCTATGCATAGTATAAGTGGCTTTGGCATGCTGCTCTTATCTGTATTTTTTTTTTTTTTTGTACCTCTGTAAGTGTGCTCAAATTATAAATAAATAAATAAATAAATAAAGGAGACAGGGAGTGAGATGCTTGAGCATTGGTAGCCTTTAACACCACCACAACAACAACAACAACACCCTCACAAACGTCAGCTTCTTTATTACAAAATATGAGTGTATCAGATAAAATGTTACACAAGTGTATATGAAGTAGGTATTGTATACACATTACATTCAAGTTCCTTTAATTTTTTAACCTGTATTTTGCAAAAAAAGATATGCAGAGGGTATGTAAACACTGGGAGAGCCTCTCATGTACAGCTTCAGTTCGTGTCTCCTCTCTGTTTGAATTAAAACATTGTCTCTGGTATTTTTGCATTTGAGCACAGATGATGCAGATGATATGGAAATTGCATGTATTGACTGGTGCACAGGAATCAACTGAATAAGTAAGTAATTACTGTAACTAAATACCAGTATCAGAAAGTAAATGAAGATGTTTATGGTTACATTCACTACAGAGACTGAGAGTATGGCTTGCTATTGCCAGGAATGTGCATGACTGTTGCATCATCGTTAAGTGAAAATATTGTAAGTCGAACCATTGTACAATGAGGAGCACTTGTACTAGTGAAATAGCTAAGAATTTGCTCGACTGGAACAATGGAATTGGGACTCATCCTGGGCAAACTTGATACTATATAAATTGTGCCAAGACCGCTAATGTTTAGCCAGTGTAATTCCATAGGTTTTCCATCAAATTACATACTTTTGGTGTAATTAACTTTGGAAAGAGATTCTCTCATAGAAGATTTTTTTTTTTTGGGGGGGGTGAGGGGGAAGTTTTACACTAAGAGCAAGTTTCATTTTAGGTGTCTAGACAGTGAAAGGGTTAAGTGCAGATAGACACAGTGATATTTTAACAAGCTGACTTATTGGGTCAAGTCTGACTTTCTTTGTTAGTTCGTAAGTTATTTTATCACAGTAGCCTTCAATTTAAGAAAATATTATTGGGTAGCAGATGGCCATTAATGGTAATTGTGGTGGACAAAGATGAGGTTGTTTTGTATTGATTGTACACAATAAACAACTGTATAATCTTGCAAGTTTGTTGTGTCAGAATTATATGTTGCAGAGATTTTTGTTGAATATTTCCACTTTGTTAAAGTGAGCTGTGTTAAACTCTGACTTTACTGAACTTCCTATTATTGATAGTTTCCCTCAGCCTTGTAGTGATCTCTCACCTATACTGGTGTCACATTTACTGTATACTGTATAACAATAATAATAATAATAATAATAATAATAATAATAATAATAATAATAATAATAATAATAGATTTTAATTTTTCAATTATTTTTGCAGGTCATCCTGACACCAGAGTCTGGCACTTGTAGTGTCAATATTGCAGGTTATCCTGACACCACAGTCTGGCACTTGTAGTGTCAGTACTGCAGGTCATCCTGACACCAGAGTCTGGCACTTATAGTGTCAATATTACAGGTCATCCTGACGCCAGAGTCTCGTACTTGTAGTGTCAGTATTGCAGGTCATGCTGACACTAGTGTCTGGCACTTGTAGTGTCAGTACTGCAGGTCATCCTGACACTAGTGTCTGGCACTTGTAGTGTCAGTACTGCAGGTCATCCTGACACCAGAGTCTGGCACTTGTAGTGTCAATATTGCAGGTTATCCTGACACCAGAGTCTGGCACTTGTAGTGTCAATATTGCAGTTTATCCTGACACCAGAGTCTGGCACTTGTAGTGTCAGTACTGCAGGTCATCCTGACACCAGAATCTGGCTTCTGTAGTGTCAGTACTGCAGGTCTTCCTGAGACCAGAGTCTGGCACTTGTAGTGTCAATTCTGCAGGTTATCCTGACAATAGAGTCTGGCACTTGTAGTGTCAATATTGCAGGTTATCCTGACATGAGAGTCTGGCACTTGTAGTGTCAATACTGCAGGTCATCCTAGCATCAGAGGTTGGAACTTATAGTGTCAACATCAGTGTTAGAAATTTCATGTAAGAGCTGTAAATAATGTAATGCATATATAGTGACAATACTTAACTACAGTGTTAATAACAGTGATAACACTGACTAGAGTGTTAATAATACAATGATAACACTACAGTGTAATTAATACAGTGACAGTGTTCATAATGCAGTATAATATTTACTATTATTATAATCTTTATTTATACAAGTACATGATACAACTTATACAGACTGTCAGGGGAACACCTTCCACCTGATCAGAATTATGGAAAAATAATGAGTAAGTTCCAGGAAAGATAATAATGGAAAAAATAAAAGCATTTAATTATAAAAAAGAGCCACCATTGATTCATGTGAGATCTTGAGACACAAGACTTTTCGTAGTCTAGCAGATCTAAAGATGTAATGAAGATATGATGTTAATTATTCTAGGTAGGCAGTGCTAGTCTGACGTTCAGAAGCTTCTGTTGATATTAGTTCACAGTATCTCACACCAGATATGAAAGGAGAGATGAGGAATCTCTATGTTCTACAAAGTTCTGTTGCCTGGGTTCTAACTCCAAGATATCTATCATCTACTGTAGGTGACCAAGCCAGCAGGAGAGCTGATAATGAAAAAAAAAACTGGTTATAAGATGGTTATTAAGTATAATATTGAAAGAAGACAAAGAGTGGTAATTGTACTTCATTGTCATTACTGGTAACCAGGTTAAATACAAAATAAATGAAACAATATTCCTGGTAGATCGCTCTTACCTGATCAAGAGAAGAGTGGAGGTGAAGTGATTTCCCAGACTCCCACCAATACCAAATGAAGTTAATACTACCAGGAGTAGAAACAGAAACTTAGTTGCAAAGAAATTTGTAGTTTTACAGTGGCCTGCTAGATGGCAGTGCAGGCGGCAACACACTGTAAAAGTCTCTCGGAGCCTGAACTACCATATGCCCAGTTTACTGACTTTTTTTCACACAGGCCATAGCTGACATCAGTGACATACTATACAGAAAACCCTGATTATGCAGAGCATTTCAGGCAAATTAGGTTAATTTTGTCCCAAGGATGCAACCCACACCAGTTTACTAACTCGAAGGTACCCACTTACTGCTAGGTGAACATGGACAGCAAGTGTCCTAAAGAAACACGACTCAATGTTTCCACTTGTACTGAGGATCGAACCACAAATCTGTGTGTGAGATGAGTGCACTGCCAACCGAGTGATGGGACAACACTGTACGTAACAATATTGTTGGTAACAACATTTACAATGCCGACAACAATATTATAAGGTTAATGTGTCATGAACACTGAAATATCTGCTAGTATAACCCTTCCTATTCCTCAGACACTATTACCTTTACTAGTTTAGTGCTTGTTTTATATATATATATATATATATGTATATATATATATATATATGTATATATAATAATAGAATATTGCAGAAATATTAGTTTTTATTGTAATAAAATATTCTCAAAATCTCCTCTGGACAAGCAATTTACTATGTGAGAATACTATTGTTCAGTATGTCTAATAAACTTGAAAAACAATGTGTTGAAGCAACACAATGTGCAGTTGTTCATGTAGGAGACCAGTTAGATCATTCACACTCGCTCAAACAGTCTTCCTCGCAACAACCTCAGTGTGTATCACTGACCAGAGTTATTATAGAAAAAACACTTCGATGTTCAGTGTGTCTAAAAGCGTTTTCTAAAAAATCAACTTTAAAAAGTCACATGAGAACTCATACTGGAGAGAAACCATATCGGTGTCCAGAATGTCTGAAAGACTTTTCTGAAAAAAAAGGTTTAGTAAGTCACATGAGAATTCATACTGGAGAGAAACCATATCAGTGTCCAGAATGCCTGAGAAACTTTTCTCATAAATTATACTTAGTAACTCACATGAGAACTCATACTGGAGAGAAACCATATCATTGTTCTGAATGTCTGAAAGACTTTTCTCAGAAAGTAAGTTTAGAAAGACACAGAAGAACTCATACTGGAGAGAAACCATATCATTGTTCTGAATGTCTGAAAAACTTTTCTCAAAAAATAAGTTTAGAAAGACACATGAGAACTCATACTGAAGAGAAACCATTTCAGTGTTCACAATGCCTAAAAAACTTTTCCGAAAAATCATTTTTAGAAAATCACATGAGAACTCATACTGGAGAGAAACCATATCAGTGTTCAGAATGTCTGAAAAACTTTTCTCAGAAATCATGTTTAGAAAGTCATATAAGAACTCATACTGGAGAGAAACCATATCGGTGTCTAGAATGTCTGAAAGACTTTTCTGAGAAAAACAGTTTAATAAGTCACATGAGAACTCATACTGGAGAGAAACCATATCATTGTCCAGAATGTCTGAAAAACTTTTCTCATAAATCATCCTTAGTAAGTCACATGAGAACTCATACTGGAGAGAAACCATATGAATGTTCTGAATGTCTGAAAAACTTTTCTGTAAAATCAAGTTTAATAAGTCACATGAGAACTCATACTGGAGATAAACCATATCAGTGTTCTGAATGTCTGACAAACTTTTCTCATAAAAATAATTTAGTAAGTCACATGAGAATTCATTCTAGAAAGAAAAACATGTCAGTGTTGAGGAAGTCTAAAAGACTTTAATGAAAACCAAGTTTAGTAAGACAACTGAGAATTCATACTGGAGTGAAACAATATTGGTGTTCACTGTTTAAAAGTTTTCAGAAAAATCTAATTTAGTAAAAACCCTCTTCAAGGGGGGCTCCTTGGAGCAGTGAAGAGGCTCTTTGTCTGAGGAATTGGACCTTTTGGTCTTCATCCTCAAAGCGAACCTAATTATCCCCCAATCCTGCCTTCCCTACTACGCCGTCCCCATGCCCTCCCTTTTTTTCACTCTTTTTCTCCCCTCTCCCTACCCTCCCCTTGTTCCCGCTCCATTTGTAGTCTCTGGGGTCCTTCCCACGGGCATTACGGTTTCTAGGTAGGAGGAAGTGTGCTGGGGTTCATCCCACTCCATGGGGTCCCTCGGGGTGGTGTGGTTTGCCGTGTTATATGAATTGTCTGAAGGTGGCCTGCTCCCTTCCAGGATTTACGAGAAGTGAGCGGGGTGCCCTTTGGATAATGGGTGTATCTCCAGAAGCTGCCTGTCAGTTCTGGGAGGTGGCAGTTGAAGGAGGTATGCTTTGTGGCGGGTTTCTGACTGCCCTTTCTTTTGTCAACCGAGGTGGCTTGGTAAATGTGAGGCTGCTATCCTGGAGCGCTGGTTTACTGGCATGAAGGGTAGGGTATGGCACAGGTTCCATGCTGCATCTTCACTGCCATTGCCAGGTCTATCATAATGAATGAGAGATCTGTTACCTTAAAGAGTTTGAGGGCCTTGCTTACACTATGGCAGTCTCTCAGCTCCGCCTTCAAGGAAAACTTCTTCGTCTCCTGTATGCTTGAGTAGCCCGTAGACCTCCAACCTCAACAGTCCTCCCGCCTCCCAATCCCTCTGTGTCTGTGTCTTCCAGGGTCACCCCAGTTTCTAATGCTTTTGCAGTTTTATCCTCTAACACTTCTACCTCCGCACCACTTTCTACTTCTACTTCTTCTTCATCTCACTCGCTCACTTCTCAGTCTACTAGACCTTGTAGACCTACACCTTTTTTGCATCCATCTCCTGTACAGAATCTATCTTCAACCTTGGAGACTAGTTCTCACCCCCTTTCCAGTTCTCACACAAAGGTGGAGGTTCACACCCCTAGTGTAGTTCCCTCTTCCCCTGTCCCATCCCCCCCGTCTTCTTCCATAGTTGCCCTCCAACCTCCTTCCTCTCCTGTTACACTGCAGGACTCCTCTCCCCCAGCCAACACATCTCTCCAGGATCATACTCCCCTCCCTCCTCAGACCTCTTTGGTTGCCTCCATAGTTACCCCAATCTTTGCTTGCAATATCTCTCCTGTCTGACATCATGGCATCGTCAGCTTCCTTATCAACTGAGATGTTAGATGCTATCTCCAGCTATATAGCGGAGACAGCATCCCCGTTGGACACCAACGCGCCTCCTACCCCTTCTATTTCACAACCCATACAACTGTCTATTCCTCCACAATATTCTAATTCTTCCTTGCTTACACATTTACTGTTACCCCCACACGTTCACTTTACTGATCCTAAAAGCCCAAAGGTTTTATCGTTTCTTATTGTTGTCATTTTATTTTTGTATATAATGTCTTTTTTACAGTGGAATATTCATGGCCTTAGGGGCAATCGAGAACTCCAATTGTTGCTCTCCCAGTTGTCCCCAGTATGTGGTGGGTTGCAAGACCCCAGAATTCGTTCTTGCTGTCATTCGCCCCGTTCCAGGCTACTTGCTGATACACTCTTCCGGTCCTTTACCTGACGAATCATTTAATGAAAGTGCACTTCTTGTACGCATTCTTGTACCGTATCAACAAGTTTTTATTCGTTCCCTGCTGCATTATACTGCAGCTCGTATTTATTTGCACCGATGGTTTACAGTTTGCTCTCTATCTTTCTCCCTTCTGTGCATTCTGTATGTCTGATATCACATTTTTAATTTCATCTCTGCCACCGCCCATATTGTTGTTGGGTGATTTTAACGCTCACCATCACCTGTGGGGAGGGTCCCACTGCGACTCTCGAGGTGATTGGTTGGAGTCTCTTTTCACATCTCATCCTCTTCATGTTTTAAACATAGGTGCTCCTACCCATTTTGACTCTCGTACTAGGTCTCTCTCCTGCATTGGTCTTTCTATCTGTTCCTCGCCCATTGCAATTGATTTTGCCTGGTCTTTTCCTCTGGATTTACACGATAGCGATCACTTTCCCATACTTCTTACCTCTACTATGTATGCCCAACCGTTTTGTAGTCCTCATTGGCAATTTGCTCAAGCAGATTGGAACTTACACTCCCATCTTACTACCTGTTGTGAGGACCCCCTTTCGTCCTCTGTTGATGAACTAGCACACCACTTTTTGACCTTAGTTCTAACTGCAGCAACGTGCTCTATACCCCAAAACTCAGGTAGGCATTCTCAGGCAGGCATACCTTGGTGGTCTCCTACATACACCTGTGCAGTGCGTTTAAAACATGCTACATGGGGCTGTTATCAATATAATCATACTGTGGAGCGTCTGTTGAATTTCAAGCGGGCAAGGGTAGTTACTCGCCACGTCATCCGCAATCCTAAATGCACTTGATGACGAGACTACGTGTCCACCATTAACTCATCTTCCCCTATGTGTGCGATTTGGAAAAAGGTGTGGAAATTGTGTGGTAAGTACAATCTGAACCCAGCTTCCATTTTGCAGGTTGCTGGAGTTGATGTCACAAAACCCTTCAAGGTTGCAGCAGCAGTCGGGAACTATCTTGTTCGTATCTCCCACGGGCTTCACCTCTGTCCCTCATTGCTTGCGTCTAAATCTACCAAAGAGCAATTGCCCTTAGATTTCTCCTCCGATGGGTTGGAGCTGTATAACGTACCTTATACTCTTCAAGAACTGGAGTCCACACTTTCTGTTTTCCAGCTGTTGACACCGGTACCTGATGATATCCACATCAGTATGCTTTAACATCTCCATTCTATGGCCCTTCCCATTCTTTTATGTCTTTTCAATCTAATTTGGATGCTAAGGGTTCTCCTTCAACACTGAAAATCGGCTATTGTACTATCGTTTCGCACACCGGGTGCCTCAGGACTTGACACCTCTCACTATTGTCTCATTGCCCTGACCAGTGTGGTCTGCAAGGTGAAAGAACGATTCATGAATAGACGTCTGATATAGTTCTAAGAGACACAATAAACTTTTCCCTTGCCAATATGGCTTTCACAAAGGCTGCTCTACTGTAGACCCCTTGCTCCACTTAGATACGTATATTTGAAATGCCTTTGCTAACAACCACTCTGTCCTAGCGGTCTTTTTTTTGATCCAGAGAAGGCATATGACACCACTTGGAGGTATAACATCCTAGCCCAAGCCCACTCCTTAGGCCTCTGCAGTAATCTACCAAACTTCATTGCTGCTTTCTTGTCTGATAGACATTTTCAGGTCCGTATTGGCACTTCGCTTTCCTCGGACTTTGTACAAGCTGAGGGAGTTCCACAGGGTTGTGTCCTCAGCACTACTTTTTTTCTCTTAGCTATAAAAGACCTACCTTCCGTTCTTCCTTCGCATATTTGGTTGTCACTCTATGTTGATGCCTTTGCTACAGCATATTCAGGCACTGACTGTCGATTAGTAGCAGCCTCCCTTGAGGTTGTGATAGACCGAGTCTCCCATTGGACCACTTCTGACAGCTTTAAATTTTCTAGTACGAAAACCCGGTTCATTACCTTCACTAGATGTCCTCTTATTCTGGATACCCCCTTGTACTTACACTGTTCATGTATTCTGGCATGTGATATGGTCACGTTTCTGGGCCTGCTCTTTGATCACCAGCTGACGTGGAGACCACATATTTCTTCTTTAAAGACAACTTGCCATGGTCGGCTAAATCTCCTGAAAGTTCTCGCACATCACTCGTGGGGAGCAGATCGTTGCACTCTCCTTCGTTTGCATTCCACCCAAGTCTTGTCCCAGCTGGATTATGGTGACCAAATCTATTCTGTGGCCTCTCCCCCAACTCTGTCTAAGTTAGATCCCTTTCATCACCAAGGTCTCCGTCTGTGCCTTGGTGCCTTTCATTCATCCTCTGTTGAGAGCTTTTATGCAGAAGTGAATATTCCATCCTTGTCCGATCACCATGATGCTCACTGCCTTTGCTATTATGTTCGATCTCATGACCTCCACAATCCTTCCGTATATAGGATGGTCACTGATGTTAGATGTTCTTTATTTGTCCGTCGCCCCCTGCTTACTCTGCCCCTTTTCTCTCAACCTCCATTTGCTCTTGTCTTCTCTTCGGTTACCACCTTTCTATGTTCATGTAGCATCTAACTTTTACCCTGCCTCCTTGAAAAGTTCCAGCTGTTTGTGCCTGTTCTTTCCCACTGCCATGTGTGAAAGCCCAGTTACCTCCAGTGGCTTCCCGCTCTCTTTTTCTTAACCACTTCTGCTCTCATTCGCATGCAATTGCGGTGTGCAATGATGGTTCTAAGTCTTCCGACAGTGTCAGATTCGCAGCAGTGTTTCCGGATAGTGTCATGCGAGGACATTTATTATCCTTGGCAAGCATTTTTACAGCTGAATTGTATGCCATTCTTGTAGTACTTATCTGTATTGCATCTATGCCTGTGTCACCATTTGTTGTTTCAGACTCCCTTAGTGCTTTACGGGCTATACAAAAATTTGATACACCTCACCCCTTAATTCTTAGTATCCAGCTTTGGTTATGCCGTATCACTAGCAAACACAAAGGTATTGGTTTTTGCTGGGTCCCTGGTCATGTTGACATACAGGGCAATGAACAGGCAGACACTGCTGTGCGGTCAGCAGTACATGAACTCCCAGTTTCATATCGAGGTGTTCCATTCACAGACTATTTTGCTGAAATTGCTGCCCACCTTTGTTCCCTTTGGCAACAACATTGGTCTGATCTGCTCCATAACAAACTTTATTCTATTAAACCGAGTATAGTTTCTGGCTGTCTTCTTTTCATCAATGTCGAGGTTGGGAGACTACTGTCTCCTGTCTTCACATCGGCCAAATTTGTTTTACTCATGGGTATCTCATGGAGAGGCAACCTGTTCTTCTCTGTGAGAATTGTCAAATTCCAGTATCTGTTAGCCACATTCTGTTGGACTGTCCATTCTACCAACGAGCAAGCAGAATTTACCTCCAACATCGTCTCCACTCCGCTTCCCTTTCTTTACCTTCCCTTCTTGCTGATGGACCCTCCTTGAATCCAGACTCTTTCATTGACTTTTTGACAGCAGCTGATTTACTACACACACTCTGATGATGATGCCTCTAGCACTCTCGCCTGTCCTTTCCACCTTAATCTCTTGCTACCCTCTACCCCTGCACTATCCACTGGCCCACTGCACTCCATACCTTAATAATCATCCCTCTTCCTCTTGCCACCCATTTCCCCTGCATCCTTCTGTGCCCTGTTGCACCATATAACCCTTGTGATTTGGTGCTTCTTTTTGATTATAGTATAATTACTTAATCCTGTAGAGACAAAATATGTTCTTGCAAACATTTCTAGACCAAGTTTCAAAAGTTTAAGTTTGGTGTAATACTAGATCATAATTTAGTGTAATTGTAGAGGTTAAGTTTATTGTAATTTTCAAGTTTAAATAATTGTAATTCTAGAGTTTAATTTAATGTATTTCTAGAAGTTGATTTAATGCACTACTGTTGCTTAATTTGGGCCATTGCTCTATGACCCTTGTAGGTTTAGCACTTAGTTATGATTATAATAAAGGCAATTTAGTGTAAATTCCTGAACTTAATTTACTGTAATACTTCAGCAGCATGCAGCAGGCAGTGGCAGCATTAATGGCTGCTCCTTAATCTTTGCAGTCCCTTGGGCCAATATAAGCTCCAATGATGGCCTAATTGCAAGTACTGCTGCATGATTTTACGTGGAACTTATAATGATCCAAGACAACTGACGGTAATGTCAACAAGCTGACCAAATTTGATTAAAAGAGGACTGCCTGGCATACCAAACATCAACCCTGCTGCCAGACGCGCAACCATCCAGGCAGTGTTTACCATCAAGTTACAGTAGCTGCACCTTCACAAATTTGCCAGTGTTCACATGGGAGGGAAACAAAGAAGAAAAAACTCCAAGTCGAACACCAAGGACACTGTTACCATTCATGTCTACCCTGCAGGACACCATTACATCATCTACCCCCCCTCACCACTGCCCGGGGTGATAAAACAACAACAATCATGGCAGACGACCCCTAATCATTCCCAGGATTCTTCCTCGCCCACTCCTCGCCTCTTAACTAACAGCACCACATCAACCATGGCAAATACACAAGACCTATTCAACCCAACCGACAGCACTGACTACAGCTTATCAACATCCCCAGGTATGGCACTGGTACACAGTCCTCTTCAACAACACACCACTCAGAAGATTTTGCAAGAAAATTATATCCTCAAACTACAAAATGAAAATTATGAAAAAAGGATTACAGACTTAGAATGCTCTCTAGTTACCCATAACTCAAGGATCATTGAACTGGAAACAAAACTAACTTGACAACAAAGACTGAACAACATAGACATGCAAACAGCTCTCATTAGCCACACAAAACAACTAACTTCCCTAACAACTAAGTTATCAGAAGCTGAATGAGCCTGGAGGGCAAACATTGACTCAAAATGGAGTACATACCTACAGTATCAAAAGGACTTACTGGAACAAGATAAATTACAAAATGCTGTTATTGTAAACATTCCCAGCTTACCAACAGACACAAACCAGGATAACTGCACACAAAATACTCTTCAGCTAATCAAAGACAAGATGCACATTAACATTGAAGCTGTCCATATCAAGGAGGCTCGACTGCTAGGCAGACCGGGCCAAAAACTAAGTGTGATGCTAAGATTTCACTCTCCCAAAAAAAGGACCTTGTAGTTTCTTCCATCCAGGGGAATTGTGATGTTTGTTAATGAATGTTTAACAAGAAAGTGACAAAATCTACTGTACCAACTTTGTAAACGCAAGCGTGATAATAGTGATAGAAGTAAAAAATGTTTCACTCGTGATGGCACCTCTTCAAGGGGGGCTCCTTGGCGTGGTGAAGAGGCTCTTGGTCTGAAGAATTAGACCTGTCGGTCTCCTTCCTCAGACCGAACCTAATTACCCCCCAATCCCCCGTTCCCTATCCCATCCTCCCCATCCTCCCCTTTTTCCTTTCCTCCTCCTCCTCCCCACCCCTCCCTTTTGCCCTTCCTTTTTGGCCTTTGGGTTTTTTTTTTTTTTTTTTTTCCCCCCCCCACAGGCACGCTAGTTCCTAGGTAGGGGAAAGGGTACCGGGGTCCATCCCATTTCGTTGAGGTTCTTGGCGGTGGCGTAGTTTGCCCTGGAATCTGGATTGCCTGGGGATGTCCCGATCCCTCTCCGGTATCCCGGAGGGTGGCTTTGGGTGTCTCTCGGGCGACGGGTGTATCTCTGGAAGCCACCTTTCGGATTCCGGGGATGGTGGCCGAAGGAGGTATGCTTTGTGGCGGATTTCCGGCCGCCCTCTCTTTTGTCCACCGAGGTAGCTTGGCAGATGTGAGGTTGCTATCCCGGATTGCCGGTTTACTGGCATGATGGGTAGGGTATGGCACGGGTTCCATGCTGCATCTGCGCTACTTGCGGTGCTGAGGTCCTCTTGGGCGCGGAGGGAGATTTCTGGCCCTTTCATTCCTCCTAGGAACTATCCCTCCCCGGTCCCCCCTTTTTTTTATCCTTTTTTTTATTTTTATTTTCTTTTCTTCTTTCTTTTTTTTCTTAAAAACAAAAAGAAAGAAGTAACCTAACCATGGCAGCCCTAGTCCATGAACCTGCTACCCCCGGGCCCCTTCTTGATACTGCACCCCGTTCTGACCCCGCCTCGTCTTTGGACCACTCTTCGGACACTCCTCATGCCTCTGTACCTCTTGCCGGTGCTGTTTCCTCACCCGCTTCAGGTACTGAGGCCTCAACTGACTCCTTCGATTTATCTGACCTTCGCTCTCCTCTGACTATGCTTCCGCCCTCTCCCTCTACGGTGCGGCAATTTTCGAATTGCCGACCCATTCCACGTTGGACCAACTCTGGTCCCACGCCTAAACGCCAATGACAGTTACCTGCTGATGATACTTCTCCACCTTCTCGTTCTTCTCAGGAAAGATCGACACGTCCTTCACTACCTTTCCACGCTCAGTTTCAGACTGCACAATGGACTAAATTCTTCACTTTACGACCGACTTCCTCTACTGCCTATCTTTCTGACCACAGTATTGGCAAGGCACTCCTACGCCATGTTGGTAAAGATATTTCTTTTCATGCTCTTAAGAGATGGTACGCGCATCATCACCGTACAGAATGCTACCCAGGCTCATGAGCTTTCTCGTCTTTCCCATATTGATACTGTTCCTGTCACTATTGAAAAACATCATTCCCTCAATTCTTGTAGTGGTACCGTCATTCTGCCCCATACCATAGTTCAACAAAATTTCCAGACATGTGGCACTGACATTCTTGAACAGCTGGAACTCCAAGATCTCCCAATCCTCAAGGTAGACACTTACGTTCTTCCTGCCCGTGGGCGGAGACGATACCCTAGCAATGTGGCTCGTTTAACTTTTGACAGCCGTGAACTCCCATCCTCAGTTTATGTAGCAGGACATCGGTTACTAGTTCGAAAGGTGATCCCTACACCACAACAGTGTAGAAATTGCTGGCGATTTGGCCATCCAGCAAAATATTGCAGATCTATCGCCGAATGCCCAGTCTGTGGTGCTGATGACCATTCTAATACGTCTTGCAATCAACCTCCCTCTTGCCTTGATTGTCATGAGGCTCACCCTTCATACTCTCGCCGTTGTCAAGTCTACTTAAATGAGCGGGAAATCCGTTACCTCAAAGAGGCAGAAGGTCTCCCTTATGCCATGGCAGTTTCTCATCTCCACCTCCAAGGGAGACTACCTCGTGTTTCTTATTCCCGTGTTTCAAAACATCCCCCCACTTCTGGTATCCCATCTTCTGCACCCACCTCTGTGGTTACCTCTCCCATAGCCACTCCTGTATCTAATTCTTTTGGTGTCCTCGGCTCAGACGTCCCTACTTCAACGCCTCAGTCTGATCTCGCTTCTTCGTGTTCTCTCTCACAAGCCTCAGTAGCGACGAGATCTCGTATGACACCTGCTCCCAATCGTCCCTCTACTTCTCAAAAGTCAAAAAAAGGTCCGTTAACACCTCCTACCCATCTTCCACCTCATTTTACCTTCCTTGTCTCTATACCTGGTTCTCCCCCTCTCACTGGCTCTGACAAGTGTAGAGGTTCACCCTCCTCCTCGTACTGTACCTTCCTCCCCTGTTCCCTCCCAAGTTTCTTCCTCTTCTGCCACCTCCCAGGTTTCTGCCTCTTCTGTCCCCTTCCACGCTTCTGCAGTTGCCTCCACCGTTTCGCCCTCCCCCTACCTTGGTAGAGTCCAATACAGTTCCAATCTTTACTCATCCTCCCCCCTACCATTTCCAATATTGTCTCCCATACGACGTCTCTGAATTCTGAAACACTTGAAGCAATCTCTGAATATATTGCAGAGACCAAACCATCAATGGACACTGATCCACCCTCCGCTCCTTCTCTCTCCTCTGCTCCATCTGAGCAACTCCTTTCTTCACAGCGCACCGTTCCTTCACTGCTTGAACGTTTTTCACTGCCTCAGCATGTGGACTTTTCTAACCCCTCTAGTCCGTAGGAACCCTTACCTGTGGATTTCAGGTATCTTTATCATTGCCAATCATGGCCTATTTACAGTGGAATATACGCGGCCTCGGGTAATCGGGGTGAGCTTCAGATGTTACTCTCCCAGTTTTTCCCTGTTGGTGTTTGCTTACAGGAACCAAAATTACACTCTGCTGTTATCTCTCCCATCTCAGGCTATAATTTATTGTGTTCTTCAGATCCTTTTCCTGATGGGACCTTTAATGAAAGTGCCCTTCTACACACTGATATTCCATACCATCAGCTATTTGTTCGTACTTCGCTGCATTACACAGCAGCCCGTATCCACTTGCATAGGCGGTATACGCTCTGTTCTTTATATCTCTCTCCTTCTCGGGCATTATCTATTCCAGATATTGCCTTTCTTGTTTCATCATTACTGCCACCGATTCTGTTACTTAGTGATTTTAATGCCCATCATTTCCTCTGGGTGGGGGTCTCACTGTGATTCCCGTGGCATTCAGTTAGAGGCTTTTCTTGCCACCCACCCCTCTATGTTTTAAATACAGGTACTCACACCCATTTTGATCCTCGGACTCACACTCTCTCTTGCATCGATCTCTCAGTCTGCTCTTCCTCCGCCGCATTAGACTTCACTTGGTCTGTTCTCCCGGACTTACATGACAGCGATCATTTCCCAATCATTCTTACTTCCCCTTCACATTCACCACCTCTTCGCATCCCACGCTGGCAATTTGATCAGGCAAATTAGAACCTTTACTCACACCTAACTGTTTTTAGAGAGGTTCCTTCTTCGTCCTCCATCGATGAGCTTTTACACCTCTTCTCGTCCTCCGTTTTAACCGCAGCTTCTCATTCTATACCCCAAACTTCGGGCAGGCATTCTCAGAAATGCGTGCCTTGGTGGTCTCCTGCTTGTGGTCGTGCAGTACGTTTGAAACGTGCTGCATGGGGCAGGTACCGGTACAATAGAACCACAGAGAGACTTCTTGATTTTAAGCAGAAGCGTGTGATCGCTCGCCGTGTCATCTGTGACGCTAAACGCACTTGCTGGCGAGATTATGTCTCCACCATCACCTCTGCTTCCTCTATGAGTGCAGTCTGGAAAAAAGTACGAAAACTGAGTGGTAAATATTCTCCTGTCCCGGCTCCTGTTCTGCGGGTTGCCGGTGTTGATATAGCAAACCCACTAGATGTTGCCAATGAAATTGGCAATCATCTGGTCCATATTTCTCAGGGACTCCATCTATGCCCCTCATTTCTTTCCTCAAAGTCTACCAGAGAGTTAGCACCCTTGGACTTTTCTTCTCTCAGAGAAGAACAGTATAATGTGCCTTTTACACTTCAAGAACTGGAGGCAACACTCTCAGCTTGCCGATCATCGGCAGCTGGGCCCGACGACATTCATATTCGTATGCTACAACATTTACATCAGTCAGCCCTTGCAGTCCTATTACGCCTTTACAATCTTATTTGGTCACAAGGAGTTCTTCCACAGCTGTGGAAATCCGCCATTGTTCTCCCTTTCCACAAACCAGGCACTACGGGACATGAAACCTCCCACTATCGTCCCATTGCTCTTACCAGTGCAGTTTGCAAAGTGATGGAACGCCTAGTAAATAGACGTTTAGTGTGGTATTTAGAGACACACAACAGTCTCTCCACTCGTCAATATGGCTTTCGTAAGGGACGTTCTACCATAGACCCCTTAGTACGCTTGGATACGTATGTTCGTAATGCCTTTGCGAATAACCACTCAGTTATTGCCATATTTTTTGACCTTGAGAAGGCATATGACACAACTTGGAGGTATAATATTTTAGCCCAAGTCCACTCCTTAGGCCTTCGAGGCAATCTACCATCCTTCCTTAAGAACTTTTTAACTGACAGGCATTTCCGTGTTCGGGTTAATAATGTGCTCTCCCCGGACTTTATCCAAGCTGAAGGTGTCCCCCAGGGATGTGTTCTGAGCACAACACTTTTTCTCCTTGCTATAAATGATTTGGCCTCTAGTCTTCCATCAAATATTTGGTCATCACTCTATGTTGATGACTTCGCTATTGCCTGCGCATGCGCTGACTGTCACCTCATTACAGTTTCTCTCCAGCATGCAGTCGACCGTGTTTCCAATTGGGCCACCACACGTGGGTTTAAATTTTCCAGCACTAAAACCCACCAAATTACTTTCACTAGACGCTCTGTCATCTCAGATCATCCTTTGTACCTCTATGGCTCCCGTATCCCTGAACGTGATACAGTCAAGTTTCTGGGCCTCCTCTTTGATCGTAGGTTATCATGGAAACCTCACATTACCTCTCTGAAGGCAACTTGTCACAGCCGGCTGAACCTTCTTAAAATCCTTGCTCATCTTTCATGGGGAGCTGATCGTCGAACCCTCCTTCGCCTACATTCCACCCTTATTTTATCGAAACTTGATTATGGTGACCAGATCTATTCAGCGGCATCTCCTGCTACTCTCTCTAGCCTTAACCCCATTCATCACCAAGGATTACGTTTATGCCTTGGTGCTTTTCGCTCTTCCCCTGTCGAGAGCCTCTATGCAGAAGCGAACGTTCCATCCTTATCCGATCGCCGTGATGCCCATTGCCTTCGCTACTATGTACTCTCTCATGATCTCCGCAATCCTTCCATTTATAGAATGGTCACTGATATTAGTAGACATTATTTGTTCGCCTCCCCTATTTACTCCATCCCTTCTCTCTTCGCCTTCATTCGCTCTTGTCTTCTCTTCAATTACCACCTTTCTATGTTCATGTAGCATCTCACTTTTCCCTTCCCCCCTGGGAAGTTCCAGCTGTTCGAGTCTGTTCTTTCTCTCTCCCTTGCTCGAAAGCCCAACTGTCTATGGTCGCTTCCCGCTCTCTTTTTCTTGACCACTTTCACTCTCATTCTCATGCCATTGCTGTGTACACAGATGGCTCTAAGTCTTCTGACGGCGTAGGATTCACAGCAGTGTTTCCAGACAGCGTCGTACGAGGGCATTTACTATCTTCGGCTAGTATTTTTACTGCTGAATTGTATGCCATCCTTGCAGCACTTATCCGTATTGCATCTATGCCTGTGTCATCATTTGTGGTTGTCTCAGACTCCCTTAGTGCTTTACAGGCTATACAGAAATTTGATACACCTCACCCCTTAGTCCTCCGTATCCAACTTTGGCTACGCCGCATCTTTACCAAGCATAAAGATATTGTTTTTTGTTGGGTTCCTGGTCATGTTGACGTACAGGGCAATGAACAGGCAGACACTGCTGCGCGGTCAGCAGTACATGACCTACCAGTTTCATATAGAGGTATTCCATTTACGGACTATTTTGCTGCAATATCTTCCCACCTTCACACCCGTTGGCAACACCGTTGGTCTACTATGCTCGGCAACAAACTTCAGTCTATTAAACCAAGTATAGGTTACTGGCCGTCTTCTTATCACCAGTGTCGAGGTTGGGAGACTACTCTCTCCCGTCTTCGCATTGGCCATACTCGTCTTACTCATGGATATCTCATGGAGAGGCGCCCTGCTCCTCTCTGTGAGAATTGCCAAGCTCCATTATCAGTCAGCCACATTCTGTTGGACTGCCCACTTTATCAACAAGCACGCAGAATTTACCTCCGTCGTCGTCTTCGCTCCGCTGCTCTCTCTTTACCTTCCCTTCTCGCTGATGGACCCACCTTTCATCCGGACTCTCTCATTGACGTTTTGACAACAACTGACTTACTTCACAAATTCTGATACCTTCAGCCCTTTCTACTTCAATCTCTTGCTACCCTCTACCCCCGTACTATCCCCTGCCCCGCTGTTTTCTGTAACCTACTGATCATCCCTCCTACCTTCTGCCATCCAATAACCTCGCTTCCTTCCCTACCCTGCAGCGCTGTATAGCCCTTGTGGCTTAGTGCTTCTTTTTGATTATAATAATAATAATAATCGTGATGGCACATTCACAGTGAAACAGACATGAGTTGAGGGTATGAAATAACAAATGACCATTATCTATCGAGGTTCCTCCAAATTGCTAGTGTGACAGAGTCTGGTTAATCCAATATTCCCATCAATATTAACCACATATAGTGCAACATGTACAGTATATTGTAAATTGCCCCACATCTTATTGCTGAACATATAGTGCCTTCAATTCCTTGTTGTTTTTTTCTATCTCCTTCCTTGATAACAATATTATCAGTTAAAAGATTAATTGAAAAGTATTGTGGACTCATTGTCCAGCAGAAGGGCCATATATTATTTAGTATAAAGTAATTATAATTTTCATATATACTTTTGGTAATTAGCCATATTAATTACAGTGGAACCTCGGTTTTTGTTTGCCCTGGTTTTCCTCGAATTTGGTTTTCTATGACTTTTTTCGTCAAAATACATTGTCCCAGTTTTCGTTCATCACCTCGGTTTTTGTCCGCCATAATGTGTCCATCTGCTCGCACCCACACAAATCATCCCATGCTCTGTGTGGGCACGGGCATTCTGAGTCAGTCTGGCTTTGTTTCTCATCTAGTGAACATTAGCCTGCACATTCATATGAAACATTTCGTAATAATCCATTTTTTGTTGTGCTTGTTTATTGAGTGTGACTGCTAAATAATTCACCATGGGGCCAAAGAAAGTTCCGAGTGCCAGCCCTTTGATAAAGAAGGCAAAAAATGCAGTAGAATTCAAGAAAGAAGTCTCAGCAAAGTATGAAAGTGGAATGAGTTGCAAAGCTTAGTGGAGAAATATCACTACCACCCTCTACAAAGGTAGAGGGTGGTAGTGATTATGGAACAGGGTGGTAGTGGTTGTGATGGTGGTACAGGGTGGTAGTGATGGTGGTAGAGTGTGGTAATGATTGTGGTAGAAGGTGGTAGTGATGGTGGTAAAGATAACCTCTCCTCCCTCTCCCCTCCTCGCCATCTTTCATACGCCAACAAGAGTCTTCAGTAAAGGTAAAAGTGATGTTAAATGTTCATTTATCCATTTCAGTAGTGCTTTATATCTATTTCTAATTGTTTTCTGTATGTAAAACTATAGTTATTCTTTATAAAATGTATTTTTGTTAATATTTTTGGCTGTCTGGAACGGATTAATTGGATTTACATTATTTCTTATGGGAAATATTGCTTCAGCTTTTGTCAAATTCGGTTTTTGTCAGACTCTCTGGAACGAATTACAGATAAAAGTGAGGTTCCACTGTATTATTTTTACAAATTAAGCCACTTTAAACTTCCTTGCTCTAATATAGTACTAGTTCTAGTATATATATACTTTCTTGTTGCCATATTGTTTGTCAGTTTATATTAGCAATATCAGGTGCTAAAGCAAGTGCTAATCAAGTTGCTAGAGTTATCTTTTAAAGTTTAGCTTACTATACTCTGTAACTCAGTCTTTATGTTTTAATTAATATAGTTACATTCCATATACAGTGGAACCTCTGTTCACAACCATAATTTGTTAAAAAACTCTGGTCGCGACCCAATTTGGTCATGACCCGAACCTAATTTCCGCACTGGATGGTATGTAAATACGATTAGTCCGTTCTAGATTCCTATGAACTGTATGTAAATATTGCCTTTTAAGATTAAGCACAAAAATAGTTAATTATATTATGGAATGCACAGGGTAATAATGAACTAAATGTAAAACCCTTGAATAACACTGAGAAAACCTTGAAGAACAGAGAAAACTAACATTGTACAAGTCCTAAGAGCTTTATGTATGCTGGGAGGCAACTGAACAGTTTTGGGCTCCTGACACAGTGATTATTATTGTGTAATATTATTAATGTCATTATTCATATGACATCATCAAGACTAATAAGACACTCTTAGTGATTTTAATATGTACCTGCACAGTAAGTTTATTTAGGTACAGGTACACATAAGTATAATTATCAGTGTACGATATATAAAACTTGAAATAACTTTAAAACACTTGAAATTTTGGAAAGTTTCCAGACATAATGGAGAGACACGGTGCTCAGGGATCTCACGGAGAATGTAAACTAGGTGGGGCGCAGTGATCGTATTAGAAAGTCGGGTGGGGGAGCCGCATAGCGAGTTTTGGTCATAATTTGAAATGTCCGTATTAATGGAATACCATAAAGCGAAATGCCATGAAGTGGGTCCCTACTATATATATATATAGCACCTACAAATCCTAATGAAGTCTCACTAATAATTAAATCATTAAAAACAAGGCAGGAGACCTAAATAAATTACCAACAGCTCACGAGCTGTCCCCCATTATTGCAACACTGTTTAACAAATCTGTTGAATCTTCTACATTCCCAACCATACTCAAGATGGCAAGGGTCATCCTGATCCACAAAGGAGGAGGTCCAATAAAACTAAATAACTAGAACAATATCTAACTTTCCTTTGCTCTCAAAAATCTTAGAAAAA
The DNA here is from genome assembly GCF_038502225.1 of Cherax quadricarinatus. NCBI lineage: Eukaryota > Metazoa > Arthropoda > Malacostraca > Decapoda > Parastacidae > Cherax > Cherax quadricarinatus. The sequence goes on along the minus strand of NC_091334.1, from coordinate 28,222,787 downwards.
ATAATACATAAACAAATCTACTCCTACCTCCTATTCCATAACATACTGAACTCCTGTAGATGAATGGTTCACGGAACTGACACCTTGATAAATTAGACACGTGCAACTCTTAGGTATCTTTATTAAGGAAACGTTTCGCCACACAGTGGCTTCATCAGTCCATACAAAGGAGAATCTTGAAGAACAAGAGGAGAATGAGGTAATCAGTCCCTCAGCCTTGAGTCGATGTGGTCAGTCCATCTATCTTGAACAGAATACGGCATAAGTGCAGAGAAGGAGCTTATAAACCGTAGGCAGGAGAGGTGCAGCAGTCGTAGGTGGTGTCAGATTTGTTCAATGTGGAAGTAGGTCATCCCCAAGGATTAGGCAAGCGAAGAATTTCAAAGTATTAAGACCCCAAAAAGTTGCAGTGTCTGACAGGATTGTAGATGAATGGTTCACAGAACCGAAATGTTGATAAATTAGACACATGTGCAACTCTTGGGTATCTTTATTAAGGAAACGTTTTGCCACACACTGGCTTCATGATCTACTTCCGCATTGAACAAATGTGACACCACCTATGACTGCTGCACCTCTCCTGCCTATGGTTTATAAGCTCCTTCTCCGCACTTATGCCGTATTCTGTTCAAGATTGATGGACTGACCACATCGACTCAAGGCTGAGGGACTGATTAGTGGCAGCTCATGGCATTGGGGGAAAAGTGCTCTCGTGGATCGAGTCATGGCTAACAGACAGGAAGCAGAGTGTGTCCATAAATGGGGTTAAATCCGAGTGGGGATCTGTAACAAGTGGCGTTCCACAGGGTTCAGTCTTGGGCCCGTTGTTGTTCATAATATATATCAATGATCTTGATGAGGGAATTACTAGTGATATGAGCAAATTCGCCGATGACACAAAGATAGGTAGGATAATTGATTCAAACGTAGATGTTAGGGAACTACAGGAGGATTTAAACAAACTCTATTCTTGGTCAGAAAATGGCATATACAGTTCAACGTAGATAAATGCAAGGTTCTGAAGCTCGGGAGTGTCCATAACCCTAGCACTTATAAGTTAAATGATGTAGAACTTAGCCATACAGATTTGCGAAAAGGACTTGGGGGTTATGGTGAGCAGCAACCTTAAACCAAGACAGCAATGCCTAAGCATACGTAATAAGGCAAATAGATTACTGGGATTTATATCAAGAAGTGTAAGCAACAGAAGTCCAGAGGTCATACTGCAGCTCTATACATCATTAGTAAGGCCTCACCTAGATTATGCAGCTCAATTCTGGTCCCCATATTACAGAATGGACATAAATTCGTTAGAAAACATTCAGCGTAGGATGACTAAATTAATACATAGCATTAGAAATCTTCCTTATGAAGAAAGATTGAAGACTTAAGTTACATTCACTTGTTAGACGAAGAATGAGGGGAGACCTGATCGAAGTGTACAAGTGGAAGATAGGTATTAATAAGAACATAAGAAAGGAGGAACACTGCAGGAGGCCTGTTGGCCCATACTAGGCAGGTCCTTTACAATTCATCCCACTAACAAAACATTTGCCCAACCCAATTTTCAATGCTACCCAAGAAATAAGCTCTGATGTGAAAGTCCCACTCAAATCCAACCCCTCCCACTCATGTACTTATCCAACCTAAATTTGAAACTACCCAAAGTCCTAGCCTCAATAACCCAACTAGGTAGACTGTTCCACTCATCAACTACCCTATTTCCAAACCAATACTTTCCTATGTCCTTTCTAAATCTAAACTTATCTAATTTATTAATATCCCCTTTATTAATACCTATCTTCCACTTTGTGTAAAGTAAAAGGACACTTCGATCAGGTCTCCCCTCATTCTTCGTCTAACAAGTGAATGTAACTTAAGAGTCTTCAATCTTTCTTCATAAGGAAGATTTCTAATGCTATGTATTAATTTAGTCATTATACGCTGAATGTTTTCTAACGAATTTATGTCCATTCTGTAATATGGAGACCAGAATTGAGCTGCATAATCTAGGTGAGGCCTTACTAATGATGTATAAAGCTGCAGTATGACCTCTGGACTTCTGTTGCTTACACTTCTTGATATAAATCCCAGTAATCTATTTGCCTTATTACGTATGCTTAGGCATTGCTGTCTTGGTTTAAGGTTGCTGCTCACCATAACCCTCAAGTCCTTTTCGCAATCTGTATGGCTAAGTTCTACATCATTTAACTTATAAGTACTAGGGTTATGGACACTCCCGAGCTTCAGAACCTTGCATTTATCTACATTGAACTGCATCTGCCACTTTTCTGACCAAGAATAGAGTTTGTTTAAATCCTCCTGAAGTTCCATAACATCTACGTTTGAATCAATTATCCTACCTATCTTTGTGTCATCGGCGAATTTGCTCATATCACTAGTAATTCCCTCATCAAGATCATTGATATATATTATAAACAACAACGGGCCCAAGACTGATCCCTGTGGAACGCCACTTGTTACAGATCCCCACTCGGATTTAACCCCATTTATGGACACACTCTGCTTCCTGTCTGTGAGCCATGACTCGATCCACGAGAGCACTTTTCCCCAATGCCATGAGCTGCCACTTTCTTTAACAGTCTATGGTGTGGAACTCTATCAAAAGCCTTACTAAAATCTAAGTAAATAATATCAAATTCTTTATCGTGGTCAACAGCCTCAAAAGCTTTACTGAAGAAAGCTAATAAATTAGACAAGACTGGCCTCTTGTGAATCCATGCTGAGTATCATTAATCAAGTTATGCTTATCGAGATGGCTTCTTATAATCTCAGCTATAATTGACTCTAGTAATTTGCCTACAATTGAGGTCAGGCTTATTGGGTGGTAATTTGACGGTAACGACTTGTCCCCTGTTTTAAAAATAGGAATTACATTAGCCATCTTCCACATATCAGACACTACACCTGTTTGAAGAGATAAATTAAAAATATTAATGGTTGACAGAGTTCCATTTTGCATTCCTTAAGAACCCTTGAAAAAACCTCATCAGGACCCGGCGACTTATTTTGCTTCAGTCTGTCCATCTGCTTCACAACCATTTCACTAGTGACTGTGATGTTACATAATTTATCTTCTTCTAGCCCACTACAAAAATTAATTACTGGAATATTGTTAGTGTCTTCCTGTGTAAAAACTGAGAGAAAATAATTATTTAAAATCGAGCACATTTCATTCTCTTTGTCAGTAAGATGCCCATAGTTATTTTTAAGGGGACCTATCTTATCTCTAACTTTTGTTCTATAGACCTGGAAAAAACTTTTTGGGTTTTAGAATCCCTAGCAACTTTAATTTCATAGTACCTTTTAGCTTTTCTTATCCCCTTTTTAACGTCCCTCTTAATGTCAATATACTGATTCATGAGATGAAGCTCACCTCTTTTGATACGCCTATAAATTCCTTTCTTATGCCCTAGTAGATATTTCAGCCTATTATTCATCCATTTTGGGTCATTTCTATTTGATCTAATTTCTTTATACGGGATAAACGTTCTTTGAGCAGCATGTACAGTGCTCAGAAAACTGTCATATTGATAGCTCTCTTCGCTACCCCAGTCAACAGATGATAAGTGTTCTCTAAGCCCATCGTAATCTGCTAAGCGAAAATCTGGGACTGTTACTGAGTTATCGCTACTATCATACTTCCATTCAATGCTAAATGTAATTGATCTGTGGTCGCTAGCACCCAGTTCCTCTGAAAAATCTAAATTATTAACAAGTGATTCATTGTTTGTCAGAACTAAATTAAGCAGGTTATTTCCCCTTGTAGGTTCTGTCACAAACTGCTTCAAAAAACAATCCTGAACTACTTCTAAGAAGTCGTATGATTCTAAATTCCCAGTCAAGAAATTCCAATCAATATGACTATAGTTAAAGTCTCCTAGAATTACTACATTATCGTGCCTTGTGGCCTTAACAATTTCCTCCCATAGTAGTCTCCCTTGGTCCCTATCTAAGTTTGGGGGACGGTATATCACACCTAAAATCAGTTTTTCATGCCCCTCTGAAAATTCTATCCAAACAGACTCTGTATGTGTTACTTCAGACTTAATACCCATTTTTATGCAACAGTTCAAGCGATCTCGGACATACAATGCCACCCCACCCCCCTTCCCGATACTTCTATCTACTTGGAACAATTTAAAACCCTGAATGTGACATTCCGCAGGCATGTCCCGACTTTTTGAATTAAACCACGTCTCAGTTAAGGCAAATACATCAATGTTACCTGCACTAGCAACTAATCTCAACTCATCCATCTTATTCCTAGCACTACGGCTATTAGCATAATAAACATTGAAAGACTCTCCTTTCTCTTTACCCTTCCTGCTCATTTCTGTTTTTCTACTAAACCTATTACTGTCCTTATCACCCAGTGTCACTGGCTTTTCAATATCTACCTCGTTCTGCTTATTACTAGTTCCCCTAGAACTCATAATATTACTACACTGGGACTTCGCTGTTTTCCTGCCAAAACCCATACCACTAACTATTCCTAGTTTAAAGTCCTAACAGCTCCCTCCACTGCAGTTGCCAGTGCCCCCACCCCAGACCTAGATAAGTGAATCCCATCCCTGGCATACATGTCATTTCTGCCATAGAAGAGGTCCCAGTTGTCAATGAATGTTACCGCATTTTCCTTAGAGTATTTGTCCAGCCAGCAATTGACACCAATTGCCCTGGACAACCATTCATTTCCAACTCCTCTCCTTGGCAAAATACCACATATGACAGGGTTCCCACCCTTCCTCCTAATTATTTCTATTGCTGACTTATACCTGCTAATCAGGTCTTCACTTCTATGTCTGCCAACATCGTTGCCTCCAGCACTGAGACAGATAATAGGATTACTCCCATTACCTCTCATGATGTCATCCAGACGGCTAACAATATCCTCCATCCCAGCCCCAAGAAAGCAAACCCTCTGTCTCCTACTCCTGTCCTTCAAGCAGAACGCCCTATCCATATACCTAACTTGGCTATCCCCAACAACAACAATATTCTTACCTTCCTTGGTGTCGTTCATCGTGACGTTCCCAGTAGTCGACTCGCATTCGTCGGGTAGCACTGAGAATGTATTAGATGTTTCCACAACAGTTTCCACAGCAGTCTCTTTCTTCTTCATCGTTTCTACCTTTCCATTCGTCTTCTTGATCGTCAACTTCGTTCCCAGCTGTCCAGCCACTGACCAGTTTCCCTTGACCTGAGGACTCAAAACAGGAGGACTACTACGAATCTTCTTGTTTTCCTCGGTCAGTTGCCGAATCTCCATCTTCGCCATCCTCAATTTTTCCTTAAGCTGTTGGTAAAGTTGCTCGATGGAGGGCATCTTGCTTCAATCCGTAGAGAGCGCACAAACAGTTTTTCACAGAGCTAAGTACACATCACCACTGAGCTAAGTACACGTCACCACTGAGCTAATAAAGGGGATATTAATAAGGTCTTGAGGATATCCAAGAGAGAACCCGCAGTAATGGATTTAAATTAGATAAGTTTAGATTTAGAAAGGACATAGGAAAGTATTGGTTTGGAAATAGGGTAGTTGATGAGTGGAACAGTCTACTTAGTTGGGTTATTGAGGCTAGGACTTTATGTAGTTTCAAATTTAGGTTGGATAAGTACATGAGTGGGAGGGGTTGGATTTGAGTGGGACTTGCACATCAGAGCTTATTTCTTGGGTAGCATTGAAAATTGGGTTGGGCAAATGTTTTGTTAGTGGGATGAATTGTAAAGGACCTGCCTAGTATGGGCCAACAGGCCTCCTGCAGTGTTCCTCCTTAAGTTCTTATGTTCTCCTCTTGTTCAAGATTCTCCTTTGTATGGACTGATGAAGCCACTGTGTGGTGAAACGTTTCCTTAATAAAGATAAGAACATAACATAAGAATGTAGGAACACTGCAGAAAGCCTACTGTGGAAATTTGGTCCCTAAAGTTCCACAGGACAGATCCAGCATGGCCGTAATGGAACGGCTGAGCTGGGTGGCCCTTAAACCGTCCCAAACAAACAGCATTCTCTCTAGTTGGTGTGGATTGTTGGTAGGCATTTATTTAATTTATAGATTTACTCTTCAGGGAAGGAGTAGATAGTTTTACTGTTAGTATATTAATATTAGGTTTACTAAGGCAACTGTAGATAATAATAATGTAGACCTAAGACCTTAACATAGGTAGTAATAGGCCGATAATGTAGGCAAACACTAGGATAAGTTAGCTAGGGAGAACTGGCAGCCCTAGTTAGAACGAAGAGACGAGGGTCTGGAAGAGAGACCAGCTTGTTCTTCAGACACCAACTGGACAAGATGTGCCGTGATCAGCAGATGGCGCCCCCCACGTGTCTTCACATTTGAGACCTGGGGAAATCTGGTAGAGGCACCTCGATGTACCATAGATGACCTCCGTCAGGCCCATACAGTAAGACAAGACCTCCACTTTATCTCGTAGATTTCTGGCCAGTGTCTGGGGAGAATTGTGAGTGAGTTTGATCTGTAAGCCCGGTGTGCAACAGGCAGTGCATACCCAGTAAGTACCAGTGTCTCAGGGCGGTCTGGAAGCTAGTGTCCGTGTCTGCATAGTTATACTAGGGGATACATACCCTCTTGGATATAGGAATTTCTGAGGTGCAGGCAGGACACTAATAACGATTGAATATTGCAGGAATTAAGGCTCCCGGTTGCACGTGGTTTCTGAGGGAAAGTCCATAGGGGCTAAGGCTAAGCTTAGGGAAGTTGAAGATCAGGATATATGCTGCAACACCAAGTAAGTTAGTCCTTTATACGTGCATGCAGGCGAGTTTCTTGCAACATCAATCAATCATGAAAATCTGTCCTATAAGCCACTTGTGAGGCTGAGGTACCCACCTCAGAGCTCGGTGTCAACAGAGTTTGCCAGGGTAGGTGACTCACTTGGAGGCAGTCCACACAAATTTTCACACCTACTGGTCCATACGAGGCAGGTCCTTATCAAAACGACTTCTACCTAAAGCTACCCAAGAAATAACTCCTGTACCCCATGACACCAATCAAACCCAGCCCCTCCCACTCATATATTTGTCCAGTCTCTTCTTAAAGCTACCCAAGGTCCTAGCCTCTATCACCCCACTGGGAAGACTGTTCCACGCATCTACAACTCTTAGAAAACCAGTACTTACCTATGTCCTTTCTAAATCTAAATTTATCCAACTTATATCCATTATTTGTGGTTCTTACCTGGTTCGACACCCTCAGTACTTTATTAATATCTCCCTTGTTTATGCCTGTCATCCACTTATACACTTCAATGATATCTCCCCTCATTCTACGCCTCTCCAGAGAGTGGAGATTTAAGGCTTTAAGTCTATCTTCATACGGGAGGTTCCTTACACAGTAAATCATTTTAGTCATTCTTCTCTGTATGTTCTCTAATGAGTCTATGTCCATCCTGTAGTAAGGGGACCAAAACTGAGCAGCATAATCTAAATGAGGCCTCACTAGTGATGTATAGAGCTGTAAAATAACTTTTGGACTTCTGTTACTTATACTTCTTGAGATGATAAATCAACATGTCGGTTCTCTGAACCATTCATCTACAAACTTCTTGAGATAAATCCAAGTAATCTGTTGGCCTTGTTGTGCACACAAAGCCACTGCTGTCTTGGCTTTAGATTTCTGCTTACCATGACTCCCAAGTCTTTTTCACATTCTGTATGATCAAGCTCTACTTCACCTAGATTATAGCTTCGAGGGTTATTTTCATTACCAAGGGCAAGTACCTTACACTTATCCACAATGAACTTCATCTGCCATTTTTCAGACCAAGACATTAATTTGTCCAAATTGTCCTGGAGTTCATTGATATCCTCCTCAGAGTGAATTATACGGCCTATCTTTGTATCATCAGCAAACTTACTCATGTCACTAGTAATCCCTTCATCAAGGTCATTAATGTAAATTATGAACATGAGAGGGCCTAAAACTGATCCTTGTGGAACGCCACTAGTGACTAATCCCCATTCAGATTTCAATCCATTAATGGTAACTCTCTGCTTTCTATTGGTAAGCCATGCCTCAATCCATGCTAGAACTTTACCTCCTATACAATGAGCTGCCACTTTTCTTAAGAGTCTCTTGTGAGGTACTCTATCGAAGGCTTTACTAAAATCCAAATAAACAATATCATATTCCTTATCACTGTCAACTGCCTCAAATGTTCTATTGAAGAACGTCAGTAAGTTTGTCAAGCAGGAACGACCTCTCGTGAATCCATGCTGAGATTCATTTATCAAGTTATGCTCTTCAAGGTGACTTCTGATAATGTCAGCTATAATTGATTCTAATAACTTGCCCACTATAGATGTCAGGCTTATTGGACGGTAATTTGAAGGAGTGGACTTATCCCCTGATTTGAATATAGGAACCACATTAGCCATCTTCCACAACCCTGGCACAACACCGGTAAGGATGGACGCATTGAATACACTCGTTAATGGCTGACTAAGCTCCATCTTGCATTCCTTAAGTACCCTGGATAACAGCTCATCGGGTCCTGGGGACTCATTTTGCTTCAGTTTGTCTATCTGTTTAATAACCATGTCCCTCGTGACAGTAATATTAGTTAACTTAAATTCATCAGGAACTAAATAATTGTTAATTACTGGAATCTCATTTACATCTTTCTGTGTAAAAACTGACAAAAAATAGTCATTAAATAAGGAACACATTTCCAGTTCATTATCCGTCAGCTGTCCATTCCCAATTTTCAGAGGTCCTACTTTTTCCTTCACCTTCGTCCTATACACTTGAAAGAACCCCTTTGGATTAGTCTTTGATTCATTAGCAACTCTAATTTCATAGTCACGTTTAGCCTTTCTAATCCCCTTTTTTTACTTCCCTTTTAAGCTGAACATATTGGTCAGTAAGGTCAACCTCTCCTCTTCTGATGCGCCTATAAATTCCCCTTTTCTCCCCTAATAGATGCTTTAGCCTCCTGTTAACCCATTTGGGATCATTATTATTAGACCTAATTTCTCTCTGGGGAATGTATATACTCTGGGCACGGTGTACATTATTAAGAAAACAATCATAAAAGCAGATCCCTTCATAATCATAAGTATGAGCATCAATAAAATCATTAGCTAGATAACCCCAATCAAGATTAGACAGGTTCCCTAAGTCCATTATAATCGGCAGAACGAAAATCAGGGAATTTTACTGTATTATCATTATTCTTGCATTCCCAGTTAATGCTAAAAGTGATGGATTTGTGATCACTTGCGCCAAGCTCTTCAGTGATCTCCAGATTATTCACGAGTGTTTCCTTATTTGACAAGACTAGGTCTAGCAAATTATTACCCCTGGTAGGCTCTGTTACACTCTGCTTCAGAAAACAGTCCTGAACTGTTTCCATAAAGTCACTGGGCTCTAGATTACCTGTCAAAGAATTCCAGTCAATTTGACTAAAGTTAAAGTCCCCTACTATGACTATGTTATTGTGTCTAGAAGCCCTAACAATTTCGTCCCAAAGAAGTCTCCCTCTATCGTGATCCAAGCCTGGAGGTCGGTTTACCTGGAGTTTACCTGGAGAGAGTTCCGGGGGTCAACGCCCCCGCGGCCCGGTCTGAGACCAGGCCTCCTGGTGGATCAGAGCCTGATCAACCAGGCTGTTGCTGCTGGCTGCACGCACATTACACCTAGAATTAGTTTTTCTTGACCCTCTACGAACTCTACCCAAACAGATTCTGTTACTGCTCCATCTATTTTTATACCTGTTTTTATGCAACAATTAATATTTTCTCGAACATATAATGCAACTCCTCCCCCCTTCCCATTAGATCTATCCACATTGAACAACTTAAATCCCTGAATATTACACTCAGCAGTCATATCCCGACTCTTTAAATCATACCAAGTTTCAGTTAATGCAATGATATCAAAGTTCCCAGCACATGCTACCAAACGTAGTTCATTAATTTTATTTCTTGCACTTCGACTGTTAGCATGACAGTAATTATTAAGATTCTTAATATCAGAGCATAAGTCAATATATCCATACTCATTATTTATCATTTCTAAACCCATACCTCTAACTAATCCTAGTTTAAAGTCCTAACAACCCCCTCAACTGAGTTAGCAAGAAAACCCACACCTGCCCTGGATAAGTGAACCCCATCCCTGGCATACATGTCATTTCGGCCATAGAAGTTGTCCCAGTTGTCAATGAATGGTACTGCATTATCCTTACAGTGTTTATCCAGCCAACAATTAATACCAATTGCTCTGGACAACCATTCATTACCAACACCTCTTCATGGCAAAATGCCACATGTAACAGGGCACCCCCCCTTCTTCCTAATTATGTCTATAGCTGTCCTGAACGTTCTAACTAAATCCTCACTTCTATGCTTGCCTACATCATTGCCTCCAGCACTGAGGCAAATAATAGGATTGATCCCATTACCGTTCATGATGTTGTCAAGCCGGCTAACAATGTCCTCCATCCCAGCCCTAGGAAAGCATACCCTCTGTCTCCTACTCCTGTCCTTCAAGCAGAATGCCCTATCCATGTATCTAACCTGGCTATCCCCAACAACAATATTCTTACCTTCCTTGTTGTCGTTCGTCGTGACGATCCCAGTAGTCGACTCACATTCGTCGGGTAGCACCGAGAATGCGTTGGAGGTTTCCACAAGAGTTTCTATGGCAGTCTCTTTCTTCTTCATCGTTTCTGGCTTTCCATTCGTCTTCTTGATCGTCAACTTCGTCCCCTGCTGTCCAGCCACTGACCACGATCCCTTCTTGACCTGAGGACTCGAAACAGGAGGACTACTACGAATCCTCTTGTTCTCCTCGGTCAATCGCCATATCTCCATCTTCACTACCCTCAATTCTTCCTTAGGCTGCTGGTAAAGTTGCTCGATGGAGGGCATCTTGGTTCAGTCCACGGGAGCACACAAGACACTTCTTCACAGAGTTAAGTACAGGTCACAACTGAGTTAAGTACAGGTCACCACTGAAGTTAAGTACAGGTCACCACTCAAGTTAAGTACAGGTCACTGAGTTAAGTACAGGTCAACACTGAGTTAAGTACAGGTCACCACTGTTAAGTACAGGTCACCACTGAGTTAAGTACAGGTCACCACTGATACCCAAGAGTTGCACATGTGTCTAATTTATCAATGTGTCAGTTCTGTGAACCATTCATCTACAATCCTGTCAGACACTGCAACTTCTTGGGATCTTAATACTTTGGAATTCTTCGCTTGCCTAACCCTTGGGCACGACCTACTTCCACATTGAACAAATGTGACACCACCTACGACTGCTGCACCTCTCCTGCCTACGGTTTATAAGCTCCTTCTCCGCACTTATGCCGTATTCTGTTCAAGAGTGATGGACTGACCACATCGACTCAAGGCTGAGGGACTGATTACCTCATTCTCCTCTTGTTCAAGATTCTCCTTTGTATGGACTGATGAAGCCACTTTGTGGCGAAACGTTTCCTTAATAAAGATACCCAAGAGTTGCACATGTGTCTAATTTATCATACTGAACTCCTGCCAGTTTGGGTTTAGACCAAAAAGAAGCACGAATAATGCAATTATTCAGATGCTTGAATTACTATATGCAACACCTGACAAAAATGAACATCCTCTGGGGCCCTTCATAGATCTACCGAAACCATTTGATACAGTAGACCACAATATCTTGCATTTAAAACTAGGGCATTACGGGGTCAGAGGACACTCGCTCAGCTACCTAAAATCTTCGTGGTAGACATCAATATGTATACACATGTCAAGCAAGTCCATGGTTGACAGAAATATAATTGAATCTTGTTTCATAAAAAGCAGTTTTGATAATAATATGAATATTTCCTTAGGTTTATATAAATTAGACTCATTTATAATTAATAAAATTTGGTTAGAGTTTAATAACACATTGGACAAATAATAAACCTTATATCTTGGGTAGAATAGTTTGTTAGTGGGATGTCGTGAGGACCTGTCTAGTTGGACCAGCGGACCTACTGCAGTGTTCCTCTTTTCTTAAGAGTCCGGTATTGTCGTGCGTCAGGTGTTTCTTTGTTGTGGGGGTTGACTGTGAGGTGTAGTCTAAGCCCATTAATTGCCTTCCTTTGATGTATTACTTTCATAGTTCCTTGACAATGTGAGTAGTCACGAAAGCACTTGGAATTTCACTACTCTTTCACAGTGGTTGTTTTGCATATTTTAAAATCACCTGTTTACTGTGATCTTATTGCATGTATACACAAATGGCATGACCTCCAATACTCAGCCTGGAGTTGTTAGAGTACCACGGGGAAGTGTCCTAGGTCCTCTACTCTCTTATTTACATCAGTGACCTCCGAAATGCATCATGACTCCTTAAACCAGTTTTTTTTGTGGATGACACCACTTATGTTTTCTTCCATTCAAACCCGGCTACACTTAATAACACTGTAAACAGGGACATAAAATATCAAACTGGATGATGACCAACAAATTTACTCTCAATATAGACAAAACCTACTTCATGCTTTTTTGGAAACAGAGCATCAAATATCCAGCTAAATATATATGTGGAAATTTATTTGGTGTCCCCAAAATTCCACGGATGGGTTCACAGTACATGAGCTGTACGAGGCCTTAATATCCATCCAAACATAAACGCTAGTTGGCGGAGGCAGTGAAATTATACATACTGAATGATATATTTACCCTTCAGGGAAGGTTTAGGTAGGATTATACTATTAGTAGCTAATATTAGAATTAGTGAGGTAACCTTAGATATTAATAATGTAGCCTTAGACCTTAATATCAGTGAATGTTAGGTTATATTAGATAAGGTGAGCTAGCAATCGCCATGCCTGAACGGAGGCTAGATAAGGTCATACCGACTCTAGCTCTTTCTTCTAAGACCAGACACCATGGTGATAACAAGTACCAAGAGCTGCAGCATGGTTCTATATATGTCTGCAAATACTCGGCCTGTGGAACAAAGAATCATAGAGGAAGTACTCTTTCCAGGCCCCCCTGTAGTAAGACAATACCTTTCATTTTTCTCGGTGTAGTTGGACGAGGATATTCTGGGGAAACGTGGGTTATTTGAACTGTGGGGGCATTAGCGGACGGACGCCCAAAGACCAATACGTTTATGGGCATCTCCCCTTAAGTATAGTCTAGAAGCTAGTGTCACTGCATAATTTTGCTGGGGATACCCCTTTGAAATCAGGGATCCTTAAGGTGCGGGCAGAGATACTAATACCATCTGAATACTTGCAGGAATAAGTCCTTCACTGCATGTGGTGTCTAGGAGAGAGGGACCAGAGGAATCTACTTTGCTTGGGTAGAATCAGGGGATTTCTAGTAGCATAGCTGTATAGCCCTTGTGGCTTAGCGCTTCTTTTTGATTATAATAATCTAGTAGCATATTCTCCACCACCAAGTAAGTTAGTCCTTTATTCGTGCATGTAGTTAGGAATTTCTTGCAAGATCAGTTTCATGTGGAAATGTGTTCTAAAAGCCACTTGTGAGACTGAGACAACTAATCTCAGGATGTCTGTGTCAATAGTACTTGCCAGGGTGAGCAGCTCACAAGGAGGCAGTCCATACATAATTTCCACAATATCGATAAATGGTTCATCCATTACAAGACACACTGAGGGCAAATTTCTAAGTCTCCACCTTGACTGTAATCTTAAATTTCAGACCCACATCCAGCATATATCTAAGATAGTTTCCAAAACGGTAGGTATCCTTTCCAAGATACGATACTATGTACCCCAAAGAACCCTCCTTACCCTATATCACTCTCTAATATACCCTTACCTCTCCTATGACATTTGTGCTTGGGAATCTACCACGGCCAATCACCTTAAACCTTTAATAACCCAACAAAAAGCGGAAGTGCGGATGATCACAAACTCCAGCGCCAGACAACACATCCCACCTCTCTTCTAAAACATGAACTTGTTTATATACATAATATACACACTTATTATTATGCCTACTACTTTGCACATAAAGGACCCGAAGATCTGGAGCTCTTTGCCTGAAAAAGCAAGAGGTCCCCTGCCCACAAATCATTTTAGGACCATACTCAAAAATCATCTCATCTCCCAATAACAAACATATCCACACTATGCTAAACCCCAACCAAATTCAAAGCAACTCCTCCAAATATTTTATTATCCCTTAACTATTAAGCCATTATTAAAAACTTATTAATGTATGTTTGTGTGAATAATTGCACTACCTCATATTAATAATAGAGTAAGATATAGAATATTTGTATTCTACACTTACTTCCCTTACACTCTACATTTTAAGGTACACAATTGACAAGGTTTTTCATCCTACAACTGACATCTCCCACTGACTATCTGATCATAGTATCAGCCAGGTACTCCTATGCCTTGTTGGTCAAATTTCATGCTCTCAGGAGTGGTGCACGCATAGTCACAGTACAGAATGCTGGCCAGGCTCAATCTTTCCCTTCTTACCTCCATTAACGATATTTCTGTCACAATTCATAAACAATTATCTCAATTCTTGCAGTGGTACCATAGTTCTACAACACACCATTGTTTAACCTGATTTCCTAACACAATACTGACGTTCTGGAGCAACTTGAACATTAAGACCTCCCAGATATTAAAGTGGACACACATGTTCTGCCTGCCAGCAGGCGGAGACGCTTCCCCTGCAATATAGGTCACTTAATTTTTGACTGCCATAAACTTCTGTCCACAGTGTACATTGCAGGATACCGTTTACAAGTACAGTGGAACCTCAGTTGTTGAACGGACTAGTTTTTGAACAAGAAATTCAGTCTTGGTTTTCGTACATGGTCTTGGTTGTCGACCGACAATGCTTGGATCAAGTGATCACCAGAGTCCACAGCATGGGTCTCAGCCAGTACATCGATTAACATGTGTGCTGTAAACATCTCTTGAGTTCTTGCTGTGCATCTTGTGAAGGTAATTAAACCAAAAGTAAGAATTTCATGGAAAACTTACGGAATTACACAATCACGAAGTTAGCGGTCTCGCATCGGCAATTTGGCGCACTTTGAGCCCTATTTTGGACCAATTCCATTGTGCCAGTCGACGAGACTCAGCTTTTTCATTGAAGCTCTTTTTATTCTATCGACTGAGTAGAAAAAAACACTGATTTACCTATTTCAACTACCCAATAAAGTGATCTGTAATTGTTAATTTGGCCAGTTTCAACGTGTTTCCTTACACTTGTCCTGTTCACCTAGTTCATGTTATCATAGTGGGTTATAGATCTGTAGGCTTCTAACTGCATTCCTATAACAATCATCTTCATTATTTACTTCTCTCCTAATATTATTGCTAATGGTAGTTTCTTTTTCTTGAAATACGAGACGTTACTGTGAATTTCATATACCTGTAGTTACCAGCGGTCGCAATATACACAACGAGAAGCAATTATTACTACAGAAAAAGCGTCCTTCCTCCAAAATTTGCACCAGTCAACTATAGTGATAATATAGCATTTATTGTGGTGGAGACGGAAAAACAAAAAATAGAAAAGCCAGATACAGCGATTGATAAACAAAGAGGTCGACCGTTCGTCATTGTAGGAGCTGCCAGATATCACCGGCTCTTCAACACGCAAGTTATACTTTTGTATCAGTCAAATCACATATTACTCGGGTAGATAATTTCCAGTAGATCCTTCATGTGTTAGCTCAAATCACCGACCAGTATGTTTTAAATAAGTGACCCACTGATCAGAGCAGATCGACTGGTCCGAACCCTTGACTGGTCCGAACCCTTGACTGGTCCGAACCCGGGACTGGTTTCAAACAGTTTCGTTGGACAATAAAGCAGACTGTAAACGGATGGGGTTGTAGGCGCCCTTATAAACACAAACATTAAAAATCAGGAACGTGACGGTAAGCTGTCCAATATACAAAAAGAGTTAGAAACAGAAATACAAATAGCTAGAGCTTCATTTAAGGTTATTAATATAATATTCAAGAGGTTGCTAGTAGAATTGCAGTAAATCAACCATTCAAATCATTATGAAGCTGTGTGTAGTCTGTGGTCAGTCAAACAAACGGGCTTCCACATGGATAAATTGTCATTTTTGTGGAAATTGGTGTCACGCCCCTTGTGCAGATATCCCAGAACTAGCTACAAGCAGTATTAAAACAGAGAAGTGTTTTTGGGTATGCCCAAATGAGGAAAATCTTTGGACTAAAATCACAAGGGTATTAAAAGAGGAAAACATCAAAGCTGCTTTCATAGAAAACCTGGAAGCTTTCTACAACAGATGGGAACATAAAAAGTCTGGGCTGAATGGTACTGCCCTTGATACTGGCCATGTAGTCACAAACTGTAAGGCTGGAGGTGATGTCCTGGTAGTCAGTAAATGTGGGGCTGATAGTGCTGTCCTGGGAGACAGTAATGGTGAAGCTGGAGGTGCTGTCCTGGGAGACAGAAATGGTGAAGCTGGAGATACTGTCCTGGGAGACAGTAATGGTGAAGCTGGAGATACTGTCCTGGGAGACAGTAATGGTGAAGCTGGAGATTTTGTCCAGGTAGTCGGGAATTATACGCAGGAAGGAATACATATAAATGACCTCATAGGGGACAGGAGCCATAGTAGGGAAACAAGTGTAGTCAAAGATAAGATAAAACCAATATTGCAAACTAGAAATACCGCAGGAAATAGCAAACAAGAGGACTCAAATAGCAATAGTGAGGATAAATTACCAAAAACAACTGGTGGGAGCTCCATTGTTGGTGCTAGGGAGGATAGAAGTAAGACAGGGAAACATGCACCAACAGGGAATACAGTCACAGAAACCCAAGGCAAGCGGAAACCAAGCCTGTGCACATACTATGCACTTGGTATCTGCTGGCATGGGAAATCTGGAAAAACAGATGGGACATGCAACTATGACCACCCTAGAAAATGCCATGCCCATATGACAACAGGAAAATGCAAACTCCCTTCCTGTAAGCTTTTTCACCCTGAAATGTGTACCTCTTCAGTACAGGAAAGACTGTGCTATAACTTAAATTGCCAGGCATACCATCTAAAGGGGACAAAAAGATACAAAACATCCAGGCCATGGGAAAACCTGGGTAGCCACAGCCACTCAAGAGGGAGAGGTTTTTTAGTGCCAGGAAGGAAAAAAAACTGGCAGGAAATGGCAGAAATCGTACACCAAATCCAGTCATTCCTGGAGTGGAACCACAGTCGATGGCCTCCACTCCAAACCAACAGATACAGATACTAATGCCGGAAAAAAAATCCCCCCCCAGTACCAACAATACCACCAGTCCGATAACATTCTTCTTTGCAAATATACAGGGTCTAAAGCCAGCAACAAACAACAAAATACCTTTCTGGCCTGCTAGTGTACTCGCATATAATCTAGTGATACCAGTGAATAGCAGAATACAGTGTTGTAGTAGCAACTAACTAACTGGAAATTATCTACCCGAGTAATATGTGATTTGACTGATACAAAAGTATAACTTGCGTGTTGAAGAGCCGGTGATATCTGTCCTCTGTGAGGTCATTTATATGTATTCCTTCCTGCGTGGACTGCTTGCAGAGGCAAAGGCAATGTTCGCGGCTTTCACTGAGACCCACATAAAGGATCACTTGGACAACGAAATATGGATCCCAGGTTACAACCTATACAGATGTGACAGAGTGAACAGGCAAAAGGGGGGGGGTTGGCCTGTACATTGCAGAGTCACTTGTTTGCACAGAGCTGCTTAATGCCTCAAATGACGTAGTGGAAGTTTTAGCAGTAAAGGTCGAGAACCAAAACCTAGTCATTGTGGTAGTCTACAAGCCTCCGGATGCAACATCCCAGCAATTCCAGGAACAGCTGTTAAAAATTGACCACTGTCTGGAAAATCTTCCAGCTCCTGCACCCAACATCTTGCTCCTGGGGGATTTCAACTTAAGGCACCTAAAATGGAGGAATATAGCAAATAATATTGTTGCAGTAATAACACCAGGAGGCAGCTCTGATGAAAACTCACACTCACACGAGCTTTTAAATCTCTGCACAAAATTCAATTTAAACCAGCAAATAATAGAGCCTACTAGACTGGAGAATACACTAGACCTCATCTTCACTAACAATGATGATCTGATAAGAAATGTCACCATATCAAAAACAATATACTCAGATCACAACATAATTGAGGTTCAGACATGTATGCGTGGAGCCCCAGACCGACAAAATGAGACTAGTCACGAGGGAGCATTCACCAAATTCAACTTCAATAACAAAAACATAAAGTGGGACCAAGTAAACCAAGTCCTAACCGATATAAGCTGGGAAGATATACTAAGCAACACAGACCCAAACTTATGCCTAGAACAGATTAACTCGATGGCACTCGATGTATGCACAAGGCTTATTCCTCTAAGAAAAAGGAGGAGTAGATGTACAATAGAAAGAGACAGGCGCTCCCTTTACAGGCGACGGAAAAGAATAACAGAGCGGCTAAAAGAGGTCAATATATCTGAAATGCGCAGGGAGACACTGGTCAGAGAAATAGCAAGCATCGAACTTAAGCTAAAAGAATCCTTTAGGAGTCAGGAATCGCGGGAAGAACTAAAAGCCATAAATGAAATCGAAAGAAACCCAAAGTATTTCTTCTCCTATGCCAAATCAAAATCGAGAACAACGTCCAGTATTGGGCCCCTACTTAAACAAGATGGGTCCTACACAGATGACAGCAAGGAAATGAGTGAGCTACTCAAGTCCCAATATGACTCAGTTTTTAGCAAGCCGCTAACCAGACTGAGAGTCGAAGATCAAAATGAATTTTTTATGAGAGAGCCACAAAATTTGATTAACACAAGCCTATCCGATGTTATCCTGACGCCAAATGACTTCGAACAGGCGATAAATGACATGCCCATGCACTCTGCCCCAGGGCCAGACTCATGGAACTCTGTGTTCATCAAGAACTGCAAGAAGCCCCTATCACGAGCCTTTTCCATCCTATGGAGAGGGAGCATGGACACGGGGGTCGTCCCTCAGTTACTAAAAACAACAGACATAGCCCCACTCCACAAAGGGGGCAGTAAAGCAACAGCAAAGAACTACAGACCAATAGCACTAACATCCCATATCATAAAAATCTTTGAAAGGGTCCTAAGAAGGAAGATCACCACCCATCTAGAAACCCATCAGTTACACAACCCAGGGCAACATGGGTTTAGAACAGGTCGCTCCTGTCTGTCTCAACTACTGGATCACTACGACAAGGTCCTAAATGCACTAGAAGACAAAAAGAATGCAGATGTAATATATACAGACTTTGCAAAAGCCTTCGACAAGTGTGACCATGGCGTAATAGCGCACAAAATGCGCGCTAAAGGAATAACAGGAAAAGTCGGTCGATGGATCTATAATTTCCTCACTAACAGAACACAGAGAGTAGTCGTCAACAGAGTAAAGTCCGAGGCAGCTACGGTGAAAAGCTCTGTTCCACAAGGCACAACACTGCAAGGCTCCAGGCGGACATCAACCAAATCTTTCAGTGGGCTGCAGAAAACAATATGAAGTTCAACGATGAGAAATTTCAATTACTCAGATATGGTAAACATGAGGAAATTAAATCTTCATCAGAGTACAAAACAAATTCTGGCCACAAAATAGAGCGAAACACCAACGTCAAAGACCTGGGAGTGATCATGTCGGAGGATCTCACCTTCAAGGACCATAACATTGTATCAATCGCATCTGCTAGAAAAATGACAGGATGGATAATGAGAACCTTCAAAACTAGGGAGGCCAAGCCCATGATGACACTCTTCAGGTCACTTGTTCTATCTAGGCTGGAATATTGCTGCACACTAACAGCACCTTTCAAGGCAGGTGAAATTGCCGACCTAGAAAATGTACAGAGAACTTTCACGGCGCGCATAACGGAGATAAAACACCTCAATTACTGGGAGCGCTTGAGGTTCCTAAACCTGTATTCCCTGGAACGCAGGAGGGAGAGATACATGATTATATACACCTGGAAAATCCTAGAGGGACTAGTACCGAACTTGCACACGAAAATCACTCACTACGAAAGCAAAAGACTTGGCAGACGATGCACCATCCCCCCAATGAAAAGCAGGGGTGTCACTAGCACGTTAAGAGACCATACAATAAGTGTCAGGGGCCCGAGACTGTTCAACTGCCTCCCAGCACACATAAGGGGGATTACCAACAGACCCCTGGCAGTCTTCAAGCTGGCACTCGACAAGCACCTAAAGTCAGTTCCTGATCAGCCGGGCTGTGGCTCGTACGTTGGTTTGCGTGCAGCCAGCAGCAACAGTCTGGTTGATCAGGCTCTGATCCACCAGGAGGCCTGGTCACAGACCGGGCCGCGGGGGCGTTGACCCCCGGAACTCTCTCCAGGTAAACTCCAGGTACGTTCTCCTTCTGGATACTCTTCTTGGCTAACATATCAACTTTATCATGAAGGAGTAATCCAATGTGTGATGGGATCCATAACAATTGTACATTAATTCCTTTGTCCCTAATTTTTGAGTATCTATACCTGGCTTCCCCAATGAGCATGTTGTTGGAGTCATTATATGAGCCAAGAGCCTTCAATGATGACATAGAATCAGTAATGATGATAGAGTCAAGCTCAGTGTCATAGGTTAGCTTTAGCGCCATTAGGATTGCAAACAATTCAGTTTGCAGTGTAGACGCCCAGTTGTTAATTCTTATGCCTAACTCAACAAATTTATTATCGTTCTTAACTAGGGAGGTGGCAACAAGAGCAGATGCAACCCTGCCAGAAGACTCCTGTTTAGATCCATCAGTGTATATAACTTGTGATAACTTGTTACTACCAGCTAGGTGAGAAATTTCTTCTTGAGCAGTTGCTCTAACAAGAGATTTTAGGAAGGGACTACTAGCAATGAGCTTCTTTGGAGGGACTTGCAAGTATGTGATATTAAATGAACACATCTTCCATGGAGGGGTGAAATGCACTTGTTATCTACAGTGATACAGTTCATGCAGGTTATAAAACATAATGTAATTGCACATTTTCACACTCCATTTAGATATGTTTGTATTTACTTCTAGACATTTCGTAAGATTCATTGTGACAGTGTCTGGTTCATTTCTTAACATTTTAATACCTAGTACAGTTTTAATTTTTATTTATTTTTTATTTAGAAATTTAGCATACAAACAGAGGTACAAAAAATACAGGTAAGATCAGCATGCCAAAGCCACTTACATGCATAGCATTACGGGCTGGCTTAAAATTAACTTAAGATTAACTAAGCAATGATGAAATCAGTGATAAGACATTATTGTAAACAGATAACTATAAAATACAAATGAGTATTACAAAGACAGGTCATATGGTTGCTTGCATTGTTGTTCATTCAGTAGAATGGAGTATTCTGTTAGGTAGTGTATTTAAAAAAATAACAAAGTTAGGTTTAACATTTGTGTGATATAATTGTGAGTAACATTTAGGATATACAATTTATATGGTTCAGTTATTCAGTATTTATTTGGTTTTGAGTGAGTAAGTGAACTTTGAGAAGAGACTTGAATTTATAAACAGGTAGTGTTTCTTTTATATTTAAAGGTAATGAATTCCAGATTTTAGGGCCTTTTATGTGCATTGAGTTTTTGCATAGCGTGAGATGGACACGAGGAACATCAAAGAGGATCTGTGCCTTGTATTATGGTCATGTGTTCTGTTGAGGTTGGCAAGGAGATGTTTGAGGGGAGGGTTAATATCAGAGTTAAGTGTTCTATGTATGTAATAAGTGCAATAATAAGTATGGATGTTTTGTATGGTGAGTAGGTTGAGTGTTTTGAATATTGGTGGAGTGTGCTGCCTGTAGTGAGAATTTGTTATCATTCTAACTGCAGCCTTTTGTTGGGTAATTAGTGGTCTGAGATGGTTAGTTGTTGTTGAGCCCCATGCACAAATTCCATAGGTGAGATAGGGGTAAATAAGAGAGTGATAAAGGGCCAGGAGGGCTGACTGTGGAACATAGTACCGTATCTTCGATAGTATGCCTACAGTCTTGGAAATTTTCTTAGAAATTTGTTGTATATGTGTATGAAATTTGAGTCTATTATCGAGGTGGATTCCTAAGAATTTTCCCTCTGTTAGCTTTGTGATAGGTGATCCGTTTATCGTTATGTTAAGAGGTACATCTGTAGCTCTGCTACCAAACTGAATGAAGTAGGTTTTGTCAATGTTCAGTGTAAGTTTGTTAGTCCTCATCCAGGTAGATATTTTCTGTAGTTCGGTATTTACAGTATTGGCTAGCGTGACTGGGCTCGGGTGAGAGAAGACGTATGTGGTGTCATCTGCAAAAAGTGTGGGTTTGAGTAATTGCGAAGCATTTGGTAGGTCATCAACAATCCTATCACTGATACTAGAAATACCAAGCGCCTTCCTCATATTACGAGCCTTTGTAGATTTAAGGCAGCCAAGAATAATTCTGAGAGCTTTATTCTGCATTAACTCCAAGGGTCAGAGAGAACTTTTTCTAGCTAATATCAACATGGGAGCAGCATAATCAATTAAGGACCTAACATAGGCTATGTACATCATTCTCACGATTCTCACATTAGCACCATAGCTGGGGTTGTAGCCAGCAACAGGCTTGAAAGCATTTAGCCCATCTTTGCATTTCTTTTCAGTTGTGGTATAGTGGATTTAAAGATAGCCCAAAAAAGTCAGAGTGAGTTATTTCCACTGGGGTCCTTCATTTCCATTGGGATACAATTATTGACCTTACCTCTCCTTCTCAGTGGGGAGGGGTTTGATCCTCCAGACGGTTAAGAGATCCTGGCTTGTACCTGTGCCTTCTTGCTGGCTTCAGGGCCCATTGGAGATATTTAATACGCAGTTGTTCGTCAACCTCCTTCCACCTTGGTCGAGGTTACATTTCCGGACACTGGAAGACAGGGTTCGATACGGCGCACGTTGTTAGTGGCTCTGTAAACCACAACAACAACAACAACAAATGTTTTCTCCAGGAAGATTTATGAGTAATTATGTTGTTGAAGGCAGCAAGATCCTCCAAGATGAGTGATAAGGTGAGAAATATTGATGTTGAGAATGATGTGAGTTATTTATGATCTCATAGACCTAACTTTTGTACTTTTATTGATGGTAAATATTAACCTTCACTCCTCGTGTATCTTACAATAATATATTTCTCCCAGGTCCTCACTTATTATGTATTATATACTTGTATTTTGAGTTATTATTGACTGTCTTATAAGTGATTTAGGTTCTCATAGGCCTAGATCATAACTTTTCTTTAACCAAAGATAAAAATTTCGTCTTGTATATTTCACTAATATATCTTACAGGTACTGCTGTGTAACTTAATTTGTCTATTATAATATAATTTTGTGGTATATAGTGTCCCTGGGGATCAATTTAGGCTCTCATAGGCCTATTTTTATGGTTTTGTTTAACAATATATACAAATATCATCTAGTTTTTATTAATTTTTTAAGATAAGATAGATGAAATTTTCTTTTGGATTTTTAACCCCGGAGGGTTAGCCACCCAGGATAACCCAAGAAAGTCAGTGCATCATCGAGGACTGTCTAACTTATTTCCATTGGAGTCCTCTGTCTTGTCCCCCAGGATGCGTCCCACACCAGTTGACTAACATGAGACCATGAGGCCTAGTCTCAGACCGGGCTGTGGGGGCATTGTCCCCCGAAACCCTCTCCAGGTAAACTCCAGGTAAGGTAAACACCCAGATACCTATTTGCTGCTAGGTGAACATGACAACAGGTGTAAGGAAACGCGTCAAAATGTTTCCACCCGCTGGGAATCGAACCCGGGCCCTCCGTGTGTTGAGAAATGGCATTACCAGCTAAGTTTAAACAGTGAAAACTTAACTTAAAGACAACTCATCGCCTGCACAGCCGCCCCTGCAGACGAGGTCTAGAAGCTGTCGAAGCCATCTTTCAACGGGCTGTGAAGATTTATAATTTGTAAGATTATAAATTACCCCTTGGGGGTGTTATGTCAGCATATTTCATTCACTGATTGCTGACAACTTACTTGTTTGGACTCAAAAGTCCACACCTTACTGCCGACTATAGGCTGATTACAAACTCCTTGCGACTCAAGAACTGCGCAGTCCCCCTTACCACAAGAAATTCGTAACATACCTTGCTCTTGTAACGTGAGCTATGGTGTTCTTCACACCTTCGACAGGTATCGGTGACTTGATAGAAGCTGAAGTGTCCTTGGATGTCCATGTCTTCCATTGTCTAGGAAACGCACACTGGTACACTATGTTCCACAAGATTTGTCTTTATTGTTCACAATGTTATCACTGAAGAAGCTGATCACACTTCTCTTAAGTGTTTATTGTGTTTTATGAGACACTTTGTTCACACTAACGCACAGATCAGTGTTCTTTGTTGGTTATCCTGGCGTCAGTGTCACTCTCAGTAGAGTCAAAAGTAATCTGAAGACGCCACAACGCCCCATGCCGTCACTGCCCCCAGCACAAAAAAAAAGCTGACATAGTACTTTTTGCTTCCTTGCCACTTCCTCGATGAAGCAAAGCAGAATGTTTGATTCTTGCTGTCTTAAGCATAGACAACAATGTCCACTCTCTTTACCATGGTAATAAAGTGGGAGCAGGATTTTCCTTAATTGTCCTGCTAAAGTAAGAGATGTACTGTCTCTTATTAAAATACACTTTGCAACACTGGACTGCAAGGAGCATCGGTCACTTGACCACGTCAGATACTCGTACGGCATCTGTGATCAATTACTCACTGTAGCAGTAAACAAGACGCTTGCCCCTTCTGAGAGGGCTGGGCCCCACAGGGCTGAAAGGGGCTGAAGGGGGCTGATACCCCCCTCCTGGAGAAAATTTCTCCACACCGTGTGTGAAGCGAGAGCTTTAGCCACCAGGCCACCGGTCTCGGTGTGTTGGCCTTATTTTACCTATTATGTTATTATTGTGTTGTATATATCCCACCTGACAAATAATTTAGACCCTCATAGGCCTATATATTTAGTTTTGTTTAACAAGAGATAAATATTGTGTATTAACTTGTAAGTTTATTCAGGTTCACATAAATACAGTTACATAGCAACATATGTGTTTATTACTCTCCAGGATAACCAAAAAAAGTATTGGGGTCCTCGTAATAACTTATTATTTATATCTTAAAATAGGTAGGTAACTTAACTATGTGAAAATCAGTTATTATTAAAAGAGATACAATAGGAATAAAGTAATTACCTGGATTATATCTGGAGATGGTTTCGGGGATCAGTGCCCCCATGGCCAGGTCAGTGACCAGGCCTCATGGTGGATCAGGGCCTCATCAACCAGGTTGTTACTGTTGGCTGCATGCAACCCGACGTATGAACCACCGTCTGCCTGGTCAGGTACAGTGGACCCTCGGTTATCAGCTGTAATCCGTTCCAGAAGGTCGGCCTAAAAGCAAAATGGCCCAGAACCGAAATAATATTTCCCATAAGAATTAATGTCAATCCAATTAATCCATTTTAGACACTGAAAAATATTAACAAAAAATGTATTTTTCAAAGATTAACTATAGTTTTACATACAGAAAACAATAAGAACTAAACAAAATGACTAATGAAATGGATAAATGAACATTTAAATCACTTTTACCTTTATTGAAGTGTCTTGTTGGCATATGCAAAACAGTGAGGGAGGCTTAAATGTGATGCTATTTTCAACTCTGCGGCTTAATTATCTATCAGAATTCATCTAATAGACATAATAAACAATATTAGTAACAGAAACATGATAAATACTCTAGAATGAATAACATGTCATTATGTTTGTGGCTAGTGATGGTGTGTTGGTGTTGTTGGGTTTATAAGGGCCACTGAGAGCATAAGCTCTACATACCAGTGGTAATGGGCAGCAGCAGAGCTACCACCACCATTCACACAAACAATGTACGTAATTTATAAATAAGAATTATTTACACTTTAATTTATAAATAAGAAATATTTACACTATAAATAAGAAATATTTACACTTTATAAATAAGAAATATTTACACTTACTGTACCTTGGAGGAGATGCTGGCATTGGTTTAGGGTGGTAGAAGATAGGCAGGGCAGCGGTGTTGTCAGTAGCCCTATATACCTCTAACAACATTGAAGGAGTTAAGTGTTGTGTCGTCTTTTTCTGTCGCTTACTCGCTTAACTTACTTGCTACACTGTTAATGCTACGCTTTATCACTGGCTGGCGCTATAGCCTTTATTGACTCCTGCTGCTTTAGTATCATACATATCGTAGAATCGCTGAATCACTGAAAAAGGCACTTTCTCCCCTCTCTCTTCCTCCTTCACTCTCATACTTTTGAACAACCTCTTTCTTAAATTCCATCACGTTTCTCACTTTCTTTACCAAAGGAACTTTACTAGGAACTTTATTTGGGCTCATAGTTGCTTATTTTGCAGTTGCACTAAATCAATAACCACAAAAAACAATGGATTATAGCGAAATGTTTGGGTGAATGAGTAGAAGCTTCCTCACTTGCCCAGAGACACAACCAGACTGACACAAGTGGCTGGCGGTGGCGGGTTGACTCGTCCGATAATCGAAATAATGGCCGATAAATGGAAGCCGAAAAAACGGCCGATAATTGAAATTTCTCATCATTGAACTTCACAGTGTTTTCTACAGCTCATTTAAAGATTTGGTTGATGTCCATCTGGAGTCTTGCAGTGTCTTCAATGGAGGACACTGTCATCTGCAAAGGAAGACATGGTGCTGTGGCTTACATCTCTCTCCATGTCAAATATTAGGATGAGGAACAGGATAGGAGTGAGTACTGTGCCTTGTGAAACAGAGCTTTTCACTATAGCTGCCTCAGACTTTACTCTGTTTACTACTGCATTTTGTGCAGTATTACACTATGGTCACACTTGTCAAAGACAATAGTAAGCAAATTGTCAAGATCAACATCATGAATCAGAACCCCAGCCTATAGTGCCAACGAGTTTTTACAGTTATTTATGATTATTTTTATTAATTCATTATTTTATAGAAAATAGTTTATACAATTCATTATTGGGTCATAAACAGGAGCTTAGATTGCTCTCTATAAGGAAACACTTCTCTAGGCCTAGGTTGAGGCCTATGAACAACATAACCTTCATCCTCCAGAACTCTGGGTAAATTTTCTTGATATTTTTGGGAAAAAATAGTGTCTTCAATGATGTAAAATACAGTAATTGTCAGAGTTGAAATTGAGGCATCTCCAGTCTTTGACATTGTTAGTGAGGAGTTAGTGGATACAGTTGAAGTTACAAATATAATTGAGTGGGTTTCATGTGAGCCACACTTGTTAACTATCTTCATTCTAAATCTCTCTTGAATCTGCACAAGCCAAGGCAGTGTTTTTTTTTTTTTTTTTTTTTCAACAAGTCAGCCGTCTCCCACCGAGGCAGGGTGACCCAAAAAAGAAAGAAAATCCCCAAAAAGAAAATACTTTCATCATTCAACACTTTCACCACACTCACACATTATCACTGTTTTTGCAGAGGTGCTCAGAATACAACAGTTTAGAAGCATATACGTATAAAGATACACAACATATCCCTCCAAACTGCCAATATCCCAAACCCCTCCTTTAAAGTGCAGGCATTGTACTTCCCATTTCCAAGACTCAAGTCCGACTATATGAAAATAACCAGTTTCCCTGAATCCCTTCACTAAATATTACCCTGCTCACACTCCAACAGATCGTCAGTGTACAAACATTAAATGTCACCACTGCTGCACTGTCAGCAGTGGAATGATGTTCATCTTACACTGTGCTTCAAGGAGTTTCATATGTACTTCAGCATGTCTAAAACATACTTGGACCTGGCGAAAAAGGTAAAAATTATTTCTTATATATAAATATATTTTTCTTATTTAACCCCTTCAGGATCCAAGGCCAAAATCCGAAGTGGTGCCCCAGTGTCCAAGAATTTAAAAAAAAAAAAAAATTATTTTTTCTTATGAAATGGTAGAGAATCTTTTTGTGAAAGTAATAAAACAAAAAGTACGAAATTTGATGGAAAATTGACGAAATTATGCTCTCGTGAATTTTGATGTCAGCGATATTTACGAATTGGCGATTTTGCAGACTTTGACTCCCATTTTAGGCCAATTACATTATTCCAGTCGACCAAATTCTTAGCTATTTCACTAGTATTACTCTTATTCTATCGATTGAGCACAAGAAATCACCAAGTCAACTGTTTCAACTACAAAATAAAGTGATCGGAAATTGGTAATTTGGCCAATTTAACACAAAGTTCAAAATATTCCAATTTCAAAATAGGGTCCAGAATAAACAATGTAGGTATTCCTGGCACTAAACTAACATTTCCTCTGTTCATTAGTTACGTTTTGAGGCTTTTACAAATAAATTCCATTTTGATTTTTTATTCACATAATGAATTTTTATTCACACCAAAAAACAAAAGATTTACTCTTATGCAATATTGTAATAATTGTATAAATATCATCTCCACATTTGTGAATGTATATTAGACCCACCATCTGGCGTGTATTAGACTTATGAGGTTGTTTGTTTACTCTTGAACATCGGTAAAAATTTAACATTTCCGCTACTTTGAGCTCAGTTTCAAGCCATTTCCAGTGCTAAAACCAGTCAAAATCGTTTCTATTTCTGTAATATGTCTTCCATTCTATCAAATGAGACCAAGAAATCGCAAATACAACTATAAAAAACACACGAGAAAACACTGCAGTCGCTGTTTTAATTGAAAATCATGGTCTCAGTTTTTTTCTCTCATTATACACAGTGTGCTGCAGGACTCATGAAATCGTCACAGTGGTGCCTGTGCTAACCTTCCTATGGTGTAGAAATATACCTAGTTGGACGAATCTTATTGTGGCTAGCTCGTCTAGTGGCTAACATGACGGGCTGGAGTTTTGAGACTCTCTGACCGCGGGTTCAATCCCGGCCGGGGTATGGTTTGTGCTGCAGGATTTGTTTTATGTGGTGCACACATACCACATAGATGTATTCTCTCATATCTAGGCCCAAATGTACCACTCACAGTTCATCAGAGTGAGCTGAGCTCATGGCGTAGATCTACGGTTTGGACCCTGAACGTAAAGCCATAGATCTACGGGACGGACCCTGAAAGGGTTAACCCTTTGACTAACGCAACCCCAAATCCTGAAGTGTCTCTCTGTGTTGCAAAATATTCGAAGAAAAAAAAAATTCCTTATGAAATGATAGAGAATCTTTTCTTGATGGTAATGACACCAAAAGTATGAAATTTGATGGAAAACTTACGGAAATACACTCTTGCGAAGTTAGCGTTCTTGGAGATATATACGAATTGGCGATTTTGGCTACTTTGAGCCCTATTTTTGGCCAATTGCATTGTTCTAGTCAACCAAATTCATAGCTATTTCTTTAGAACTCCATTTGTTCTATCGTTTGAGTACAAAAAACTGCCCATTTACCATTTTCAACTACCCAATAAAATGGTCAGAAATTGGCAATTTGGCCAATTTCACACAAATTAAAAAACATGCCAGTTTCAAAATAGGGTCCAGAATAAACAATGCAGACATTTCTGGCACTAAAATAACATTTTCTCTGTTCATTAGTAACATCTCCAGGCCCCTATTATATTACTCTTACTTTCTATTTTAAATTTTTATTCACACAAAAAATAGAAGATTTACTGTTATGCAGATTACTGCATTATTATAATAATTGTATAAATAATGTCAATCCATTCATGACTGCATATTAGACTGGCCAGTTGGACACATATTGGATGGTGTTGTCATTTATTTAATCTTGAACATCAGCAAAAATCGAACATTTTTCGCTCTTTTGAGCTCAATTTCAAGGTCCTTTTCATCGTGAAACCAATCAGAATCATCTCTATTTCTGTAATATATCTTCCATTCTCTCAAATGAGACCAAGGAAATGAGAATACAGTGGAACCTCAAAAATTGAACTGCTCCCAACACGACCAATTATGTAAGTGTATTTTTGTAAGTGCTTTTATATGTGTATTTTTGAGGGTCTGAAATGGGCTAATCTAATTTACATTATTCCTGATGGGAATAAATTAATTCGGTAAAGGCACTCGAACAGCCTTCTGGACCGAAGAAAGTTCAATATTTGAGGTTCCACTGTACAACCATAAATACTATACGAAAATACACCTCAAATTCGGCGTTATAATCCAAAAACACTGTTGGAGTTTTTTTTTCTCGTTATGTGTGGTGTGTGAAGCAGGATATTTCATACTGTGCACACTGAGCACACAGACCCATTCTCCCACTTGATTTGAAGCCGCTAGAATTTTGTAGTATTAACATGTCAAAAACACTGGCTCGTAAGACGTATATATACGACAAAAACAGTCAAAGGGTTAAAAACCCGTAACAAAAAAAAATTGGGGTGGTTTTTTTTGGGGCTGGAATGGATTAATGGCATTTCAATTTCAATAAGGAAAATTGATTTGACATACGAGCAAATTGAGTTACGAGCTGGGTCACAGAACGAATTAAACTTGTATTTAATACGTATTAATACAAAATTAACATTTTTCTTGCATTTTCAACAAAAATAGTTTAGGAGACAGTGGGTGGGATGCTTGAGCATTAGTAGCCTTTAACACCACCACCACATCAACACCCTCACAAACATCATAGTTTCTTTATTACAAAATATGAGTGTACTAGAAAAATGTTACACAAGTGTATATGAAGTAGGTATTATATACATATTACTTTCAAGTTCCTTTAATTTTTTAACATGTATTATGCAAAAGAAGATAAGCAGAGGGTATGTAAACACTGGGAGAGCCTCTCATGTACAGCTTCAGTTCGTGTCTTCCCTCTCAGTCTGTATTAAAACATTGTCTCTGGCATGTTTGCATTTGAGCACAGATGATGCAGATGATATGAAAAGTGCATGTATTGACTGAATAAGTAAGTAAATAATTACTGTAACTAAATACCAGTATCAGAAAGTAAATGAAGATGTTTATGGTTACAATCGCTACAGAGACTGAGAGTATGGCTTGCCATTGCCAGGAATGTGCATGACTGTTGTATCATTGTTAAGTGAAAATATTGTAAGTTGAACCATTGTAAAATGAGGAGCACCTGCACTAGTGAAATAACTAAGAATTTGCTCGACTGGAACAATGGAATTGGCCGAAAATGGGACTCAAGGTGGGCAAACTTGCCACTGCATAAATTGTGCCAAAACTGCTAATGCTGAGCCAGTGTAATTCCATAGGTTTTCCATCAAATTACATACTTTTGGTGTAATTAACTTTGGAAAGAGATTTTCTACCATAGAAGATTACAGTGGACCCTCCATTTTCGTCAATCTGATTTTGGTTTGGGCCCAATCTTTTCATCAATTTTTGGCTTCAATTTTCGTCGATTATCTTTGTTTTCGTTGATTGTTCAGAACCTGTCCAGTGCCCAGCGCACAGACAATGCTGCCTCCCACATGTATTCTCAGCCAGTGTAGGTTGTTTTTCGGTGAGTGAACATATCCTGCCAGGTCATACGAAACATTTCAAAATAATCCATTGTTTTTGGTACTTGTTTATTGTGTGTGACTGCTAAATAAGCATCCATGGGCCAAAAGAAAGCTTCTAATGCCATCCCTTTGGTAAAGAATGTGAGAAACATGATACAATTCAAGAAAAAGTTTGTAGAAAAATACAAAAGTGGTGGTGGTAGGGGGTGGTAGTGATGGTGGTAGAGGGTGGTAGTGATGGTGGTAGAGGGTGGTAGCAGTTGTGATAGTGGTAGAGGGTGGTAGTGATGGTGGTAGAGGGTGCCTTCTTCAGTGATTCAGTGATTCTACTAACTCCTCCAATATTGATGGAGTTATATGGGGCTACAGAAAATACCGGCACCTCAGCTGCAGCCTTCACCACCATTATGGACAGCTGATGCTCTCAGTGTCCCTTGTACACCCAACAACAACACAGCACCAGTCGTGATATACACAATAACTTATTTTATTCATTCTAGAGTATATGTCACGTTTTTATGTTATTAACCCTTTCAGGGTCCGTCCCGTAGATCCACGGCTTTACGTTCATGGTCCAAACCGTAGATATACGCCAAAATTCTAGCGCCGTCAAATTTAGCATGAGAAGGCTGGCAGGCCTACATCTAAGAGAATGGGTCTGGGTGGTCAGTGTGCACACCATAGAAAAAATCTGGACACCCACATGGCATTGTGGGAACGCCGGCAAAGTAGCTTTGTTCATAGTGCCTGGCGGCAAGGAAGCTCTCACTCCCCACTCACTCTCCGGGCGAATTCTGACTCTCCTCTTCATAACTTACAGTTCTAAGACTGATGGAAGTGGAGCTGAAGACGAATTCTATGGTTTTGAACCATATGGTACCATTGTGCCATATGGTACAATGGTACGATATGGTACAATGGTGCCATGTCATACAATGGTATCATATGGTACAATGGTACCATATGGTACAATGGTACCATATAGTACATTGTACCATATAGTACATTGTACTATAGTACATTGTACCATATGGTACAGGGTACAGGGACCCTAATGGAAATAAATCTGTCTGACTTTTTTGGGTTATCCTAGGTTCTCCAAACATATGCTGCTAAGTATGATATTCTATGTAACTTTATTTGTGTATAACTAAATAAGCTTACTTATGATGCCACATGCACTTGAGTAAGTTTATTCAGGTGTACAGAAATACAATTACATAGATTATCATACATAGCAGCATATGGTACCCTGTACCATATGGTACCTTGTACCATATGGTACCCTGTACCATATGGTACCCTGCACCATATGTTATCCTGTACTGCATGGTACCCTTTACCATATAGTACAATGTACCATATGGTACCCTGTAACATATACCGTGTTCCATATGGTCAATAGGTGTTGGTGGCATGAGACACCAGCCAAGACTGAGTGAGTGGCGACACAAGCTAGCTACTGACTGCAGTTTCCCAGACAAAGTGCTTTGTCATCCACCTCAAGGAACACGTCAAGTTCCTGTACACTTGTAAATATGTAATAGAACATTACTAATATACATTTTTGCTTATTTTTGTTGTAAACAACTATTATAAACAAAATAATAATGAAAATATTAGTGTGTTTGTGTTGAATACAACAGTACCATATGGTACAATGAATCATATGGTATCATTGTACTGTATGGTACAATGTACCATATGGTACCATTGCATCATATGGTACCATTACACCATATTGTACCATAAGGTACCATTGCACCATATGGTACCCTTGTACCAAATGGTGCCATTCTACCATATGGTACCATTGTATCATGTGCCATTTTGCTATATTGTACCATATGGTACCATTGTATCATATGATGCCATTGTGCCATATGGTACCATTGCACCCTATGGTACCATTACACCCTATGGTACCATTGCACCCTATGGCACCATTGTACCATATGGTACCATTGTATCATGTGCCATTGTACCATATTGTACCATATGGTACCATTGTATCATATGGTACCATTGTATCATATGGTACCATTGTACCATATGGTACCATTGCACCATATGGTACCATTGCACCCTATGGCACCATTGTACCATATGGTACCGTTGTATTCAACACAATAACGGCACTAATATTTTCATCATTTTGTTTACAATAAACTTGTAAACAAGTTTTGTAAACAATATAATGATAAACAAATTAGTGCATTATTGTGTTGAATACAATGAGTGTACACTAATACAATATACATTATACTGGTCTCACAGGCCACAAATGTTATTAGAAAAAGAATAAAAAATTAGAAAAGAAAAGAAATAAGTATGATAAATATAAAATGGGATTTTGCGGAAGTCACTGATGTTGCCGCCACCCGGTCATTTTGGGTCAACTTCCTGCCGCTGTATCTTGGTAAGTACTGATCAGAATTTTTTGTTTTTGTTTTATTACCTTCACAAAAATATACTCTTTAATTCTGTAAGAAAAAATAATTTTTTTTTTTTTTTTCAAAATTTCTTGGACACTGGAGCACCACTTCAGATTTTGGCCTTGGACCCTGAAGGGGTTAATATTGTTAATTATGTCATATTAATTGAATTGTGATAGATAAATAAGCCATAGAGTTGATATTAGCTCATATTCTCCAACAATAAACTCGCCTCCTGTCCCTCACATCAACAAGTCTTCAATAAAGGTAAGTGTGATGTTAAATGTTCATTTATATATTTTATTAGTGCTTTACATTTATTTGTCATTCTTTTCTGCATGTAAATCTCTATTTAAGCTAGGGAAGTGACTCCTGATAAGGACTTGGTACCTAGAGTCCTTATGGAGGGGGGGATTCCCCTTCCAAACAATAACCTCTCTTCCCTCTTCCCTGTCTTCCATCCATCAACAACAGCCTTCAATAAAGGTAAGTGTCATGTGTATTGTTCATTCTTTTGGGCATGTAAATCTATCTTTAAGGTAAAAAATTTTTTTTTGTTGATACTTCTGGATGTCTGAGACGGATTAATTCCATTTACAATATTTCTTATGGGTAAAATGGTTTCGGTTTTGGCCGATGGCTCTGGAACGGATTAAACACGAAAACTGTGGGTCCACTGTATTTTTTTTTTTTCCTAGGTAGGGGACTTTTGCACGATGAGCAAGTTTCATTTTAGGTGTCTAGACAGTGAAAGGGTTAAGTGCAGATAGACACTATGACATTTTAACTGAAGCTGACTTATTAGGTCAAGTCTGACTTTCTTTGTTAATTCATAAGTTAATTTATCACAGTAACCTTCAATTTAACAAACTATTATGGGGGAGCAGATGGCCATTAATGGTAATTGTGGTGGACAAAGATGAGAGTGTGTGTATTGATTGTACACAATAAACAACTGTATAATCTTGCAAGTTTGTTGTGTCAGAATTAATTGTTGCAGAGATTTTTGTTGAATATTTCCACTTTGTTAAAGTGAGCTGTGTTAAACTCTGACTTTACTGAATTTCCTATTATTGATAGTTTCCCTCAGCCTTGTAGTGATCTCTCACCTATACTGGTGTCACACATTTACTGAATACTGTATAATAATAATAATGATAATAATAAATAATAATAGATTTTAATTTTTCAATTATTTTTGCAGGTCATCCTGACACCAGAGTCTGGCACTTGTAGTGTCAATATTGCAGGTTATCCTGACACCACAGTCTGGCACTTGTAGTGTCAATATTGCAGGTTATCCTGACACCAGAGTCTGGCACTTGTAGTGTCAGTTCTGCAGGTTATCCTGACACCAGAGTCTGGCACTTGTAGTGTCAGTACTGCAGGTCATCCTGACACCAGAGTCTGGCACTTGTACTGTCAATATTGCAGGTTATCCTGACACCAGAGTCTGGCACTTGTAGTGTCAATATTGCAGGTTATCCTGACACCAGAGTCTGGCACTTGTAGTGTCAGTTCTGCAGGTTATCCTGACACCAGAGTCTGGCACTTGTAGTGTCAGTACTGCAGGTCATCCTGACACCAAAGTCTGGCACTTGTACTGTCAATATTGCAGGTCTTCCTGACATCAGAGGTTGGAACTTGTAGTGTCAACATCAGTGTTAGAAATTTCATGTAAGAGCTGTAAATAACGTAATGCATATATAGTGACAACACTTAACTACAGTGTTAACAACAGTGTTAACACTACAGTGTAATTAATACAGCAACAGTAGTGTTCATAATACAGTATGATATTTACTATTATTATAATCCTTATTTGTACAAGTACATGATACAACTTATACAGACTGTCAGGGGAACACTTTCCACCTCATCAGAAGTATGGAAAAATAAATAATGAGTAACTTCCAGGAAAGATAATAATGGAAAAATTAAAAGCATTTAATTACATAAAAAAGGGCCACCATTGGTTCTTGTGAGATCTTGAGACACGAGACTTATCGTAGTCTAGCAGATCTTACGATGTAATGAAGATAAGACGTTAATTATTCTAGGTAGGCAGTGCTAGTCTGATGTTCAGAAGCTTCTGTTGATACTGGTTTGTAGTATCTCACACCAGATATGAAAGGAGAGATGAGGAATCTTTTATGTTCCACTAAGTCCTGTTGCCTGGGTTCTAACTCCAAGATATCTGGCGTCTACTGTAGGTGACCAAGCCAGCAGCAGAACTGATAATGAGAAAAAACACTGGTTACAAGATGGTTATTAAGTATAACAGTGAAGGAAGACAGTGGTAATTGCATTTCATTATCATTACTGGTAACCAGGTTAAATACAAAATAAATGAAACAATGTTCCTGGTAGATTGCTCTTACCTGATAAAGAGAAGAGTGGAGGTGAAGTGATTTCCCAGACTCCCACCAATATCAGATAAGATTAATAATTACCAGGAGTAGAAACTAAAGAAATTAGACCCAAAGAAATCTGTAGTTTCACAGTGGCCAGCTAGATGGCAGAGCAGGCAGCAACACATTGTAACAGTCCCTCGGAGTCCAAACTACCATATGCCCAGTTTACTGACTTTTTCTTCAGACAGGTCATAGCTGACATCATTGACATACTGTATGGAAAACCCTGGTTATGCAGAGCATTTCAGGTAAATTAGGCTAATTTTGTCCCCTGGATGCAACCCTCACCAGTTGACTAACTCCCAGGTGCCTACTTACTGCTAGGTGAACATGGACAGCAAGTGTCTTAAAGAAAGACGATCCAATGTTTCTACTTGTACTGAGGATTGAACCACAAATCTCAGTGTGTGAGATGAGTGTGTTACCAACCGAGTGACTGAACAACACTGTACGTAACAATATTGTTGGTAATACAACATGTACAATGCCAACAAAAATGTTATAAGGTTATTGTCATAAACACTGAAATATCTGCTAGTGTACCCTTCCTATTCCTCACACACTATATTACCCTTTCTAGTTTAGTGCTTCTTATATATATAATAATAGAATATTGCAGAAATATTAGTTTTCATTGTAATAAAATATTCTCAAAATTTCCTCTGGATAAGCAATTTAATATGCGAGAATAATATTGTTCAGTATGTCTAATATACTTGAAAAACAATGTGATGAAGCAACACAATGTACAGTTGTTCATGTAGGAGACCAACTAAATCAACATTCACATGTAAAACAATGTGTTGAAGCAACACAATGTACAGTTGTTCATGTAGGAGACCAGTTAGATCAACATTCACACTCGCTCAAACAATCTTCCTCGCAACAACCTCAGTGTGTATCATTGACCAGATTTATTATAGAAAAAACACTTCGGTGTTCAGTGTGTCTAAAAGCATTTTCTAAAAAATCAACTTTAAAAAGTCACATGAGAACTCATACTGGAAAGAAACCATATCAGTGCCCAGAATGTCCCAAACACTTTTCTGAAAAATTAAGTTTAGAAAGACACTTGAGAATTCATACAGGAGAGAAACCATTTCAGTGTCCAGAATGTCTCAAACACTTTTCTGAAAAAGTAAGTTTAGAAAGACACTTGAGAATTCATACTGGAGAGAAACCATTTCAGTGTTCAGAATGTCCGAAAAGGTTTAATCAGAAATCGGGTTTAGAAAGTCACATAAGAATTCATACTGGAGAGAAACCTTTTGAGTGTTCAGAATGTCTGAAAAACTTTCCTGATAAATCATGTTTAGTAAGACACATGAGAACTCATACTGGAGAGAAACCATTTCAGTGTCCAGAATGTCAGAAAAAGTTTCCTGAAAAATCACGTTTAACAAGACATATGAAAACTCATACTGGAGAGAAACCATATCAGTGTCCAGAATGTCTGAAAAACTTTTCTGAAAAACAAAATTTAATATGTCATATCAGAACTCATACTGGGGAGAAATCATATCAGTGTTCAGAATGTTTGAAAAAGTTTTCTCAAAAATCATGTTTAGTAAAACACATGAGAACTCATACTGGAGAAAAACCATATCATTGTCCAGAATGTCTGAAAAACTTTTCTTTAAAAGGTAATTTAGTAACTCACATGAAAATTCATACTAGAGAGAAAAACAAACAGTTAGATATCAGTGTTCAGAAAGTCGAAAATTTTTAATTAAAAATCAAGTTTAGTAAGACACCTGAGAACTCATACTGGAGTGAAACAATATTAATGTTCAGTGTTAAAAAGTTTTCAGAAAAATCTTATTTAGTAAAACACACAATCATCCACTAAGAATATTAAATCAGGAAAATGTTATTAGGTATGCCCACTGGTAGCCACCTATGGGAAAAACTTTACATCTGTACTATAAGACAAATATCAAAACTGCCTTCTTAGAAAACCTGACAGGCTTATATAAGTTGGGAAGATAAAATAGGTGGGCCAGATGGTGCTGTCACCCCTGGTGCTGGTGCTGTCTTGGCGGACAGTACTGGTAAGAGTAAAGAAATAAAAGCCATTGGACTGGAGGGGGACAGAGGTTCTGGTGCTGGGAAAAAAGGTATAGACAAAATATGCAAACTCCAGAGTTACGAAATAGCAATACCACTGGAAATGGCAAACAAGGGAAATGATGCTCTGAGGAATAGTTTAGATGCACTACCAGTAAAAATTGGTGGAGGCACCATTGATAGTACAGGTGCTGTAGATAGCGGTGAGTCAAAACAAAGCACCAGTAGGGAATGCAGATATGAAAAAAACATGGCAAAGAGAAATCAAACCTATGCAAATTCTATGTCTTGGGTATCTGCAGGCATGGAATATCTAGAATAACTGGTGAGATTGCAAATTTTGACCATTCCAGAAAATGCCGTGCCCACATGACAACAGGAGAATACAACTCTCCTTCCTGCAATTTCTTTCACCCTGAAATGTGTTGCTCATCAGTCCAGGGGAGACAATTCTCAATATATATTGTCAGGTGCACCACCTAAAGGGAACAAGAAGATACAGATCATTCAGACCATGGGAAACAAAACAAACATGAATGTCCATACATGATGCATGAGATCATTTCCTACAAAAGTTGTACATAATTCAGGCAGAAGCCCATTTGTTGCTGTGGGTGCAGACTACACAGAGTTTCACAATGTAGTTTTTGGTTATACAGTAGATCATTATATTACATGGCAGTTACTTTCCTGAAAATGCCATGTTAGGTAAATCTGTTTTAGATACACCGAAGAACTTAAGGGAAAAATAGGGTTACGTTCCTAGGAGCCCCCAAAATGCTGAACAACTGTTTTTTATACCAACAGATCTTACAAAAATAAATGTGAATGTGTAATTGTAGTTCATTGTTATGATATATTATGTTTTTACTGCTTAAGACTACAAATGCAACAGAAATAATAGTATTTCTTACCTTAAATTGTGGGTGCTGGTGTATGTCATCCTCTTCAAGGGGGGCTCCTTGGCGTGGTGAAGAGGCTCTTGGTCTGAGGAATTAGACCTGTCAGTCTACTTCCTCAGACCGAACCTAATTACCCCCCAATCCCCCGTTCCCTATCCCATCCTCCCCATCCTCCCCTTTTTCCTTTCCTCCTCCTCCTCCCCACCCCTCCCTTTTGCCCTTCCTTTTTTTTTTTTTTTTTTTTTTTTTTTTTTTTTTTTTTTTTTTTTTTTTTTTTTTTCCCACAGGCACGCTAGTTCCTAGGTAGGGGAAAGAGTACCGGGGTCCATCCCATTCTGTTGAGGTTCTTGGCGGTGGCATAGTTTGCCGTGGAATCTGGATTGCCTGGGGATGTCCTGATCCCTCTCCGGTATCCCGGAGGGTGGCTTTGGGTGTCTCTCGGGCGACGGGTGTATCTCTGGAAGCCACCTTTCGGATTCCGGGGGTGGTGGCCGAAGGAGGTATGCTTTGTGGCGGATTTCCGGCCGCCCTCTCTTTTGTCCACCGAGGTAGCTCGGCAAATGTGAGGTTGCTATTCCGGATTGCCGGTTTACTGGCATGATGGGTAGGGTATGGCACGGGTTCCATGCTGCATCTGCGCTACTTGCGGTGCTGAGGTCCTCTTGGGCGTGGAGGGAGATTTCTGGCCCTTTCATTCCTCCTAGGAACTATCCCTCCCCGGTCCCCCCTTTTTTTATTCTTTTTTTTATTTTTATTTTCTTTTCTTTCTTTTTTTTTCTTAAAAACAAAAAGAAAGAAGTAACCTAACCATGGCAGCCCTAGTCCATGAACCTGCTACCCCCGGGCCCCTTCTTGATACCGCACCCCGTTCTGACCCCGCCTCGTCTTTGGATCACTCTTCGAACACTCCTCATGCCTCTGTACCTCTTGCCGGTGCTGTTTCCTCACCCGCTTCAGGTACTGAGGCCTCGACTGACTCCTTCGATTTATCTGACCTTCGCTCTCCTTTGACTATGCTTCCGGCCTCTCCCTCTACGGTGCGGTAATTTTCGAATCGCCTGCCTGTTCCACGTCGGACCAACTCTGGTCCCACGCCTAAACGACAATGACAATTACCTGCTGATGATACTGCTCCACCTTCTCGTTTTTCTCAGAAAAGATCGACACGTCCTTCACTACCTTTCCACGCTCAGTTTCAGACTGCACAATGGACTAAATTCTTCACTTTACGACCGACTTCCTCTACTGCCTATCTTTCTGACCACAGTATTGGCAAGGCACTCCTACGCCATGTTGGTAAAGATATTTCTTTTCATGCTCTTAAGAGCGGTACACGCATCGTCACCGTACAGAATGCTACCCAGGCTCATGAGCTTTCTCGTCTTTCCCATATCGATACTGTTCCTGTAACTATTGAAAAGCATCATTCCCTCAATTCTTGTAGTGGTACCGTCATTCTGCCCCATACCATTGTTCAACAAAATTTCCAGACATGTGGCACTGACATTCTTGAACAGCTGGAACTCCAAGATCTCCCAATCCTCAAGGTAGACACTTACGTTCTTCCTGCCCACGGGCGGAGACGATACCCTAGCAACGTGGCTCATTTAACTTTTGACAGCCGTGAACTCCCATCCTCAGTTTATGTAGCAGGACATCGGTTACAAGTTCGAAAGGTGATCCCTACACCGCAACAGTGTAGAAATTGCTGGCGATTTGGCCATCCAGCAAAATATTGCAGATCTATCGCCGAATGCCCAGTCTGTGGTGCCGATGACCATTCTAATACGTCTTGCAATCGACCTCCCTCTTGCCTTAATTGTCATGAGGCTCACCCTTCGTACTCTCGCCGTTGTCAAGTCTACTTAAACGAGCGGGAAATCCGTTACCTCAAAGAGGCAGGTCTCCCTTATGCCATGGCAGTTTCTCATCTCCGCCTTCAAGGGAGACTACCTCGTGTTTCTTATTCCCGTGTTTCAAAACGTCCCCCCACTTCTGGTATCCCATCTGCACCCACCTCTGTGGTTACCTCTCCCATAGTCACTCCTGTAGCTAATTCTTTTGCTGTCCTCGGCTCAGACGTCCCTACTTCAACGTCTCAGTCTGATCTTGCTTCTTCGTGTTCTCTCTCACAAACCTCAGAAGCGACGAGATCTCGTATGACACCTCCTCCCAATCATCCCTCTACTTCTCAAAAGTCAAAAAAAGGTTCGTTAACACCTCCTACCCATCTTCCACCTCCTCATTTTCCCTTCCCTGTCTCTGTACCCGGTTCTCCCCCTCTCACTGGCTCTGTTACAAGTGTAGAGGTTCACCCTCCTCGTACTGTACCTTCCTCTTCTGTTCCCTCCCAAGTTTCTTCCTCTTCTGCCACCTCCCAGGTTTCTGCCTCTTCTGTCCCCTTCCATGCTTCTCCAGTTCCCTCCACCCTTTTGCCCCCCCCTACCTTGGTACAGTCCATTACAGTTCCAATCTTTACTCATCCTCCCCCTACCATTTGCGCAACTCCTTTCTTCACAGCACACCGTTCCTTCGCTGCTTGAACGTTTTCCACTGCCTCCGCATGTGGACTTTTCTAACCCCTCTAGTCCGTAGGAACCCTTACCTGTGGATTTCAGGTATCTTTATCATTGCCAATCATGGCCTATTTACAGTGGAATATACGCGGCCTCAGGGGTAATCGGGGTGAGCTTCAGATGTTACTCTCCCAGTTTTCCCCTGTTGGTGTTTGCTTACAGGAACCAAAATTACACTCTGCTGTTATCTCTCCCATCTCAGGCTATAATTTATTGTATTCTTCAGATCCTTTTCCTGATGGGACCTTTAATGAAAGTGCCCTTCTTCTATGCACTGATATTCCGTACCATCAGCTATTTGTTCGTACTTCGCTGCATTACACAGCAGCCTGCATCCACTTGCATAGGTGGTATACGCTCTGTTCTTTATATCTCTCTCCTTCTCGGGCATTATCTATTCCGGATATTGCCTTTCTTGTTTCGTCATTACCACCACTGATTGTGTTACTTGGTGATTTTAATGCCCACCATTTCCTCTGGGGGGGTCTCACTGTAATTCCCGTGGCATTCAGTTAGAGGCTTTTCTTGCCACCCACCCCCTCCATGTTTTAAATACAGGTACTCACACCCATTTTGATCCTCGGACTCACACTCTCTCTTGCATCGATCTCTCAGTCTGCTCTTCCTCCGCCGCATTAGACTTCACTTGGTCTGTTCTTCCGGACTTACATGACAGCGATCATTTCCCAATCATTCTTACTTCCCCTTCATATTCACCACCTCTTCGCATCCTACACTGGCAATTTGATCAGGCAAATTGGAACCTTTACTCACACCTAACTGTTTTTAGAGAGGTTCCTTCTTCGTCCTCCATCGATGAGCTTTTACACCTCTTCTCATCCTCCGTTTTAACCGCAGCTTCTCATTCTATACCCCAAATTTCGGGCAGGCATTCTCAGAAATGCGTGCCTTGGTGGTCTCCTGCTTGTGCTCGTGCAGTACGTTTGAAAGGCGCTGCATGGGGCAGGTACCGGTACAATAGAACCACAGAGAGACTTCTTGATTTTAAGCAGAAGCGTGCGATCGCTCGCCGTGTCATCCGTGACGCTAAATGCACTTGCTGGCGAGATTATGTCTCCACCATCACCTCTACTTCCTCTATGAGTGCAGTCTGGAAAAAAGTACGAAAACTGAGTGGCAAATATTCTCCTGACCCGGCTCCTGTTCTGCGGGTTGCCGGTGTTGATATAGCAAACCCACTAGATGTTGCCAATGAAATTGGCAATCATCTGGTCTGTATTTCTCAGGGGCTCCATCTATGCCCCTCATTTCTTTCCTCAAAGTCTGCCAGAGAGTTAGCACCCTTGGACTTTTCTTCTCTCAGAGTAGAACAGTATAATGTGCCTTTTACACTTCAAGAACTGGAGGCAACACTCTCAGCTTGCCGATCATCGGCAGCTGGGCCCGACGACATTCATATTCGTATGCTACAACATTTACATCAGTCAGCCCTTGCAGTCCTATTATGCCTTTACAATCTTATTTGGTCACAAGGAGTTCTTCCACAGCTGTGGAAATCCGCCGTTGTTCTCCCTTTCCGCAAACCAGGCACTACGGGACATGAAATCTCCCACTATCGTCCCATTGCTCTTACCAGTGCAGTTTGCAAAGTGATGGAACGCCTAGTAAATAGACGTTTAGTGTGGTATTTAGAGACACAACAGTCTCTCCACTCGTCAATATGGCTTTCGTAAGGGACGTTCTATCATAGGCCCCTTACTACGCTTGGATACGTATGTTCGTAATGCCTTTGCGAATAACCACTCAGTTATTGCCATATTTTTTGACCTTGAGAAGGCATATGACACAACTTGGAGGTATAATATTTTAGCCCAAGCCCACTCCTT
The DNA here is from genome assembly GCF_038502225.1 of Cherax quadricarinatus. NCBI lineage: Eukaryota > Metazoa > Arthropoda > Malacostraca > Decapoda > Parastacidae > Cherax > Cherax quadricarinatus. The sequence goes on along the minus strand of NC_091334.1, from coordinate 28,178,979 downwards.
AGGCCTTCGAGGCAATCTACCATCCTTCCTTAAGAACTTTTTAACTGACAGGCATTTCCGTGTTCGGGTTAATAATGTGCTCTCCCCAGACTTTATCCAAGCTGAAGGTGTCCCCCAGGAATGTGTTCTGAGCACAACACTTTTTCTCCTTGCTATTAATGATTTGGCCTCTAGTCTTCCATCAAATATTTGGTCATCACTCTATGTTGATGACTTCGCTATTGCCTGTGCAGGCGCTGACTGTCACCTTATTACAGTTTCTCTCCAGCATGCAGTTGACCGTGTTTCCAGTTGGGCCACCACACGTGGGTTTAAATTTTCCAGCACTAAAACCCACCAAATTACTTTCACTAGACGCTCTGTCATCTCCGATCATCCTTTGTACCTCTATGGCTCCCGTATCCCTGAACGTGATACAGTCAAGTTTCTGGGCCTCCTCTTTGATCGTAGGTTATCCTGGAAACCTCACATTACCTCTCTGAAGGCAACTTGTCACAGCCGGCTGAACCTTCTTAAAACCCTTGCTCATCTTTCATGGGGAGCTGATCGTCGAACCCTCCTTCACCTACATTCCACCCTTATTTTATCGAAACTTGATTATGGTGACCAGATCTATTCAGCGGCATCTCCTGCTACTCTCTCTAGCCTTAACCCCATTCATCACCAAGGATTACGTTTATGCCTTGGTGCTTTTCGCTCTTCCCCTGTCGAGAGCCTCTATGCAGAAGCGAACGTTCCATCCTTATCCGATCGCCGTGATGCCCAGTGTTTCCGGAGAGCGTCGTACAAGGGCATTTACTATCTTCGGCTAGTATTTTTACTGCTGAATTGTATGCCATCCTTACAGCACTTATCCGTATTGCATCTATGCCTGTGTCATCATTTGTGGTTGTCTCAGACTCCCTTAGTGCTTTACAGGCTATACAGAAATTTGATACACCTCACCCCTTAGTCCTCCATATCCAACTTTGGCTACGCCGCATCTTTACCAAGCATAAAGATATTATTTTTTGTTGGGTCCCTGGTCATGTTGACGTACAGGGCAATGAACAGGCAGACACTGCTGCGCGGTCAGCAGTACATGACCTACCAGTTTCATGTAGAGGTATTCCATTTACGGACTATTTTGCTGCAATATCTTCCCAACTTCACACCCGTTGGCAACAACGTTGGTCTACTATGCTCGGCAACAAACTTCAATCTATTAAACCGAGTATAGGTTACTGGCCGTCTTCTTATCACCAGTGTTGAGGTTGGGAGACTACTCTCTCCCGTCTTCGCATTGGCCATACTCGTCTTACTCATGGATATCTCATGGAGAGGTGCCCTGCTCCTCTCTGTGAGAATTGCCAAGTTCCATTATCAGTCAGCCACATTCTGTTGGACTGCCCACTTTATCAACGAGCACGCAGAATTTACCTCCATCGTTGTCTTCGCTCTGCTGCTCTCTCTTTACCTTCCCTTCTCGCTGATGGACCCACCTTTCATCCAGACTCTCTCATTGACTTTTTGACAACAACTGACTTACTTCACAAATTCTGATACCTTCAGCCCTTTCTACTTCAATCTCTTGCTACCCTCTACCCCCGTACTATCTCCTGCCCTGCTGTTTTCTGTAACCTACTGATCATCCCTCCTCCCTTCTGCCATCCAATACCCTCGCTTCCTTCCCTACCCTGCAGCGCTGTATAGCCCTTGTTGCTTAGCGCTTCTTTTTGATTATAATAATAATGGTGTATGTCATGGATTGTGAAAACAGTGGAGATGCATGGTTAGGCCCTACTGGGCTGAGGTGGATGTTTGTTGGTTGTCAGCAGAAGTGGATGGTAGAGGCTCTGGTACTAAAGTTGATGGTTGTATTAGAGCGTGCATAAATTCTGTAATGGATCTCTGGGTTCTTTTTACCCTGCAGTACATTATACAGCTTATGGTAAGGCATCATCAGCTGGTCTAGACCCCGTTTCAGAGCACTGCTTTTTGATTTGTCAGGGTTCTCTGCAGTGAAAAAGTCTGCTAGTTTAGCAGCAACTTGGAACTGCTCATGTAACTGCTGCAATGTTAACCGCTTTTCTTTAGGTTCTTCTTTACGTTCTGTTATCTGGCTCCTGTGTATCTGTGCATCGAGCTCTGAGAACATTTCTTCTGGACTCCTGTCTTCATCATCATCATCATCTAAGAGCTCATTCACATCATCTTCATATCTTCAAAACCATCACCTTACCAGCTAAACAATTTCCTGAACTTTACTTCTAGCATAGCTGATGGCATCTGCAATGTTAAATTTATTCCAAAAGCTTGGTACTGCCAAGTTGGAGTCAAAGTTCATTGATGCAACTAGTTTTTTCATAACATTTTTTTGTGTAGGTACTCTTGAATGACTTAATAACTCCATGATCCTGAGGTTGTATTAAAGATGTTGTATTTGGAGGTAAAAATACAACTTTTGCCTCTGGGGTCACATCCAGCAAAGTTTGTGGATGAGTACGGGAATTATCAAGAATGAAGAGAGCCTTGAATGCAAGGTTCTTGTTGTGCAGGTAAAACTTGACTTCAGGAATAAAGTGATGCTTAAACCAGTCAATAAATATTTCTTCTGTCATCCATACTGACTGGTTTGACCTCCAAATTACTGGTAAGGTGTTTTTAGCTTCACCTTTCAAAGCACGAGGATTCTAAGAGCGGTAAATAACCATGGGCTTACACTTGAAATCACCTGATGCATTACCACAAAGGAGCAAGGTGAAGCGATCCTTTGCTGTCTTGAAGCTCGGTGCACTTTTCTCTTGCTGACTGATATATGTTCTTGCTGGGATTTTCTTCCAAAAAACACTTGTCTCATCAGCATTAAGCACTTGATGTGGCTCATAGCCATCCTCAGAAATAATTTCCTGCAATTCATCAGGGAAATTACTTGCTGCTGTATGATCAGCTGAAGCACTTTCACCAGAAAACTTAATATTATGTAAATTATTAGGCAAATTTAACTTGTGGAACCAGCCTGTGCTAAACATACTCTTTTGCAGTCCTTCCTTATCACACACTGCTTTAAACAACTGTAAGGACTTTTCTCTAATTAAGATGAAATTAAGTGGTGCACTTTCTTTGTTTTTTGTTCGATCCACTCAAGCAACAAGTTTTCCGTTTTATTTGTTGTGATCTACGTGTCATTCTTTTCATGAGATGACATCCTAGGTTATTACACAAGTTCGTATATTCACTTCATTCTTTTTAATTGTATGAACTGATTCTTCATTAAGGCCATAGGCCCTCGCTATATCCACCACACATGAGCCACTCTTGAGCTTGTCTAATATCTCAGTTTCCTTCATAACTCCTAGACGTAAATGATTGAACCTTTTCTTGTCACTTTCAGCAACGCTTCTAGTATGTCTGCTGGGTGCCAGATGTAAACTCAATCCACAAACAATAGTAAACAGCTAGCTCCTAGCAGAGAATCGTCCTACACACGTGTGAACCGAAGGCTGGGACAAGGGTGGTAGAGGTGGCAGGGGATGGCAAACCGAACTGTGTCGACTGAGTCGACACCCTAAATTATTTTTTTTATAACCGAGACTCAGAATTGGGTTAATTCAAACGTCTCTGATGTTATCCTAACACAGTGTGACTTTGAAAAGGCAATAAATGACATGCCCATGCACTCTGCCCCAGGCCTCCCATGGCATTCAGTTGGAAGCTTTTCTCAAATCTCTCCCCCTCCATGTTTTAAATATGAGTACTCCCACCCATTTTGATTCTCGTACTCCATTCTCTTTCTGGCATTGATCTCTCAGTTTGCTCTTCCTCAATTGTACTAGACCTCATCTGGTCTGTCCTCCTGGACTTGCATGACAGTGATCATCATTTTTCAATCATCCATACTTCTTCGTATTCACCATCCCCTTGTAGCCCACACTGGCAATTTGACCAAGTGAATTGGGGCCTTTACTCGCATCTAACTGCTTTTAGTGAGGATCCTTCTTCGTCCTCCATTGATGAACTTTTACACTTCTTGACCTTAGTTTTAACTGCAGCTTCACATTCTATAGCCAAAACCTTGGGCAGGCATTCTCAGAAGTGCATGCCTTGGTGGTCTCCTGCTTGTGCTCGGGCAGTACTTTTGAAACGCACTGCGTGGGGTGGGGCAGGTACTGGTACAATAGAACCACAGAGAGACTCCTTGATTTTAAGTAGAGACGAGCGGTTGCTCATCGTGTCATCCGTGATACTAAATGCACTTGATGGCAGGATTATGTTTCCACCATCACATCTGCTTCTTCACACATCTGAATTGCTGATTACTCATGATTATTCATGATTGCAGCCATGTATAAATGTAAGTAAGTAAATTTCCTTACAGGATTCATTCCCTTTGTAACTTGTGAGTTCATTACCTTTGTACTTAGTTCAGCTATCAAAACTTTGGGGGCCCAGTCCCTGGACCCATTGTGTACCTCTAATCTGTAAATACCTTTGTAACTTGTCATGAATGTGACCAGATCTATCTGGAGTTCATTACATTTGTAACTTGCTCAGTTATCAAAATTTTGGGGCCCAGTCCCTGAACCCATTATGTACCTCTGTAATCTATTGACTACTGCCCACAGGATGGGTATGGGGTGCATAATAAACATATTAAACTAAACGAGTAACAGTGGATTAGCAAAATTCGCCTCTACACTGTACTTTGATAGAGGCGAATGGCTGAGTTAAATTAGACACATGTGCAACACTGTGTGGCAAAACATTTCCTCAGTAAAGATACCCAAGTGTTGCACATGTGTCTAATTTATCAACTTGTCGGTTCTCTGAACCATTCATCTACATTCCTGTCTTACACAGCAACATCTTGGGATCTTAATACAGAGAATTCTTTACTTGCCTAACCCTTGGGCATGACCTACTTCCACATTGGACAAATGTGATACCAGCTATGACTGCTGCACCTCTCCTGCCTACGGTATATAAGTTACTTCTTCGCACATATGCTTTGTTTTTGGATTGATGGAGTGACCACATCAACTCAAGGCTGAGAGACTGATTACCTCAAACTACTCCTGTTCTTCAGCACTCTCCTTTGTATGGACTGATGAAGCCACTGTGTGGCAAAACGTTTTCTCAATAAAGATACCTAAGTGTTGCACATGTGTCTAATTTATCACGATCTCTAATGCTTGGAATATTAAGTTCTTTCCGCATATTTAAAATTTTGGCAGTACAAGGGCATCCTAGGATGATCCTCATCGCTTTGTTTTACAGTTTTTCTAGCCCTTCAAGCTTCCAGTCAGACACGAGTGCAAGTAGTGGCGCAGCATAATCAACCAATGATCTAATATAAGCAAGATAGATAATTTTCACAATTTTAACATTAGCATCATACCTGGGATGAAAACCTGCCACAACTCTAAGTGCTCTCAGCCTTTCTTTGTATTGGCGACAAAGTCTCGTTACAACAGGTCCAAGTAGTGGAACCTCAAAGCCTAGATACCTGTACCTGCTTATATATTCTAGAAGAGACCCATCATGCAACTGGATCTGACGAACCGTGCCTCTCTGTTGAGGACGCCTGGAGTTTACCTGGAGAGAGTTCCGGGGTCAACGCCCCCGCGGCCCGGTCTATGACCAGGCCTCCTGGTGGATCAGAGCCTGATCAACCAGGCTGTTGCTGCTGGCTGCACGCAAACCAACGTACGAGCCACAGCCCGGCTGATCCGGAACTGACTTTAGGTGCTTGTCCAGTGCCAGCTTGAAGACTGCCAGGGGTCTGTTGGTAATCCCCCTTATGTGTGCTGGGAGGCAGTTGAACAGTCTCGGGCCCCTGACACTTATTGTATGGTCTCTTAACGTGCTAGTGACACCCCTGCTTTTCATTGGGGGGATGGTGCATCGTCTGCCAAGTCTTTTGCTTTCGTAGTGAGTGATTTTCGTGTGCAAGTTCGGTACTAGTCCCTCTAGGATTTTCCAGGTGTATATAATCATGTATCTCTCCCTCCTGCGTTCCAGGGAATACAGGTTTAGAAACCTCAAGCGCTCCCAGTAATTGAGGTGTTTTATCTCCGTTATGCGCGCCGTGAAAGTTCTCTGTACATTTTCTAGGTCGGCAATTTCACCTGCCTTGAAAGGTGCTGTTAGTGTGCAGCAATATTCCAGCCTAGATAGAACAAGTGACCTGAAGAGTGTCATCATGGGCTTGGCCTCCCTAGTTTTGAAGGTTCTCATTATCCATCCTGTCATTTTTCTAGCAGATGCGATTGATACAATGTTATGGTCCTTGAAGGTGAGATCCTCCGACATGATCACTCCCAGGTCTTTGACGTTGGTGTTTCGCTCTATTTTGTGGCCAGAATTTGTTTTGTACTCTGATGAAGATTTAATTTCCTCATGTTTACCATATCTGAGTAATTGAAATTTCTCATCGTTGAACTTCATGTTGTTTTCTGCAGTCCACTGAAAGATTTGGTTGATGTCCGCCTGGAGCTTTGCAGTGTCTGCAATGGAAGACACTGTCATGCAGATTCGGGTGTCATCTGCAAAGGAAGACACGGTGCTGTGGCTGACATCCTTGTCTATGTTGGATATGAGGATGAGGAACAAGATGGGAGCGAGTACTATGCCTTGTGGAACAGAGCTTTTCACCGTAGCTGCCTCGGACTTTACTCTGTTGACGACTACTCTCTGTGTTCTGTTAGTGAGGAAATTATAGATCCATCGACCGACTTTTCCTGTTATTCCTTTAGCACGCATTTTGTGCGCTATTACGCCATGGTCACACTTGTCGAAGGCTTTTGCAAAGTCTGTATATATTACATCTGCATTCTTTTTGTCTTCTAGTGCATTTAGGACCTTGTCGTAATGATCCAATAGTTGAGACAGACAGGAGCGACCTGTTCTAAACCCATGTTGCCCTGGGTTGTGTAACTGATGGGTTTCTAGATGGGTGGTGATCTTGCTTCTTAGGACCCTTTCAAAGATTTTTATGATATGGGATGTTAGTGCTATTGGTCTGTAGTTCTTTGCTGTTGCTTTACTGCCCCCTTTGTGGAGTGGGGCTATGTCTGTTGTTTTTAGTAACTGTGGGACGACCCCCGTGTCCATGCTCCCTCTCCATAGGATGGAAAAGGCTCGTGATAGGGGCTTCTTGCAGTTCTTGATGAACACAGAGTTCCATGAGTCTGGCCCTGGGGCAGAGTGCATGGGCATGTCATTTATCGCCTGTTCAAAGTCATTTGGCGTCAGGATAACATCGGATAGGCTTGTGTTAATCAAATTTTGTGGCTCTCATAAAAAATTCATTTTGATCTTCGACTCTCAGTCTGGTTAGCGGCTTGCTAAAAACTGAGTCATATTGGGACTTGAGTAGCTCACTCGTTTCCTTGCTGTCATCTGTGTAGGACCCATCTTGTTTAAGTAGGGGCCCAATACTGGACGTTGTTCTCGATTTTGATTTGGCATAGGAGAAGAAATACTTTGGGTTTCTTTCGATTTCATTTATGGCTTTTAGTTCTTCCCGCGATTCCTGACTCCTAAAGGATTCTTTTAGCTTAAGTTTGATGCTTGCTATTTCTCTGACCAGTGTCTCCCTATGCATTTCAGATACATTGACCTCTTTTAGCCGCTCTGTTATTCTTTTCCGTCGCCTGTAAAGGGAGCGCCTGTCTCTTTCTGTTTTACATCTACTCCTCCTCTTTGTTTTATCAGAGATTATCAACCCCTGGTCCTGACACGAGGCTAGTACATGATTAAGAATGTTTTGGGTGTTGGAGAATATGGTGGTGTGAATCATTATATCAGTTAATATGTTCATTATGCACCCCATACCCATCCTGTGGGTGGAAGTCAAAAGATTACAGAGGTACATAATGGGTCCAGGGACTGGGCCCCGAAGTTTTGATAGCTGAGCAAGTTACGAATGTAATGAACTCCAGGAAGATCTCAGCAAAACTAATCATATAATGATGGGGCTGGCTAGGCATAGCATTAAGTAAGGCATTAATTAGAATACTGAATAGGGTGGGACTGAGCACACCTCCCTGTGGGGTTCCTAATTCAAAATCTTTAGTTACACTTCTATGTCCTTGGAACAACACAGACGACTTTCTGTTGGACAGGTAGCCTTTAATCCAGCGGAGAAGCCATCCTCCAACATCCATTCTGGCTAGTTCACTAATGATTACATGTCGGGTGGCTACATCAAAAGCAGATTTAAGGTCAAGGAAGGTAGTGTATGAGCTGTCAGTGTGCAGAGTAAGAAAGGTGGTAATGCAATGATACACACTCCTTCCATGCATGAAACCATGCAATCGGGGAGACAAAAATTGCTTAATTCTGTACATGAGACGACTAAGAATCATCCTTTCGAATGTTTTACACAAGCAGCTAGTAAGGGATATTGGGCAAAATGAGTTTTGTTGATTGGGCTTCGGAATGGGAATAATGAGGCTGTTGGTCCATGATTTAGGGAGCTCCCCAGTGACATAATTCATGGTATATAATTCAAGTAAAGGATTACCTGGTACTCGACACAGCACTGTGAGTAATACCATCCTCCCCAGGCGACGTGGAGCTACCCCTTGTTAGTGCTGCATCAAGTTCAAAGTTAGTGAAAGGAAAGTTAGTCATCTTCCTTGTTGAGCATAAAACAAATTAGTCTCTCCCTTGCATCATATTTGTTCATTAATTTCGCCTGTGTGGTACTGGGAAGATTGTCATAGCAAGATGTAGCAGCCCAAGCACTGACTAACTCATTCGCCCTATGTAAGGGATGAGGGTGCGCGATCTGACCAGTTCTGTTACCCTTAATTCTGTTTATGTCCCTCCATGCCCGGCTAAGTGGGGTGTGAGCATTGAAACCATTGACAAATTGTTCCCAGTCTGTTTGCTGCAGCTCTGTCATACGCTCTCTGGCAGCAGCAAGAGCTGTCTAGAAGAGGCTCAGTATTTCAGGGGTACGATGGTTTTTATAGGCTAGGCCTAGTCTGCGAACAGTACGTTTCAATGTTCGAAGTTTAGAATCATTGTAATAGGTATGATTTTTATAAGACTTATGATTATTATGGAAGTCATTTGGATTTAGAGTAGTAGGAGGTTTCAGAGGCGGCTCTAAGAAGTTCTGAATACTGCTCACAAGGTCATTGTTAAAAGTCTCGACAGATGAACACTCATAGGAATTATACCAGTCAGCCACATGTGCAACAAAGTCGTCATGCTGATCAGGGGGAACAATAAAACGTTTCCATTTGAATATCCCTCCAGGAAGGTCAGTATTACCAATATCTAGTGAGGTTAGCCGTGGGAAATGATCTGATGATATATCTGTTACAATGGAAGACTCACAGCTGGCAGAAGTAATGTTGAAGCCAAGACAGATCAAGGACGCCTCCATAGATATGTGTGGGTTCAAGGTCACTTACAATTTGCACATTATCATGACTGTTTAAGAGTGACAACAGTTTATTACAATTACGATTACCAAACTGAGAGTTTTCAATGCTTTTGTGTCTTGCATTATAATCACCAATAATAAGAATAGGTTCACACTGAGCACAAGTTGGGAGCTCCAAGTAATTAAACTTATCAGCAGGAGCATACAAGTTAAATATGTTGAGAGCTGAGTTCCCTATATAAATCCTAACACCGTGATGCTGTAGCCTCTGTTTTCTTATGTGCAAGAAGTTGATGGGGAAGTGATTTTTTAATATATATAACATAAGTTAGTAGATTTGAGGTTATATGCAACAAATGATGGCAATTTAGGGGGTTGGGATTTTTCAGGGACTCTGCACTCTTGTACACACACATCATCAATGGATTCAGTAGTTACTTTATGATGACGCAATATTCCAACTTAAAATGGATAGTTTATACGAGTTTGGTTCCATTATAAAAGTCCAGGGATAGAATTCAATTTCTCAGCAAAATGGAAAAACTTACTAAATAGCAAACAGACATAATCAATATTAATATCATCAGTATTATCCTTATCCATGAGTCTCTTAAGTGCACTTCCACTATGGAGACCTCTTGGTGGCCCGGTGGCCTGGTGGCTAAAGCTCCCGCTTCACACACGGAGGGCCCGGGTTCGATTCCCGGCGGGTGGAAACATTTCGACACGTTTCCTTACACCTGTTGTCCTGTTCACCTAGCAGCAAATAGGTACCTGGGTGTTAGTCGACTGGTGTGGGTCGCATCCTGGGGGACAAGATTAAGGACCCCAATGGAAATAAGTTAGACAGTCCTCGATGACGCACTGACTTTCTTGGGTTATCCTGGGTGGCTAACCCTCCGGGGATTAAAAATCCGAACGAAATCTTATCTTATCTTTGTATACAGAGGTCACGACGTTCTTGGTCTGTGAATGTATGGAAGGTGACACTATCCCTCACACTCACCTCTCCCCTTTTATTCCCCTCAAGGAAGGTTCCTTGATGTTGGTGAGGGGCTCTTGATTTAGGGAATTAGATATGTGCTCCAGTTCCCCAAATTAAGCCTGAATGCCTTCCACATCCCCCCCCAGGCGCTGTATAATCCTCCGGGTTTAGCGCTTCCCCCTTGATTATAATAATAATAATCCCCTTTTATTGCACTCATCACTATCATCACATGTACCACTTCCCTCATCATTATGACCAGTGATACGCACACCATTATCGACAACCTCAGTATCTATCAATACATTACACATGTGCAACTCTTGGGTATCTTTATTGAGGAAACGTTTCGCAACACAGTGGCTTCATCAGTCCATACGTAGGAGAAACTTGAAGAACAGGAGGAGAATGAGGTAATCAGTCCCTCAACCTTGAGTCGATGTGTTCAGTCCATCAATCGACTCGACTCGACTCGACTCAAGGTTGAGGGACTGATTACCTCATTCTCCTCCTGTTCTTCAAGTTTCTCGTACGTATGGACTGATGAAGCCACTGTGTGGCGAAACGTTTCCTCAATAAAGATACCCAAGAGTTGCACATGTGTCTAATTTATCAACATGTCGGTTCTCTGAACCATTCATCTACAAATACATTACACTCATCAATTTGACTGTCATGATGGTCTTCACTGCCCTTATCATCTTCACTGTGATTGTAAACACCACTATCAGATTCATCATTATCGTAATTATTAGCACCACTGCAATCATCAGTTTGTTCATCACCACAATCATTTTCATAATGAACATCAAAATGGTATACAATACCGACAGGTTGTTAGGTAAGACACATATGCAACAGTTAGACAACTTTATTCCGAAACGTTTCGCCTACACAGTAGGCTTCTTCAGTCGAATACAGAAAATAGGCAGGAACAGTAGAGATGTGAAGACGATGTAATCAGTCCATCACCCTTGTAGTCGTAGAATTTGAGGTTGTCAGTCCCTCGGCCTGGAGAAGTTCAGTTCCATAGTCAGGAACTATCTGAAGATCAAGCGACAGTGCGGAGACTTAAATACTGTCGGAAGGAGAGGTGCAGAGTAGTAGTAGTAGTAGTAGTAGTAGTAGTGAAAATGTAACCACTGAAAGGTCATGTCCCTCTCAGATCCAACACTTCTCACTTGAAAAGCTTGTCCAAGGTGTTTTCTGTACCAAGATGCCATGTGTTGCAGTGTCTGGCAAGATGAACATCAAAATGGTATACAATACCGACAGGTTGTTAGGTAAGACACATATGCAACAGTTAGACAGTATTTAAGTCTCCGCACTGTCGCTTGATCTTCAGATAGTTCCTGACTATGGAACTGAACTTCTCCAGGCCGAGGGACTGACAACCTCAAATTCTACGACTTTAAGGGTGATGGACTGATTACATCGTCTTCACATCTCTACTGTTCCTGCCTACTTTCTGTATTCGACTGAAGAAGCCTACTGTGTAGGCGAAACGTTTCGGAATAAAGTTGTCTAACTGTTGCATATGTGTCTTACCTAACAACCTGTCGGTATTGTATACCATTTTGATGTTCATCTTGTCAGACACTGCAACACGTGGCATCTTGGTACAGAAAACACCTTGGACAAGCTTTTCAAGTGAGAAGTGTTGGATCTGAGAGGGACATGACCTCTCAGTGGCCTCTCACTACTACTACTACTACTACCCTGCACCTCTCCTTCCGACAGTATTTAAGTCTCCGCACTGTCGCTTGATCTTCAGATAGTTCCTGACTATGGAACTGAACTTCTCCAGGCCGAGGGACTGACAACCTCAAATTCTACGACTTTAAGGGTGATGGACTGATTACATCGTCTTCACATCTCTACTGTTCCTGCCTACTTTCTGTATTCGACTGAAGAAGCCTACTGTGTAGGCGAAACGTTTCGGAATAAAGTTGTCTAACTGTTGCATATGTGTCTTACCATTTTCATAATGGCTGACACTCTGTGGGTTGATGTACTCATTTGCAACCTCTAAGTTTTTCCTTGTGGTGCTCAAGTTGTTTCAGTCACCATTGTTGCTTCTCCAGTACTGTTATGCGCAGCTTCATGTTGTGTACCACCCCAGCAAGACTAGCTTCAACTGGAGGTATGAAGTCCCGGTCAGCTGAGCCAGGTGGCTGACTGACAGCTGACTCAGCCAGACAGGTGGTGTCAACACCAACAACATCACTTGTGTTGAACATCAAAATGGTATACAATACCGACAGGTTGTTAGGTAAGACACATATGCAACAGTTAGACAACTTTATTCCGAAACGTTTCGCCTACACAGTAGGCTTCTTCAGTCGAATACAGAAAGTAGGCAGGAACAGTAGAGATGTGAAGACGATGTAATCAGTCCATCACCCTTAAAGTCGTAGAATTTGAGGTTGTCAGTCCCTCGGCCTGGAGAAGTTCAGTTCCATAGTCAGGAACTATCTGAAGATCAAGCGACAGTGCGGAGACTTAAATACTGTCGGAAGGAGAGGTGCAGGGTAGTAGTAGTAGTAGTAATAGTAGTAGTGAGAGGCAACTGAGAGGTCATGTCCCTCTCAGATCCAACCCTTCTCACTTGAAAAGCTTGTTCAAGGTGTTTTCTGTACCAAGATGCCACGTGTTGCAGTGTCTGACAAGATGAACATCAAAATGGTATACAATACCGACAGGTTGTTAGGTAAGACACATATGCAACAGTTAGACAACTTTATTCCGAAACGTTTCGCCTACACAGTAGGCTTCTTCAGTCGAATACAGAAAGTAGGCAGGAACAGTAGAGATGTGAAGACGATGTAATCAGTCCATCACCCTTAAAGTCGTAGAATTTGAGGTTGTCAGTCCCTCGGCCTGGAGAAGTTCAGTTCCATAGTCAGGAACTATCTGAAGATCAAGCGACAGTGCGGAGACTTAAATACTGTCGGAAGGAGAGGTGCAGGGTAGTAGTAGTAGTAGTAGTAGTAGTAGTAATAGTAGTAGTGAGAGGCAACTGAGAGGTCATGTCCCTCTCAGATCCAACCCTTCTCACTTGAAAAGCTTGTTCAAGGTGTTTTCTGTACCAAGATGCCACGTGTTGCAGTGTCTGACAAGATGAACATCAAAATGGTATACAATACCGACAGGTTGTTAGGTAAGACACATATGCAACAGTTAGACAACTTTATTCCGAAACGTTTCGCCTACACAGTAGGCTTCTTCAGTCGAATACAGAAAGTAGGCAGGAACAGTAGAGATGTGAAGACGATGTAATCAGTCCATCACCCTTAAAGTCGTAGAATTTGAGGTTGTCAGTCCCTCGGCCTGGAGAAGTTCAGTTCCATAGTCAGGAACTATCTGAAGATCAAGCGACAGTGCGGAGACTTAAATACTGTCGGAAGGAGAGGTGCAGGGTAGTAGTAGTAGTAGTAGTAGTAGTAATAGTAGTAGTGAGAGGCAACTGAGAGGTCATGTCCCTCTCAGATCCAACCCTTCTCACTTGAAAAGCTTGTTCAAGGTGTTTTCTGTACCAAGATGCCACGTGTTGCAGTGTCTGACAAGATGAACATCAAAATGGTATACAATACCGACAGGTTGTTAGGTAAGACACATATGCAACAGTTAGACAACTTTATTCCGAAACGTTTCGCCTACACAGTAGGCTTCTTCAGTCGAATACAGAAAGTAGGCAGGAACAGTAGAGATGTGAAGACGATGTAATCAGTCCATCACCCTTAAAGTCGTAGAATTTGAGGTTGTCAGTCCCTCGGCCTGGAGAAGTTCAGTTCCATAGTCAGGAACTATCTGAAGATCAAGCGACAGTGCGGAGACTTAAATACTGTCGGAAGGAGAGGTGCAGGGTAGTAGTAGTAGTAGTAGTAGTAGTAATAGTAGTAGTGAGAGGCAACTGAGAGGTCATGTCCCTCTCAGATCCAACCCTTCTCACTTGAAAAGCTTGTTCAAGGTGTTTTCTGTACCAAGATGCCACGTGTTGCAGTGTCTGACAAGATGAACATCAAAATGGTATACAATACCGACAGGTTGTTAGGTAAGACACATATGCAACAGTTAGACAACTTTATTCCAAAACGTTTCGCCTACACAGTAGGCTTCTTCAGTCGAATACAGAAAGTAGGCAGGAACAGTAGAGATGTGAAGACGATGTAATCAGTCCATCACCCTTAAAGTCGTAGAATTTGAGGTTGTCAGTCCCTCGGCCTGGAGAAGTTCAGTTCCATAGTCAGGAACTATCTACTACTACTACTACTACCCTGCACCTCTCCTTCCGACAGTATTTAAGTCTCCGCACTGTCGCTTGATCTTCAGATAGTTCCTGACTATGGAACTGAACTTCTCCAGGCCGAGGGACTGACAACCTCAAATTCTACGACTTTAAGGGTGATGGACTGATTACATCGTCTTCACATCTCTACTGTTCCTGCCTACTTTCTGTATTCGACTGAAGAAGCCTACTGTGTAGGCGAAACGTTTCGGAATAAAGTTGTCTAACTGTTGCATATGTGTCTTACCTAACATCACTTGTGTTGATAGCAGACGTGATCGTACTCTGTTGATGTACTCCCAGAGTGACTCGCTCAACCACATTGTCTGAAATCAGGCATGGGTCAGTATTCAGACATGAAGTATCTGGTAGGCCTACGGCCTCATCATGGGGGGTGATGAAATTGAGACACATGTGCAACATCTGGGTATCTTTATTGTAGACGTTTCGCCATCCAGTGGCTTCATCAATACAAATTCCAGGACATAACTTGAAGACAGGAGAACTATGTACAGAAGATGAGGTAATCAGTCCCTCAACCTTGGAGTAGGTGCGAAGAGCACCGTAGTCGTGGAGATTCTGAAGCAGAAGCAAGGTGCCTGACGCTTATATAGTAACGTCAGGTGGAAATGGGACGGGTAGCAGACGAGGGCATAGTCACTGGTAGGCGGGATTCCCCAGTGGAAGTAGGTCCTACCCAAAGAGATGGGTTAGTTGTAGTAGCAGTTGTCGTAGTCGTGAAGGTTATGTACATGTCCTCAGAATCAAGATTCCATGATGTTGCAGTGTCTGACAGGTTGTGCAAGAATGGTATACAATACCGACAAGATGAAATTGAAACATGTGCAACATGTTGCACATGTGTCTCAATTTCATCTTGTCGGTATTGTATTCCATTCTTGCACATGGGGGGTGATGGGTGAGGCGGGAGCCCTGCGGCTGGCGATGTGGGCAGCTTTCACTCTGCAGTCAGCATGAGCAGCTGTGACTCCTGGAGTCTTACAATTGATACATTGTAACGCAACGGTCTGGTGTTTCTTGATCATATTATAGCACTGGTGAGAAGGATGGGCCTTGGCACACACTGCACACCAGTGTGACTTGGCTGGGCATTTCCAAGCAATGTGACCCCAGCGCTGACACTTATAGCATCTACGGTGAGGTGGTTTGTACAAGACTATTTTGTAACTCCTGTTAAGCGCTGCACGAGAGTAGATATATGATGGTGGAGTCCCTTGGCCAATCCACTCAGCCAATATTAGATCATTTGGAAGTCGACGAGGGTTTGCAACTTGATCTGACAACAGGAATTTAGGATCCAAGTACTTATTGACATTGTGGATCACAGTAAGCACTTTAGGTGATCTTGGCGTGGCAGGCTTCAAGAACATTTTATTGATAGTAATAAAGGAGTGGAACAAACTACCTGCACATGTCAAAGCCAGTCATAGCATGAACCAGTTCAAGAAGAGATCCAAGAGGTACCTAATGAATGTGGCTACAGAAGGAGAGGAGAGTGATGTACATAACTGAATTTACCTTATCCCTAGTATATATCCTTTTATTGTAACCGCTTTTCACATAGTTAAATTACTTACCTGTTATAACTTTAAGGTTTTAACAAGAATTATTACAAGGACCCCAATGGAAATAAGTTACTTTGAATGACTTTTTGGGGGCTATCCTGGAGGATAATCTATATATATGCTGCTATGTATGATAATTTATGTAAATGTATTTATGTGTACTTGTAACTGGATGAACTAACTTATTCCACCTTGGTCGAGGTTTCATTTCCGGACACTGGAAGACAGGGTTCCACCTTGGTCGAGGTTACATTTCCGGACACTGGAAGACAGGGTTCCACCTTGGTCGAGGTTTCATTTCCGGACACTGGAAGACAGGGTTCCACCTTGGTCGAGGTTACATTTCCGGACACTGGAAGACAGGGTTCCACCTTAGTCGAGGTTTCATTTCCGGACACTGGAAGACAGGGTTCGATACGGCGCACGTTGTTAGTGGCTCTGTAAACCACAACAACAACAACAACAAATGTTTTCTCCATGAAGATTTATGAGTAATTATGTTGTTGAAGGCAGCAAGATCCTCCAAGATGAGTGATAAGGTGAGAAATATTGATGTTGAGAATGATGTGAGTTATTTATGATCTCATAGACCTAACTTTTGTACTTTTATTGATGGTAAATATTAACCTTCACTCGTGTATCTTACACTAATATATTTCTCCCAGGTCCTCACTTATTATGTATTATATATTTGTATTTTGAGTTATTATTGACTGTCTTATAAGTGATTTAGGTTCTCATAGGCCTAGATCATAACTTTTCTTTAACCAAAGATAAAAATTTCGTCTTGTATATTTCACTAATATATCTTACAGGTACTGCTGTGTAACTTAATTTGTCTATTATAATATAATTTTGTGGTATATAGTGTCCCTGGGGATCAATTTAGGCTCTCATAGGCCTATTTTTATGGTTTTGTTTAACAAAATATACAGATGTCATTCTCTAGTTTTTATTAATTTTTTCTTGCAGGTGTCGGTGTGTTGGCATTATTTTACCTATTATATTATTATTTTGTTGTATACTTCCCACCTGACAATTAATTTAGACCTTCACAGGTCTATATATTTAGTTTTGTTTAACAAGAGGTAAATATTGTATGTTAACTTGTTTTATTACAGCTTCATAATCATTCATAGCATCATATGTGTAGATTATCCACCAGAATAATCTAAGAAAGCCAGACAAAGTGACTTCTTTCCATTGTGATCCTTGTAATAACTTATTATTTATATGTATCTTAAAATAGGTAGGTAACTTAGCTATGTGAAAATCAGTTACTATAGAATAAGGTATGGAAATAAGGTTTTAGTTTAGTTTAATATGTTTATTATGCACCCCATACCCATCCTGTGGGCGGTAGTCAAAAGATTACAGAGGTACATAATTGGTCCAGGGACTGGACTCCAAAGTTTTGATAGCTGAGCAAGTTACAAAGGTAATGAACTAGATCTGGTCATAATCATGACCAAGTTACAAAGGTAATGAGCTCCAGGTAGAGCTGGTCACACTCATGAATAATTGCAAAGGTAATGAATCATAAACACATTAATCATGAGAATTTACAAAGGTAATGAGCTCCAGGTAGAGCTGGTCACAATCATGACAAGTTTCAAAGGTAATGAATGATAAACACGTTATCACATGATTACAATCATAGACAAATTACAGAGTAATGAGCAGTAAACAAACATAGCAGGGAATTCATCCATTGCCCCAACAACAGATGTTGCTAGGTGCCTGTCTCTCCTCGGCAGACAGCCATTGCAAACAGCAGCAAGTTGCCCTGGGATCTGCTGCTTGCACGAGCACCATCGACCCTCCCCAAGAGGTCCAAGAAGCCAGTGACTCCGTTAGCAGCCTGATGAAGAGCTCCCCTAGGGACATGTCAGCGTCCTGGTGGACGCCAAGTTGATTGAAGATCCCAGGCCCTCGTGTGCACGGATGTTGAAGCTTGAGGAACTGAGTACACACTGCCTGTGGCACACCTGACAGCTGCCTCGCGGTCGAACTCCACGATGCTGTCCCTGTAGTGGAAGTTCCTGTGAGCCCGGCACTCCCTGCAGTGCCATCGCTGACATCGTGGGTTAGGGGAGAAGTACCCTCTACTGATGGGGTGGCGCTGGGAGTTGGGTGGGTGAGGCGGGGGAGACGCGCAGGTGTTGAGGCGTTATGAAAGGGTCACTGTTTACTACACACGCCCTCCCCCTCCCCCCAGCGGAGAGGGGGGGAGGCGCTGACTGGTCCTGACTCGACAACACCAAATCCTCTGAAACTGCACAACACTTCAACTATTTACGCTGAAACGATGCACTGGGATGTCCGTTCGCTGCTCTGGTATCTTCTCCAAGCATTCACACTGAGTTCTGTTAAGTAGGGACCTGGTCAGCCTCTTTGACCAGGAGCTATCCTTGAAAATCCCGCAGCTAGCCCGCTACACAACCTGCCGTGTCGGCCATGTTGACAGTTGAGTGGAAATAAGGTAATTACCTATTGTATATCTAGAGGGGGTTTTGGGGGTCAACACCCCTGCAACCCAGTCTGTGACCAGGCCTCATGGTGGATCAGGGCCAGATGAACCAGGCTGTTACTGTTGGCTGCACGCAACCCGGCGTATAAACTACAGCCCAGCTGGTCAGGTCCTGACTTTAGGTGCTTGTCCAGTGCCAGCTTGAAGACTGCCAGGGGTCTACTGGTAATCCTCCTTATGTATGCTAGGAGGCAGTTGAACAGTCTTGGGCCCCTGGCACTTATTGTGTTGTCTCTTATCATGCTAGTGGTGCCCCTGCTTTTCACTGGCGGGATGTTGCATCGTCTGCCAAGTCTTTTGCTTTCATAAGGAGTGATTTTCGTATGCAAGTTTGGTACTATTTCCTCTAGGATTTTCCAAGTGTATATAATCATGTATCTCTTCTGCCTGCATTCTTGGGAGTACAGGTTGAGGAATTTTAAGCATTCCCAGTAATTGAGGTGTTTTATCGCAGTATGTGTGCCGTGAAGGTTCTCTGTACATTTTCTAGATCAGCAATTTCACCAGCCTTGAAAGGTGGTGTTAGTGCACAGCAATATTCCAACCTAAATAGAACAAGCAACCTGAAGAGTGTCATCATGGGCTTGGCATCCTTAGTTCTGAAGGATCTCATTATGCATCCTGTCATTTTTCTAGCAGATGCGATTGATACAGTGTTGTGGTCTTTGAAGGTGAGATCCTCTGACATTATCATTCCCAGGCCTTTTACATTAGTTTTTCACTCTATTATGTCGTTGGAGTTTGTTTTATACCCTTATACAGTTTTAATTTCCTCACGTTTTCCACATTAGAGTAATTGAAATTTCTCATCATTGATCTTCATAGTGTTTTCTACAGCCCATTTAAAGATTTGGTTGATGTCTGCCTGGAGTCTTGCATTATCTTCAACAGAGGACACTGTCATGCAAATTCAGATGTTATCTGCGAAGGAAGACACGGTGCTGTGGCTTACATCCCTGTCTATGTCAGATATGAGGATGAGGAACAGGATGGGAGCAAGTACAGTGGTACCTTGAGTTTCGGCCGTAATCCGTTCCAGAAGCTCGGCTGAAACTCAAAACGGCCGAAAGTCAAAGCAATATTTCCCATAAGAAATAATGTAAATCCAATTAATCCATTCCAGATTCCAAAAAAATATTCACAAAAATTACATTTTTTAAAGAATAATTATAGTTTTACATACACAAAGCAATTATAAATACATATACTACTTAAATGAATAATGAAATAGATAAATAAACATTTAAAATCACATTTACTTATGTGATGAATGGTTTGAAAAACCGACAAGTTGAAGATTGAGACACTTATGTAACATATGGGAATCTTTATTCAGGAAACGTTTCGCCACACAGTGGCTTCATCAGTCCAATACAAAGTAGAAAGGCGTAAGGAGAGGAGGAGTTTGAGGTAATCAGTCCCTCAGTCTGGAGTCGATGAGTTCAGTCCATCAATCTTGTAGAATGTACAGCATAGGGCTGTAGACGTGGCTTATATACTGTAGTCAGGTGAGGCGAAGCATGAAGAGGCGGGATCATACTGGTATCATCCACTCGTCGAAGTAGGTCTTCGTCCAAAGACCTACTGTTGGCATCTGGAAGGTAGGGAGGAGGAATGAGGGAGGACTTATTACTGTTTGGAAAGGGAATCCCCCTCAACCACTGCCTCCATCATGTTCCAACATTTACACTCAAGAGTAGAACTATTATTATCTCATACAGTGAAGGCCAGTTAAGGTCTCTTAACAATAACCAGGTATGTTGGGCTGCAATCATTCACATTATAGACTCATAGGTCTTACTAGTTCCATCTGCATATTAATGGAACCTGTGTTTAACAGAAGACTAATGTGGTACTTGGAGGCAACTGTATATTCCCACAGTAGGTTGGATGCAGAAGGAACCATTTTACAATTGATATTCTACGCTGGCTTGATGTGTACATTTGCAGTGCCATTGCTGAAGGTCAGTTTGTGGTGGCAGCTTATGATGCTTCATGACAATATCACATATCTGAGGTCCATTATTTTGTTGAAAATAAGAAAAAGTTTTGGAGTGAGATTAACAAGTTAAGAAAGCCTAGAGAACAAATGGATTTGTCAGTTAAAAATAGGAGAGGCGAGTTATTAAATGGAGAGTTAGAGGTATTGGGAAGATGGAGGGAATATTTTGAGGAATTGTTAAATGTTGATGAAGATAGGGAAGCTGTGATTTCGTGTATAGGACAAGGAGGAATAACATCTTGTAGGAGTGAGGAAGAGCCAGTTGTGAGTGTGGGGGAAGTTCGTGAGGCAGTAGGTAAAATGAAAGGGGGTAAGGCAGCTGGGATTGATGGGATAAAGATAGAAATGTTAAAAGCAGGTGGGGATATAGTTTTGGAGTGGTTGGTGCAATTATTTAATAAATGTATGGAAGAGGGTAAGGTACCTAGGGATTGGCAGAGAGCATGCATAGTTCCTTTGTATAAAGGCAAAAGGGATAAAAGAGAGTGCAAAAATTATAGGGGGATAAGTCTGCTGAGTATACCTGGTAAAGTGTATGGTAGAGTTATTATTGAAAGAATTAAGAGTAAGACGGAGAATAGGATAGCAGATGAACAAGGAGGCTTTAGGAAAGGTAGGGGGTGTGTGGACCAGGTGTTTACAGTGAAACATATAAGTGAACAGTATTTAGATAAGGCTAAAGAGGTCTTTGTGCCATTTATGGATTTGGAAAAGGCGTATGACAGGGTGGATAGGGGGGCAATGTGGCAGATGTTGCAAGTGTATGGTGTAGGAGGTAGGTTACTGAAAGCAGTGAAGAGTTTTTACGAGGATAGTGAGGCTGAAGTTAGAGTATGTAGGAAAGAGGGAAATTATTTCCCACTAAAAGTAGGCCTTAGACAAGGATGTGTGATGTCACCGTGGTTGTTTAATATATTTATAGATGGGGTTGTAAGAGAAGTAAATGCAAGGGTCTTGGCAAGAGGCGTGGAGTTAAAAGATAAAGAATCACACACAAAGTGGGAGTTGTCACAGCTGCTCTTTGCTGATGACACTGTGCTCTTGGGAGATTCTGAAGAGAAGTTGCAGAGATTGGTGGATGAATTTGGTAGGGTGTGCAAAAGAAGAAAATTAAAGGTGAATACAGGAAAGAGTAAGGTTATGAGGATAACAAAAAGATTAGGTGATGAAAGATTGAATATCAGATTGGAGGGAGAGAGTATGGAGGAGGTGAATGTATTCAGATATTTGGGAGTGGATGTGTCAGCGGATGGGTCTATGAAAGATGAGGTGAATCATAGAATTGATGAGGGGAAAAGAGTGAGTGGTGCACTTAGGAGTCTGTGGAGACAAAGAACTTTGTCCTTGGAGGCAAAGAGGGGAATGTATGAGAGTATAGTTTTACCAACGCTCTTATATGGGTGTGAAGCATGGGTGATGAATGTTGCAGCGAGAAGAAGGCTGGAGGCAGTGGAGATGTCATGTCTGAGGGCAATGTGTGGTGTGAATATAATGCAGAGAATTCGTAGTTTGGAAGTTAGGAGGAGGTGCGGGATTACCAAAACTGTTGTCCAGAGGGCTGAGGAAGGGTTGTTGAGGTGGTTCGGACATGTAGAGAGAATGGAGCGAAACAGAATGACTTCAAGAGTGTATCAGTCTGTAGTGGAAGGAAGGCGGGGTAGGGGTCGGCCTAGGAAAGGTTGGAGAGAGGGGGTAAAGGAGGTTTTGTGTGTGAGGGGCTTGGACTTCCAGCAGGCATGCGTGAGCGTGTTTGATAGGAGTGAATGGAGACAAATGGTTTTTAATACTTGACGTGCTGTTGGAGTGTGAGCAAAGTAACATTTATGAAGGGGTTCAGGGAAACCGGCAGGCCGGACTTGAGTCCCGGAGATGGGAAGTACAGTGCCTGCACTCTGAAGGAGGGGTGTTAATGTTGCAGTTTAAAAACTGTAGTGTAAAGCACCCTTCTGGCAAGACAGTGATGGAGTGAATGATGGTGAAAGTTTTTCTTTTTCGGGCCACCCTGCCTTGGTGGGAATCGGCCAGTGTGATAATAAAAAAATAATAATAATTATTTTGGACTGTAAGGACAACTTTCATGTTTCCTCAAGTCCTTTATGACAGATCAATACTATTTCAGTGTCCAGATTAATAACAATTTCTCACCTGACTGTTCAAGCAGAAGGTATTCCACAAAGTGTATTCTTAGCACAACCTTCTACTCAGTCGATAAAACAAGTGGAGTTCTAAAGAAATAACTATGAATTTAGTCGACTGGAACAATGGAATTGGTTGAAAATAGGACTCAAAGTGGGCAAAAATGCCAATGCATAAATGTTGCCAATATTGCTAACTTTACTAAGACGTAGTTATGTAAATTTTCCATAAAATTTCGTACTTTTGGTGTCATTACCATCAGGAAAAGATTCTCTATCATTTCATAAGATTTTTTTTTTTTTTTTTTAAATTTTTCGACCCTGAGAGTGAGTTAAGGATCGGGGGTATCAATTTTGAAAGGGTTAATGGTGATTGTGGTGGACAAAGATGAGATTATTTTGTGTTGATTGTACACAATAAACAATTGTATAATCTTGCAACTTTGTTGTGTCAGAATTAATTGTTGCAGAGATTTTTGTTGAGTATTTCCACTTTGTTAAAGTGAACTGTGTTAAACTCTGACTTTACTGAATTTCCTATTATTGATAGTTTCCCTCAGCCTTGTAGTGATCTCTCACCTATACTGGTGTCACACATTTACTGAATACTGTATACTACTAATAATAATAATAATAATAATAATAATAATAATAATAATAATGAAGATAAAGATAAATTTTAAATTTTCTTTGCAGGTCATCCTGGTACAAGAGGCTGATACTTGCAGTGTCAATACTGCAGGTAATCATGACACCAGAGTCTGGCACTTGGAGTGTCAATACCACAGGTCATTCTGACACCACTGTCTGGCACTTGTAGTGTCAATACTACAGGTCATCCTGACACCAGGGTCTGGTACTTGTAGTGTCAGTAATGCAGGTTATCCTGACACCAGAGTCTGGCACTTGTAGTGTCAATACTACAGGTCATTCTGACACCATTGTCTGGCACTTGTAGTGTCAATACTACAGGTCATCCTGACACCAGAGTCTGGCACTTGTAGTGTCAATACTACAGGTCATTCTGACACCATTGTCTGGCACTTGTAGTGTCAATACTACAGGTCATCCTGACACCAGAGTCTGGTACTTGTAGTGTCAATGTCAATGATAGAAATTTTGTGTAAGCTCTGTAAATAATGTAGTGCATATATACTTACAGGACTAACTATACTTACAGGACTAACTATAGTCTTTTATTACAGTTACAAGACTAACTACAGTGTTAATACAATGGCAACACTCAATACAGTGTAAATAATAGTGACAGTAACTACAGTGTGAATAATACAGTGACAACACTATAACAGCAGTGTTGGTAATACAACATTTATAGTGCCAACAAGAGTGTCATAAGGTTAATGTGTCATAAACACTGAAACATCTGCTAGTGTAACCCTTCCTATTCCTCAGACACTATATTACCCTTACAGGTTTAGTGCTTGTTATATATATATATATAATAATAATAATAGAATATTACAGAAATATTAGTTTTCATTGTAATAAAATGTTCTCAAGATCTCTAGATAAGCAGTTTAATATGTGAGAATATTATTGTTCAGTATGTCTAATATACCTGAAAAACAATGTGTTGAAGCTACACAATGTACAGTTGTTCATGTAGGTGACCAACTAGATCAACATTCACACTCGCTCAAACAGCCTTCCTCGCAACAACCTCAGTGTGTATCACTGACCAGATTTATTAAAGATAAAACACTTCGGTGTTCAGTGTGTCTTAAAGCATTTTCTAAAAAATCAACTTTAAAAAGTCACATGAGAACGCATACTGGAGAGAAACAGTATGAGTGTTTTGAATGTTTGAGAGACTTTTATCTAAAATCAAGTTTAGAAAGTCACATGAGAACTCATACTGGAGAGAAACCATATCAGTGTTCAGAATGTCCCAAACGCTTTTCTGAAAAAATAAGTTTAGAAAGACACTTGAGAATTCATACTGGAGAGAAACCATTTCAGTGTTCAGAATGTCCAAAAAGGTTTAATCAGAAATCAGGTTTAAAAAGTCACATAAGAATTCATACTGGAGAGAAATCATTTCAGTGTTCAGAATGTCTGAAAAACTTTCCTGATAAATCATGTTTAGTAAGACACATAAGAACTCATACTGGAGAGAGACCATTTCGCTGTCCAGAATGTCTGAAAAAGTTTTCTGAAAAATCAAGTTTAGGAAGACATATGAAAACTCATACTGGAGAAAAACCATATCAGTGTCCAGAATGTCTGAAAAACTTTTCTGAAAAACAATATTTAATATGTCACATGAGAACTCATACTGGGGAGAAATCAAATCAGTGTTCAGAATGTTTGAAAAAGTTTTCTCAAAAATCAAGTTTAGTAAGACACATGAGAACTCATACTGGAGAGAAACCATATCATTGTCCAGAATGTTTGAAAAACTTTTCTGAAAAATCAAATTTAGTAACCCACATGAAAATTCATACTAGAGAGAAAAACAAACAAACAGATATCAGTGTTCAGAAAGTCTAAAAGATTTTAATGAAAAATCAAGTTTAGTAAGACACCTGAGAACTCATACTGGAGTGAAACAATATTAATGTTCAGTGTTAAAAAAGTTTTCAGAAAAATCTAATTTAGTAAAACACAATCATCCACTAAGAATATTAAATCAGGAAAATGTTATTAGGTATGCCCACTGGTAGCCACCTATGGGAAAAACTTTACATCTGTACTATAAGACAAATATCAAAACTGCCTTCTTAGAAAACCTGACAGGCTTATATAAGTTGGGAAGATAAAACAGGTGGGCCAGATGGTGCTGTCACCCCTGGTGCTGGTGCTGTCTTGGAGGAAGGGAGGGAGACAGGGGTTCTGGTGCTGGGAAAAAGGTATAGACAAAATATGGAAACTCCAGAGTTACGAAATAGCAATACCACTGGAAATGGCAAACAAGGGAAATGATGCTCTGAGGAATAGTTTAGATGCACTACCAGTAAAAACTGGTGGAGGCACCATTGATAGTACAGGTGCTGTAGATAGCGGTGAGTCAAAAAAAAGCACCAGTAGGGAGTGCAGACATGAAAAAAACCATGGCAAACAGAAATAAAACCTATGGGTATCTGCAGGCATGGAATATCTAGAATAACTGGTGAGATTGCAAATTTTGATCATCCCTGAGAATGTTGTGCCCACATGACAACAGGAGAATACAGCTTTCCTTCCTGTAATTTCTTTCACCCTGAAATGTGTTCTCTTAGTTCAGGAAAGACAATGCTCTATATACGTATTTTGTCAGGAGCACAACCTAAAGGGAGCAAGAAGATACAGATCTTTCAGACCATGGGAAGCAAAATAAACCTGAATGTCCATACATGATGCATGAGATCATTTCCTACAAAAGTTGTACATAATTCAGGCAGAAGCCCATTTGTTGCTGTGGGTGCAGACTACACAGAGTTTCATGATGTAGTTTTTGGTTATACAGTTTAACCCCAGATTTCGTCAGGTGTGGATATCGTGCAATTCAGATTTTGACCACTTTTTTGGGCGAAATTTTATCCCAGGTTTCATACATCCGCTTGGAAATTGTCCATACCAGATGTGTCCACCTGTTGCGGGACGTGGCTGCTCATGGAAATAAGTCACTCTGAGATTTTTGGGTTATCCCAGGTTTTCTACACATGTGCTGCTATGTGTGATAATCTATGTAACTTTATTTGTGTATACCTGAATAAACTTACTTATGTTTGTGACTCAAGTCTGCCTTTGTTACTTGTTCACTAAGAGTGTCCCTCTAGTCTTAACGCCATAGTAATAATACTAATATGTAATAATAATGACTTGGGCTCATTAAATGTCTTATGTTAATATAGACATTTTCATTAATCCATCAATGATATTTTCTTCAAAATTATATAAGAAACACGTTACATAGCATATAAACATGCAATGTTTATATGCTATGGAAGGGTGGTAGGCGGGCAGAGGGAAAACATTACGTTTTCTCTGGTCCAGCACCAGAGAAAACATGTATGAATCTGCGTTGGCCCAGTCACCCCCCTTAATACTTAATGCTTTTGTTTACAATTTTCGGCATGAATTATTCATTACTTCTCCCTTTGTTTATGATGCCATCTAAAGGTAGTTGTTAGAAACAATTAAACTCAGTGAACATGGTATGTCGATGGTAATAATATGGCTCTGGGCCACATTAAATATCATGTAGCTACGTAGATGTGTAGCAAGGCGGACTACATACCTGCATCTATTGGCTACCTGTACTACCTACCTACTACTCACCTCTCACCCTACATTAAGACTACAAATATTTTAAGGTAAGTAATGAATGTACTGTGTATGTATTTTACTTTTTATTGTGTTTTTTAATGCCTAGTTCTGTTACTAACTTAATATAAGTTAGTGTAAACTAGACAACCCTATGCCTGTTGGGGAATCTATTGTGGCTTTGGGGAAGTCCATGTGGGTTGGATGTAAGTGGCCAACAAGAGTCTTCAATAAAGGTATGTAATAGTGATTTAAATGTTCATTTATACATTAAAATTAGTCATTTATATTTATTTCTCATTGTTTTCTGCATATAAAGCTATAGCTATTCTCTATAAAATTGATTTTTGTTAATATTTTTGGGTTTCTGGAATTGATTAATTGAATTAAGTGTATTTTTGTAAGTGCTTTTGTAAGTGTATTTTGGGGGGTCTGAAACAGACTAATCTAATTTACATTATTCCTTATGGGAACAAATTCATTCAGTAATGGCACTCGAACAGCCTTCTGGAACGAAAACTTCAGTTTTTGTCCATTTCGGATTTCAACCAACCCTCGGGAATGGATTAAGGATGAAAACTGGGGTTCCACTGTACTCTAGTATAACAAGTCAACCATATCCTAAATGAAACAAACTGGAAAGATATCCTAAACATGGATCTGAACCTTGGCCTAGAAAGAATTAACTCTGTGGTGCTTTATGAAAAAGGAAGAGTTGTAAACTAGAAAGAGAGAGATGCTTCCTATACAGGTGAAGGCAAAGAATCACAGAGCTGCTGAAAGAGGCCAATATATCTAAAATACAAAGGGAGGCACTGGGCAGAGAAATAGCAAATATTGAGCTTAAGCTTAAGGAACCATACAGGAGACAAGAAACTCAGGAAGAAAAAAAAAATAATTTTCTTATGCCAACATCCAGTATTGGACCCTTACTTAGATGAGATGGGTCTTACACAGATGACAGCAAGGAAATGAATGAGATACTAAAGGCCCAGTATGACTCGGTGTTTAGTGAGCCAATAACCAGGCTGAATTGACAACCTATATGAATTTTTTTTTGTGACTCAGGCTCAGAATTTGGTTAATTCAATCATCTCTGATATTATCCAAACACCACATAACTTCGAAAAGGCAATAAATGACATGCCCATGCACTGTTCCAGGCCAAGACTCATGAAACTCTGTGTTCATCAAGAACTGCAAGAAGTCCTTGTCATGTGTTTTTAGCATTCTATGGAGAGGGAGCATGGACACAGTGGGCATCCCACAGTCACTTAAAACAACAGACATACCCCCACTCGACAAAGGGGGACAGTAAAGCAATAGCAAAGAATTACAGACCAATAGTGCTAATGTCCCATATCATAAAAATCTTAGAAAGAGTTCTAAGAAGCAGGATCACCACCTATCTAAATACCCATCAGTTACACAACCCAGGGCAACATGGGTTTATTGCAGGCTGCTCCTGCCTGTCCCAACTACTGGATGGCTGTGACAAGGTCTTGGATGCTCTATAGGACACACAAAATGCAGATGTAATATACAAAGATTTTTGCGAAAGCCTTTGATGAGTGCGACGATAGTGTACTAGTGCACAAAATGCATGATAAAGGAATAATGGGAAAAGTGGATATACAGTGGACCCCCGGTTAATGATTTTAATCCGTGCAAGAGGGGTAATTGTTATGCGAAATAATCGTTATGTGAATGAATTTTCCCCATAAGAAATAATGGAAATAAAATTAATCCGTGCAAGACACCCAAAAGTATGAAAAAATTTTTTTTTTTACCACATGAAATATTAATTTTAATACACACAAACTGAAAAAGGCATGCACACTTACATGACACTTACTTTTATTGAAGATCTGGTGATGATTGATGGGATGGGAGGAGGGGAGAGCATTATCTTCTTACTGTTTAGAAGGGGAATCCCCTTCCATTAGGACTTGAGGTAGCAAGTCCTTTTCTGGGGTTACTTCCCTTCTTCTTTTAATGCCACTAGGGCCAGCTTCAGAGTCACTGGACTTCTTTCGCACAAGATATCTGTCCATAGTGGCCTGTACCTCTCGTTCCTTTATCACTTCCCTAAAGTGTTTCACAACATTGTCAGTGTACAGGTTGCCAACACGGCTTGCAATAGCTGTGTGAGGATGATTTTCATCCATGTAGGTTTGCACTTCAAGCCACTTTGCACAGATTTCCTTTATCTTTGTAGTAGGCAACTTCTTCAATTTCTCTCTCCCCTCCTCTGAGCCAGTTTCCCCAGGTCTGGCCTCTTGCTCTTGAAGTTGATCTATCAGCTCATCAGTGGTTAGTTCTTCATTGTCCTCCTCCACCAACTCTTCCACATCCTCCCCACTAACCTCCAACCCCAAGGACTTTCCCAATGCCACAATGGATTCCTCAACTGGCACAGGATTCTCAGGGTTAGCCTCAAACCCTTCAAAATCCCTTTTGTCTACACATTCTGGCCACAGTTTCTTCCAAGCAGAGTTCAAGGTCCTCTTAGTCACTTCCTCCCAAGCCTTACCTATAAGGTTTACACAATTGAGGATATTAAAGTGATCTCTCCAAAACTCTCTTAGAGTCAGTTGAGTTTCTGAGGTCATTACAAAGCACCTTTCAAACAGAGCTTTTGTGTACAGTTTCTTGAAGTTGGAAATAACCTGCTGGTCCATGGGCTGCAGGAGAGGAGTGGTATTAGGAGGCAAAAACTTCACCTTAATGAAGCTCATGTCCCCATAAAGTCGCTCTGCCACGTCTGTAGGATGACCAGGGGCATTGTCTAACACCAGGAGGCACTTAAGTTCTAATTTCTTTTCAGTTAGGTAATCTTTCACATTGGGGGCAAATGCATGGTGTAACCAGTTATAGAAAAATTCCCTAGTGACCCATGCCTTACTGTTTGCCCTCCACAGCACACACAAATTATCCTTGAGGACATTCTTTTGCCTGAACGCTCTGGGAGTTTCAGAGTGATACACTAATAAAGGCTTCACTTTGCAATCACCAGTAGCATTGGCACACATGAGAAGAGTAAGCCTGTCTTTCATAGGCTTATGTCCTGGGAGTGCCTTTTCCTCCTGAGTAATGTAGGTCCTGCTTGGCATTTTCTTCCAGAACAGTTCTGTTTCATCACAATTAAACACTTGTTCAGGTTTCAGTCCTTCAGTTTCTATGTACTCCTTGAATTCCTGCACATATTTTTCAGCCGCTTTGTGGTCCGAACTGGCAGCCTCACCATGCCTTATCACACTATGGATGCCACTACGCTTCTTAAATCTCTCAAACCAACCTTTGCTGGCCTTAAATTCACTCACATCATCACTAGTTGCAGGCAATTTTTTAATTAAATCGTCATGCAACTTCCTAGCCTTTTCACATATGATCGCTTGAGAGACGCTATCTCCTGCTAGCTGTTTTTCATTTATCCACACCAATAAGAGTCTCTCAACATCTTCCATCACTTGCGATCTTTGTTTCGAAAACACAGTTAAACCTTTGGCAAGAACAGCTTCCTTGATTGTCTTTTTGGTGCCCACAATAGTAGCGATGGTTGATTGGGGTTTCTTGTACAACTTGACTAGGTCGGCGATACGCACTCCACTTTCATACTTATCAATGATCTCTTTCTTCATTTCAATGGGAATTCTTACCCTTATTGGTGTACGGTTGGCACTAGAAGCTTTCTTGGGGCCCATGGTCACTTATTTTCCAGAAACAGCACCGAAAACACTGTAATAATACGAAATATTCCGAGTGTATGCTTGGATGTTAGCGCGGAGGCTGGCTGGTAAACAATGGCACGGGCGGCACATGTGAGGCTGGCTGAGGGCGCACATTGGACGCGTCTCGGACGAAAATCGGTGAGCGGGTTTTTAATCGGTATGCGCGGCAAAAATTTTGCGATTAAAGTAAGCGGTATGCGAAATAATCGCTATGTGATGCTATCGTTATGCGGGGGTCCACTGTATAGCTTCCTAACAAATAGAACACAAAGAGTAGTAGTAAACAGAGTACTCACCCCCATCCAGTTCCTCATCCTCATATCTGACATATATATGTAAGCCACAGCACTGTGTCTTCCTTTGCAGATGACACCTGAGTTTGCATGACATTGTCCTCCATCAAAGACACAGCAAGACTCCAGGCGGACATCAACTAAATATTTAAATGGGCACAGAAAACAATGTGAAGTTCAGTGAAGAGAAATTTCAATTACTTCAATATGGGATACTTGAGGAAATTAAAACTATATCAGAGTATAAAACAAATTCTAACCTGGAAGTGATAATGTCAGATGATCTCAATTTCAAAGATCACAACACTGTATCTACCGTACCTGCTAGAAAAATGATAGGATGGATAATTAGAACCTTCAAAACTAGGGATGCCAAGCCTGTGATGATTCTCCTCAGATTGCTTGTTCTCTCTAGGAAGGTGAAATTGCTGACCTGGAGAATGTACAGAGAACCTTCACGGCACACATAAGTATGATAAAACACCTAAATCACTGGGAACAGTTGAAATTCCTTGACCTGCATTCCCTAGAATGCAGGCGAGAAAGATTCATGATAATATACTCTTGAAAAATTCTAGAGGGATTAGTACCAAATTTGCTCAAAGAAAAGCACTCCCTACGAAAGCAGGGCAGGTGGTACAACATCCCCCCAATGGAAAGCAGGGGGTGCCTCGAGTATGCTAAGAGACAACACAATAAGTGTCAAAGTCCCAAAACTGTTCAACTGCCTTCCAGCATACATAAAGGGGATTACCAATAGACCCCTGGCTGTCTTCAACAAGGTGCTGCACAGACACCTAAAGTCGTTTCCTGACCAGCCGCGCTGTGGTTTGTACGTCAGGTTATGTGGCCAGCAGTAACAGCCTGGTTGAAAAGGCCCTGATCCACCATGAGGCCTGCTCACAGACTGGGCCACAATGGCGTTGACCTCCCAAAACCCTCTCTGGGTATGCCTGGAGAGGGTCCGGGGGTCAGTGCCCCACAGCCCAATCTGTGACCAGGCCTCATGGTGGATCAGGGCCTGATCAACCAGGCTGTTACTGTTGGCTGCACGCAAACAGACATATGAACCACAGCCGGCTGGCCAGGTACTGACTTTAGGTGCCTGTCCAGTGCCTGCTTGAAGACAGCCAGGGGTCTATTGGTAATTCCCCTTATGTATGATGGCAGTTGAACAGTCTTGGGCCCTTGACACTTATTGTGTTGTCTCTTATCATTGGGGGGGATGTTGCATTGTCTGCCGAGTCTTTTGCTTTCGTAGGGAGTGATTTTTGTGTGCAAATTTGGTACTAGTCCCTCTAGGATTTTCCAAGTGTATATAATTATGTATCTCTCCCGCCTGCATTCTAGGGAGTATAGGTTTAGGAACTTCAAGCCTTCCCAGTAATTGAGGTGTTTTATCTCAGTTATGCACGCTGTAAGGTTCTCTGTACATTTTCTAGGTCAGCAATTTCACCTGCCTTGAAAGGTGCTGTTAGTGTGCAGCAATATTCCAGCCTAGATAGAATAAGCAACCTGAAGAGTGTCATCATGGGCTTGTCATCCCTAGTTTTGAAGGTTCTCATTATCCATCTCTAGTGGAGAGATTTTTTTTTATATTTTATTTAAAACACAATACAATACCATTCAATAACATGAACATACACCATTCAATAAAACACCACATAGTAACACATACCATATACAAAACACCTGTGTAACACATACTACTGACTGTTACATTACTGCTCACCATCCTACCCCAATATCCTACAATAAGAATATAAAAATAACACGACCAAAAAACATTTGTGACACATACCCTATATTTTTCTTCATTGAAATCGAAAAGCCAGCCCATGCTGCGGTCATGCCAACAAACTCAATCTAATCAACAACTGGGCAGACTTTTGGCACTGATAACAACCCTGACCTAAGATACACAGTAAAACAGTATCAGTACATATGGCTCTACATTTGTTTGGCACATTCGCCAGGTCCAGTGTGGTTAATCAACCATAAATCTCAAAGAAATATAAACATTGCATAATGCAACATATCCCCCAACCATTTCTCTTCCCCAACGCCATGACGCAATAGGTCATGCACTCCACACAGCCAAAAACAGTATGCACATTACTTCACATGTTTCTATAGATTATCTTGCCATCTATTCCTAGGGAGTAACAGCACTCTCCCTATCTGCACCACCACATCCACTCACACAACCACATTCACCACAACCACACATTACACTGATACACACAGCAACACAGCCCTTGTGCATACCCAACCCCGGAGACAAGCCCGTTCCATCCCCTGAACTTCAACCCCCCCCCTTTCACAACGCTAACAATGCTCTCACGCTCATACTATGATACCCCGCTGGAAAAGCCTGGTCCCAGCTACTTCCATATATCCCCCGATTACAACACAACGTTCTATATATGGTCGCCGCCAACACCCTTTTGCGCACTTCCCAATCCCCATTCCCTCTCATTGCCCAGGATACAAAAACAAAATCCGCAATTATATACGTGATTGCACGTTGCACAGGCGCCTCTACGCCTCCCACATCCAAACTTGATGCTCTCAATACTGATATCCCTCCCCCCCCCACTATCCCCAGAACCTTACCCATCCATTCCCTGATACCCCCTAAATTATCACAAAAATACACTACGTACATGAAACGCCGTCTCCTTAACCCCACACACTTGATACTCGCCCTCCACCATCAACCCTCTTTCCCTAAGTGCAGCACCCGAAGGCAGTATACCATGGAGAAAACGGAACAATACCTCTTGCACATTTAGTCGCACGCGCATCAGCCGTAACCTCTCCCATATATCCTCCCACGCATACATAGGGTAGATACCCTCAGCCTTCGCGACTACCTTCGCCCCTACAGCACACTCTAAAACACCCACCCAAACTTTATTAGGGTCCCGGACATGCAGCAATGCCTGCAACACGTCCTCACACACCCTCGTCTCCGACCCTCCCCACCACATTCGCACTTCATGTAAATCATTCACGCCCCTCCCCGCATGCCCTCGCACACGGCGTAACCCCCACTTTAAATAAATACACTTGACTCTTAACTGTAAATCAATTATCCCCAATCCTCTTCTGTTGACCGGTAGCATAACCACACTCCGACTCAACCGTTCACACCCGGAACCCCAAAGAAAATGGAAGACCCTCCTTAATAGCCTCGCAACATCCGGACCTGCTAACGGATATACTGCTGCCATGTGCCAGATTTTACTATATAACAACACATTCATAACAATCGCATGCTGATGTATTGTCAAATGAGTTGGTCTCAACCCATCCAATCACCCCACCACTCGATCCACAACAAGTCCAGAATTAACCATCCTTGCCTCTCTCGCACTACCCATATACACTATCCCCCACACTTTTATCCTGTCCACCATATTCCAACATACATTCCATCCCCAACTCTCTCTCCCCACCCAATCTCCTAAGACCAGTAATTTTGATTTCCCCACATTAACTCTTAAACCGGTAACCCCTGCGAAACTATCAATAACATCCTCTACCGCACATAAACTCCTCAGTGTTCTCATGAGTATTGTGTCGTCCATGTACCCTATTATTCCCTGCTCTCCACTCCCTACTCCCCAATCCACCACACATGCTCCCACTGCTCTATAGAATGGGTCTATTAAACAGGCAAACAACAATTGAGACGGGACAACCCTGCCTAATACCCCGACCCATGGATACCCACTCCCCCAACTTCCCATTTACCTGTACACGCACTCCCACACCTTTATACAATGTCTCTGCCCAATGCACCACCTCCCCAAAACCCTGCCTCCTTAATATGTACCACAATGCCTCACTATCATATGCCTACACTATCATATGCCGCCTGCCAATCTAAGGCTAAGACACCCCCCCCAGGCTCCCCTCCCAACCCTTCTACAAAATTCCTTATAATACCATGCCCGTCATACATTGTCCTCCCAGACACTCCATATTGTCCTCTCGCAACCACTATCCACCACACACTTCAGCCTATTTCCTAGAAGTTTTGCAAAAATCTTATAATCAGCACACAACAGTGATATCACCCTAAAGTCCCACATCGTGTCTTGTTGCTCACCTTTTGGCACTAAAACTACAACCGCAGTCCCCTGCAACCCGCCCATCCTCCCCTCCCTTTTCATTGTATTCATCAGTTCCACTAAGAAGGACTTCAACACACTCCAATGGTTCACATAAAACTCACAGGGCAAGCCATCCAAACCTGGTGCCTTACCTCGTGCCATCCCCTCTAAAGCCCTCCACACCTCCCCTTCTTCAATATCCCCCCAATGCCATGCGATCACTGTCACTTAGCACACAAGATACATTCTCCCCCAACCCCCCGAAAGCCCTCACATCCACCCCTGCACTCAGTAAATCTCTTCCAAACCACCTATCCACGTAATCACTCATTGCCTTCGTTATTCTTAACTCCTGTCCCGCCCTATACCCACCTAAGTCCTCATGTACCACCAGCCTATCAATCTCCATAGCCATATGATGCTGCCTCTGTCCCCATAACACACAGGCCGATGGGTGATCACCCCACACCGCCTCTTCAAATCCACCCTGCACTCTCACCACATCAAATCTGTCATTCTGCAAATCTCGAATCCTCCCCTTTAACAACTCGATTTCCTCCACGGGATACTTCCCTGCCTGCACGCCCCTCTCATAACAACCCTGCAACCTACCCTCAAAATATTGTTGCAGCCAGTACATCATCCAACCCTGGTACTTTCCACATCGTACATAAAACTGCTGGATCCTCTCCTTAGCTACCCCATCCCACCACCCCAGTAAATCGCCTATATCCCTATCCTCTCCCCACAAATTCTCCCACATTGTCCCAAAATCTAACCCTGCCTCCTCCACCCCAAGAAGTCTCACATTTAACTTCCAATACCCTGGATACCTCTTAGGAAAGCTGGCCCAAGTCAAGTCTGCATAAACAGCTCTATGATCCGAGTATACAGCATCTACCATATGCACGCTCATCACCCACACATTCCTCGTTGCATATAACCTATCTAGCCTGGCTGCATAGCCCCGTCTAGTCTATGAAATGTGTGCTCAACCATCAAATCCCCACCTCCAACAACATTCCTTAACCCCACGCCCAGCAAAAGATCCTTTAGGCTAACCAAAAAACACCCTGCCCCCCGTGGCTCCACATCCTTTCTACGTACTACACAATTCCAATCGCCGTCTACGATTGCTACCGAGGGAAGAGATCTCAAATAATAAATCAAAACATCACGCACAAACTCATTCTTCACCCATACATTACGCTCCACCAGTGCATACACACAAACCACTGCCAGTCGCTCACCCCTCCACCACCCATCTACCAGGAGTACCCTACCCTTCTCCCCTCCCTCACATCTAATTACAACAAATGGGCTCATCTCCCAAATCAGGATCCCAACCCCACCCTTCAAATGTTCCGAATACCGGCCACCCTTAAAATTATGTTCCTGCAAAAACACTATATCTATGGCATAACACCTTAAAAAACCCTGGAGCCACAGACGCTTCACATCTGCACACATCCCATTTACATTTACAATCATACACCTGAAACCTTCGTGAAGGGTTTTACGCGCTGCCCTGGAACTCCTTTCATAGGCTCATTACCAGCCTTCCGACTTTTCCCACCACGCTCTCCACTGTGAGCGTGATTCCCTCCCTGGTCGAACACCTGACCAGACACACCTGTGGTGCCTCCACGCACCTCGTCAACCCATGATTTCTTCCCTGGCCTCTGCGCCGGGGTCAAGACATCATCTGAATCAGATTGCATTGCCGCCATCTTTCGCCGAACACTCTCTGCATCCATGTCCTGCTTGGG
Source organism: Cherax quadricarinatus (assembly GCF_038502225.1). Classification (NCBI taxonomy): domain Eukaryota; kingdom Metazoa; phylum Arthropoda; class Malacostraca; order Decapoda; family Parastacidae; genus Cherax; species Cherax quadricarinatus. The sequence continues at coordinate 28,141,894 of NC_091334.1, read as the reverse complement.
AGATGCCTCACAACGTATCTCTGCCGCCACCTTGACCACGGTCACCACTCCCATTGAAGCTGCACCCGCAGTCAGCTGACTGCCTCTCCTCTTGTCATCACGCTCCTCTGGTCCTTCCACGGACTGTACATCATCCTCAGCTCTCATCGTCTCCATAAACCTATCCATCAGCTGCTCTAAAGCCATATCCTCCGCTCAGTGTTGACATGTACTTGGCTCTGTGAAGACCTGTTTGCGCTCTCTCTAGAATTGAAGCAAGATGCCCTCCATCGAGCAACTTTACCAACAGCTTAAGGAAGAATTGAGGTTGGCGAATATGGAAATTCGGCGACTGACCGAGGAAAACAAAAAGATTCGTAGTAGTCCTCCTGTTTTGAGTCCTCAGGTCAAGAAGGGAAACTGGTCAGTGGCTGGACAGCAGGGAAAGAAGTTGACGATCAAGAAGACGAATGGAAAGGTAGAAACGATGAAGAAGAAAGAGACTGCCGTGGAAACTGTTGTGGAAACATCCAATACATTCTCAGTGCTACCCGACGAATGTGAGTCGACTACTGGGAACGTCACGACGAACGACACCAAGAAAGGTACGAATATTGTTGTTGGGGATAGCCAAGTTAGGTATATGGATAGGGCGTTCTGCTTGAAGGACAGGAGTAGGAGACAGAGAGTTTGCTTTCCTGGGGCTGGGATGGAGGATATTGTTAGCCGTCTGGATGACATCATGAGAGGTAATGGGAGCAATCCTATTATTTGTCACCCCGATCCACAAAGGAGGAGACCAAACAGAGTTGAATAACTATAGGCCAATATCCAACTTACACCCTCTCTCAAAAATCTTCGAAAAATTAATTCATAAACGAATCTACTCCTACCTTATCTCCCAAAACATACTCAACCCCTGCCAATTTGGATTCAGGCCTAATAAAAATACTAATGATGCTATTATACACATGCTAGAACATATATACACTGCAATAGAGAAAAAAGAAGTCCCACTGGGGATCTTCATTGACTTACGTAAAGCTTTTGATACAGTTGACCATGACTTGCTCCACGTAAAATTGTCACACTATGGTATAAGAGGGCACTCCCTCAACTACCTCAAGTCATACCTCAGCAACAGAAGCCAATATGTGTACGCAAATGGGGCAAACTCTTCTGCACAACCAATTACAGTTGGTGTCCCACAGGGAAGTGTCCTTGGCCCTCTTCTCTTTCTCCTATACATAAATGACCTACCAAATGCTTCTCAATTACTCAAACCCACACTATTTGCTGATGACACAACATACGTCTTCTCCCACCCGAGCCCAGTCACGCTAGCCAATACTGTAAATACCGAATTACAGAAAATATCTACCTGGATGAGTACTAACAAACTTACACTAAACATTGACAAAACCTACTTCATTCAGTTTGGTAACAGAGCTACAGATGTCCCTCTTAACATAATGATAAACGGATCACCTATCACAAAGCTAACAGAGGGAAAATTCTTAGGAATCCACCTTGATAATAGACTCAAATTTCATACACATATACAACAAATTTCTAAGAAAATTTCCAAGACTGTAGGCATACTATCGAAGATACGGTACTATGCTCCACAGTCAGCCCTCCTGGCCCTATATCACTCTCTTATTTACCCCTATCTCACCTATGGAATTTGTGCATGGGGCTCAACAAGAAGTAACCATCTCAGACCACTAATTACCCAACAAAAGGCTGCAGTTAGAATGATAACAAATTCTCACTACAGGCAGCACACTCCACCAATATTCAATACACTCAACCTACTCACCATACGTGTGTGATGAATGGTTTGAAAAACCGACAAGTTGAAGATTGAGACACTTATGCAGCATATGGGAATCTTTATTCAGGAAACGGGAATCTTTATTCCTGAATAAAGATTCCCATATGCTGCATAAGTGTCTCAATCTTCTACTCACCATACAAAACATCCATACTTATTACTGCACCTATTACATACATAGAACACTCAACTCTGATATTAACCCTCCCCTCAAACATCTCCTTGCCAACCTCAACAGAACACATGACCATAACACAAGGCACAGATCACTCTTTGATATTCCTCGTGTCCATCTCACGCTATGCAAAAACTCAATGCACATAAAAGGCCCTAAAATCTGGAATTCATTACCTGTAAATATAAAAGAAACACTACCTGTTTATAAATTCAAGTCTCTTCTCAAAGATCACTTACTCACCCAAAACCAAATAAATACTGAATAACTGAACCTTATAAATTGTATATCTTAAATGTTTCTCACAATTATATCACATAAATGTTAAACCTAAAACCCAATCTAACTTTATTATTTTTTAAATACACTACCTAACAGAATACTCCATTCTACTGAATTTATAACAATGACCTGTCTTTGTAATACTCACTTGTGCTTTATAGTAATCAGTTTACATTAATGTTTTTCACTGATTTCATCATTGCTTAGTTAATCTTAAGTTAATTTTAAGCCAGCCCGTAATGCTATGCATAGTATAAGTGGCTTTGGCATGCTGCTCTTATCTGTATTTTTTTTTTTGTACCTCTGTAAGTGTGCTCAAATTATAAATAAATAAATAAATAAATCTGTCTCAGTGCTGGAGGCAATGATGTTGGCAGACGTAGGAGTGAAGACCTGATTAGCAGGTATAGGTCAGCAATAGAAATAATTAGGAGTAAGGGTGGGAACTCTCTCATATGTGGTATTTTGCCAAGGAGAGGAGTTGGAAATGAATGGTTGTCCAGGGCAATTGGTGTCAATTGCTGGGTGGACAAATACTGTAAGGAAAATGCAGTAACATTCATTGACAACTGGGACCTCTTCTATGGCAGAAATGACATGTATGCCAGGGATGGGGTTCACTTATCTAGGTCTGGGGTGGGAGCACTGGCAACTGCAGTGGAGGGAGCAGTTAGGACTTTAAACTAGGAATAGTTAGTGGTATGGGTTTTGGCAGGAAAACAGTGAAGTCCCAGTGTAGTAATATTACGAGTTCTAGGGGAACTAGTAATAATAAGAACGAGGTAGATATTGAAAAGCCAGGGACCTTGGGTGATAAGGACAGTAATAGGTTTAGTAGAAAAATAGAAATGAGCAGGAAGGGTAAAGAGAAAGGAGAGTCTTTCAATGTTTATTATGCTAATTGCCGTAGTGCTAGGAATAAGATGGACGAGTTGAGATTAGTTGCTAGTGCAGGTAACATTGATGTATTTGCCTTAACTGAGACGTGGTTTAATTAAAAAAGTCGGGACATGCCTGCAGAATGTCATATTCAGGGTTTTAAATTGTTCCAAGAAGATAGAAGTATTGGGAGGGGGGGGTGGGGTGGCATTGTATGTCCGAGATCGCTTGAACTGTTGCATAAAAACGGGTATTAAGTCTGAAGTAACACATACAGAGTCTGTTTGGATAGAATTTTCAGAGGGGCATGAAAAACTGATTTTAGGAGTGATATACCGTCCCCCAAACTTAGATAGGGACCAAGGGAAACTACTATGGGAGGAAATTGTTAAGGCCACAAGGCACGATAATGTAGTAATTCTAGGAGACTTTAACTTTAGTCATGTTGATTGGAATTTCTTGACTGGGAATTTAGAATCATACGACTTCTTAGAAGTATTTCAGGATTGTTTTTTGAAGCAGTTTGTGACAGAACCTACAAGGGGAAACAACCTGCTTGACTTAGTTATGGCAAACAATGAATCCCTTGTTAATAATTTAGAAATTTCAGAGGAACTGGGTGCTAGCGACCACAAATCAATTACATTTAGCATTGAATGGAAGTACGATAGTAGCGATAACTCAGTAACAGTCCCAGATTTTCGCTTAGCAGATTACGATGGGCTTAGAGAACACTTATCATCTGTTGACTGGGGTAACGAAGAGAGCTATCAATATGACAGTTTTCTGAACACTATACATGCTGCTCAAAGAGCGTTTATCCCATATAAAGAAATTAGATCAAATAGAAATGACCCAAAATGGATGAATAATAGGCTCAAATATCTACTAGGGCATAAGAAAGGAATTTATAGGCGTATCAAAAGAGGTGAGGGTCATCTTATGAATCAGTATATTGACATTAAGAGGGACATTAAAAAGGGGATAAGAAAAGCTAAAAGGGACTATGAAATTAAAGTTGCTAGGGATTCTAAAACTAACCCAAAGAGATTTTTCCAGGTCTATAGAACAAAAGTTAGAGATAAGATAGGTCCCCTTAAAAATAACTATGGGCACCTTACTGACAAAGAGAATGAAATGTGCTTGATTTTAAATAATTATTTTCTCTCAGTTTTTATACAGGAAGACACTAACAATATTCCAGTAATTAATTTTTACAGTGGGCTAGAAGAAGATAAATTAGGTAACATCACAGTCACTAGTGAGATGGTTGTGAAGCAGATAGACAGACTGAAGCAAAATAAGTCACCGGGTCCTGATGAGGTTTTTTCAAGGGTTCTTAAGGAATGCAAAATGGAACTCTGTGAACCATTAACTAATATTTTTAATTTATCTCTTCAAACAGGTGTAGTGTCTGATATGTGGAAGATGGCTTATGTAATTCCTATTTTTAAAACAGGGGACAAGTCGTTACCGTCAAATTACCGCCCGATAAGCCTGACCTCAATTGTAGGCAAATTACTAGAGTCAATTATAGCTGAGATTATAAGAAGCCATCTCGATAAGCATAGCTTGATTAATGATACTCAGCATGGATTCACAAGAGGCCGGTCTTGTCTAACTAATTTATTAACTTTCTTCAGTAAAGCTTTTGAGGCTGTTGACCACAATAAAGAATTTGATATTATTTACTTAGATTTTAGTAAGGCTTTTGATAGAGTTCTGCACCATAGACTGTTAAAGAAAGTGGCAGCTCATGGCATTGGGGGAAAAGTGCTCTCGTGGATCGAGTCATGGCTCACTGACAGGAAGCAGAGTGTCCATAAATGGGGTTAAATCCGAGTGGGGATCTGTAACAAGTGGCATTCCACAGGGATCAGTCTTGGGCCCGTTGTTGTTTATAATATATATCAATGATCTTGATGAGGGAATTACTAGTGATATGAGCAAATTCGCCGATGACACAAAGATAGGTAGGATAATTGATTCAAACGTAGATGTTATGGAACTTCAGGAGGATTTAAACAAACTCTATTCTTGGTCAGAAAAGTGGCAGATGCAGTTCAATGTAGATAAATGCAAGGTTCTGAAGCTTGGGAGTGCCCATAACCCTAGTACTTATAAGTTAAATGATGTAGAACTTAGCCATACAGATTGCGAAAAGGACTTGAGGGTTATGGTGAGCAGCAACCTTAAACCAAGACAGCAATGCCTAAGCATACGTAATAAGGCAAATAGATTACTGGGATTTATATCAAGAAGTGTAAGCAACAGAAGTCCAGAGGTCATACTGCAGCTTTATACATCATTAGTAAGGCCTCACCTAGATTATGCAGCTCAGTTCTGGTCTCCGTATTACAAAATGGACATAAATTCGTTAGAAAACATTCAGCGTAGGATGACTAAATTAATACATAGTCAGAGACTATTGAGGAAAATTAAAGCACATGGAATAGGAGGAGAAATTTTTTCCTGGATAGAGGCATGGTTGACAAATAGGCAGCAGAGAGTTTGCATAAATGGGGAGAAATCAGAGTGGGGAAGCGTCACGAGCGGTGTTCCACAGGGGTCAGTGTTGGGCCCCCTGCTGTTCACAATCTACATAAACGACATAGATGAGGGCATAAAGAGCGACATCGGCAAGTTTGCCGATGACACCAAAATAGGCCGTCGAATTCATTCTGACGAGGACATTCGAGCACTCCAGGAAGATTTGAATAGACTGATGCAGTGGTCGGAGAAGTGGCAGATGCAGTTTAATATAGACAAATGCAAAGTTCTAAATGTTGGACAGGACAATAACCATGCCACATATAAACTAAATAATGTAGATCTTAATATTACGGATTGCGAAAAAGATTTAGGAGTTCTGGTTAGCAGTAATCTGAAACCAAGACAACAGTGCATAAGTGTTCGCAATAAAGCTAATAGAATCCTTGGCTTCATATCAAGAAGCATAAATAATAGGAGTCCTCAGGTTGTTCTTCAACTCTATACATCCTTGGTTAGGCCTCATTTAGATTATGCTGCACAGTTTTGGTCACCGTATTACAGAATGGATATAAATTCTCTGGAAAATGTACAAAGGAGGATGACAAAGATGATCCCATGTATCAGAAACCTTCCCTATGAGGATAGACTAAGGGCCCTGAAACTGCACTCTCTAGAAAGACGTAGAATTAGGGGGGATATGATTGAGGTTTATAAGTGGAAGACAGGAATAAATAAAGGGGATGTAAATAGTGTGCTGAAAATATCTAGCCTAGACAGGACTCGCAGCAATGGTTTTAAGTTGGAAAAATTCAGATTCAGGAGGGATATAGGAAAGTACTGGTTTGGTAATAGAGTTGTGGATGAGTGGAACAAACTCCCAAGTACCGTTATAGAGGCCAGAACGTTGTGTAGCTTTAAAAATAGGTTGGATAAATACATGAGTAGATGTGGGTGGGTGTGAGTTGGACCTGATAGCTTGTGCTAACAGGTCGGTTGCCGTGTTCCTCCCTTAAGTCAATGTGACCTGACCTGACTAGGTTGGGTGCATTGGCTTAAGCCGGTAGGGACTTGGACCTGCCTCGCATGGGCCAGTAGGCCTTCTGCAGTGTTCCTTCGTTCTTATGTTCTTATGTTCTTATATTAGAAATCTTCCTTATGAAGAAAGATTGAAGAGTCTTAAGTTACATTCACTTGTTAGACGAAGAATGAGGGGAGACCTGATCGAAGTGTATAAGTGGAGGATAGGTATTAATAAAGGGGATATTAATAAGGTCTTGAGGATGTCTCTCCAAGAGAGAACCCGCAGTAATGGATTTAAATTAGATAAGTTTAGATTTAGAAAGGACATAGGAAAGTATTGGTTTGGAAATAGGGTAGTTGATGAGTGGAACAGTCTACCTAGTTGGGTTATTGAGGCTGGGACTTTGGGTAGTTTCAAATTTAGGTTGGATAAGTACATGAGTGGGAGGGGTTGGATTTGAGTGGGACTTTCACATCAGAGCTTATTTCTTGGGTGGCATTGAAAATTGGGTTGGGCAAATGTTTTGTTAGTGGGATGAATTGTAAAGGACCTGCCTAGTATGTGCCAGCAGGCCTCCTGCAGTGTTTACCTGGAGTTTACCTGGAGAGAGTTTTGGGGGTCAACGCCCCCGCGGCCCGGTCTGTGACCAGGCCTCCTGGTGGATCAGCGCCTGATCAACCAGGCTGTTGCTGCTGGCTGCACGCAAACCAACGTACGAGCCACAGCCCGGCTGATCAGGAACTGACTTTAGGTGCTTGTCCAGTGCCAGCTTGAAGACTGCCAGGGGTCTGTTGGTAATCTTCTTTGTGTGTGCTGGGAGGCAGTTGAACAGTCTCGGGCCCCTGACACTTATTGTATGGTCTCTTAACGTGCTAGTGACACCCCTGCTTTTCATTGGGGGGATGGTGCATCGTCTGCCAAGTCTTTTGCTTTCGTAGTGAGTGATTTTCGTGTGCAAGTTCGGTACTAGTCCCTCTAGGATTTTCCAGGTGTATATAATCATGTATCTCTCCCTCCTGCGTTCCAGGGAATACAGGTTTAGAAACCTCAAGCGCTCCCAGTAATTGAGGTGTTTTATCTCCGTTATGCGCGCCGTGAAAGTTCTCTGTACATTTTCTAGGTCGGCAATTTCACCTGCCTTGAAAGGTGCTGTTAGAGTGCAGCAATATTCCAGCCTAGATAGAACAAGTGACCTGAAGAGTGTCATCATGGGCTTGGCCTCCCTAGTTTTGAAGGTTCTCATTATCCATCCTGTCATTTTTCTAGCAGATGCGATTGATACAATGTTATGGTCCTTGAAGGTGAGATCCTCCGACATAATCACTCCCAGGTCTTTGACGTTGGTGTTTCGCTCTATTTTGTGGCCAGAATTTGTTTTGTACTCTGATGAAGATTTAATTTCCTCATGTTTACCATATCTGAGTAATTGAAATTTCTCATCGTTGAACTTCATATTGTTTTCTGCAGCCCACTGAAAGATTTGGTTGATGTCCACCTGGAGCCTTGCAGTGTCTGCAATGGAAGACACTGTCATGCAGATTCGGGTGTCATCTGCAAAGGAAGACACGGTGCTGTGGCTGACATCCTTGTCTATGTCGGATATGAGGATGAGGAACAAGATGGGAGCTAGTACTGTGCCTTGTGGAACAGAGCTTTTCACCGTAGCTGCCTCGGACTTTACTCTGTTGACGACTACTCTCTGTGTTCTGTTAGTGAGGAAATTATAGATCCATCGACCGACTTTTCCTGTTAAAGGATACCGGGGTCCATCCCATTCCATTGAGGTTCTTGGCAGTGGCGTAGTTTGCCATGGAATCTGGATCACCTGGGGATGTCCCAATCCCTCTCTGGTATCCCGGAGTGTAGCTTTGGGTGTCTTCCGGGCGACGGGTGTATCTCTGGAAGCCACCTTTCAGATTCCGGGGGTGGTGGCCGAAGGAGGTATGCTTTGTGGCGGATATCTGGCCACCCTCTCTTTTGTCCACCAAGGTAGCTCGGCAGATGTGAGGTTGCTATCCCAGATTGCTGGTTTACTGGCATGAAGGGTAGGGTATGGCACGGGCTCCATGCTGCATCTGCGCTACTAGCAGTGCTGAGGTCCTCTTGGGCGCGGAGGGAGATTTTTGGCCTTTTCATTCCTCCTGGGAACTATTCCTCCCTGCTCCCCCCTTTTTTTATTTTTTTTTATTTTTATTTTCTTTTCTTCTTTCTTTTTTTTTCTTAAAAATAAAAAAGCAAAGAAGTAACCTACCCATGGAGAACCCAATCCATGAACCCACTACCCCCAGGCCCCTCCTTGATACTGCACCCCATTCTGACCCTGCCTTGTTTTTAGACCACTCTTTGGACACTCCTGATGCCCCTGTACCTCTTGCTGGTGCTGTTTCCTCACCTGCTTCAGGTACTGGGGCTTCGACTGACTCCTTCGATTTGTCTGACCTCTGCTCTCCTTTGACTATGCTTCCAGGCTTTCCCTCTACGGTACGGCAATTTTCGAATCGCCAACCCATTTCACGACGGACGAACTCCGATCCTACTCCTAAACGTCAACGTCAATCTCCTGATGATGTTCCTTCATTACCTTCCCATTCTACTCGGAAAAGACTGACACATCATGCACTCCTTCTCCATGCTCAGTTTCGGACCACAATGGACTAAATTCTTTACTTTAAGACCGACTTCTTCTTCTGCCTATCTTTCTTACCATAGTATTGGCAAAGCGCTCCTGCATTATGTTGGTAGAGATATTTCATTTCATGCTCTCAAGAGCGGTATGTGCATCGTCACTGTCCAGAATGCTACCCAAGCTCATGATCTTTCTCTCCTTTCGCATATCGATACTACTCCTATCACTATTGAAAAACATCTTTCTCTCAATTCTTGTAGTGGTACTGTCATTCTGCCCCATACCATAGTCCAACAGAATTTCCAGTCATGTGGCAATGACATTCTTGAACAGCTGGAACTCCAGGATCTCCCAATCCTCAAAGTCGACACTTATGTCCTTCCTGCCCGTGGGTGGAGACGTTACCCTTGCAATGTGGCTCGATTAACTTTCGACAGCCGAGAACTCCTGTCCTCTGTTTATGTTGCAGGACATAGGTTACGAGTTCGAAAGGTGATCCCTACACTGCAACAATGTAGAAATTGCTGGCGTTTTGGTCACCCAGCGAAATATTGCAGATCTATAGCCGAATGCCCAGTCTGTGGTGCCGACGACCATTCTAATACATCTTGCAGTCAACCTCCATCTTGCCTTAATTGTAATGAAGCCCACCCTTCGTACTCCCGCCATTGCCAGGTCTACTTAAATGAACGTGAAATCCGTTGCCTCAAAGAGGCAGAAGGTCTCCCTTATGCTATGGCAGTTACTCATCTCCGCCTCCAAGGAAGACTACCCCGTGTTTCTTATTCTCGTGTTTCAAAACATCCCCCCACTTCTGGGGTCCCATCTTCTGCAGCCTCCTCTGTTGTTACCCCTCCCATAGCCATTCCAGCATCTAATCCTTTTGCTGTCCTTGGCTCTAACGTGCCGACTACAACTCAGTCTGTTCTCACATCTTCGCGTCCTTCCTCACAAGTCCCAGTATCGACAAGACCTCGTAGGACACCTTACACCAATCGCCCCTCTACTTCTCAGAAGTCCAAAAAATCCACATTGCTCAAATCTTCTTTGCCCCTTCCTTCCCTTCTTCCACCTCCACACTTTACCTTTCCAGTCTCTGTGCCTAGTTCTTCCCCTCTCTCTGGCTCTATTATAAGTGTGGAGGTTAACCCTCCTCCTCGTACTATGCCTTCCACCCCAGTCCCCTCCCAAGTTTCTCCCTCTTCTGCCACCTCCCAGGTTTCTGCCTCTTCTGTCCCTCCCCACGCTTCATCTCCAGTCCCCTACACTCTTTCGTCCCCCTCTACTTTGGTACAGTCCATTACTGTCCCAATCTTTACTCACCCTCCTCCTTCTACCTCCAATATGGTCTCCCATACATCTTTGAATTCAGAAACACTTGAAGCCATTTCAGAATATATTGCAGAGACTAAATCTTCAATGGACACTGATTCACCTCCTGTTCCTTCTCTTCCCTCTCCTCGACTCACGAAATCGTAATGACACGATTGCAAACAAACCAGTTTTGAGACTCTCTGACTGTGGGTTCAATCCCGGCCGGGGTATGGTTTGTTTCCCTCTCCTCCATCTTCACAACTCCATTCTTCGCAATGCTCCATTCCTTCGCTGCTTGAATGTCTTCCAATGCCACCACACGTTGACCTTTCTAACCCCTCTAGTCCGTAGGTGCCCTTCCCTACGGATTCCTGGTATTTTCTTCATTGCCAATCATGGCCTATTTACAGTGGAATATCCGCGGCCTCAGGGGTAATCGGGGTGAGCTTCAGATGTTGCTTTCCAGGTTTTCCCCCGTTGGTGCTTGCTTACAAGAACCAAAATTACACTCGGCTGTTTTCCAACCTATCTCAGGCTATAATTTATTGTATTCTTCGGATCCTTTCTCAGATGGGACCTTTAATGAAAGTGCCCTTCTACCCAATGATATTCCGTACTGTCAACTATTTGTCCACTCCTTGCTGCATTACACTGCAGCCTGTATCCACTTGAATAAGTGATTTACAATATGTTCTTTATATCTCTCTCCTTCTCGAGCATTTTCTATCCCAGATTTTGCCTTTCTAGTTTAATCTTTACCTCCACCACTTCTGTTACTTGGTGATTTTAACGCCCAGGGCCGGATTAAGAAGTCTCCGGGCCCTAGGCTATTCAGATTGGCGGGGCCCCTTTGAGTTACGGGTAAGCGAAGCGACCCCTTCCAGCTTGGGGGTGGGGGGGGGGGTCGGTGTGAGCATGTTTAAGGTCTAATTAAATACATTCTGGCTATTTAGATTAAATTTAATAGGGAAATTACATCAAGACAACCGAAACCATTTACCAACAGCCATTATAACTATCTTGTTAAATCATGCATTTTAAAGAGAATAAACTCAAGACAGCATAGTATTACTAGATTAGGCTATTAAAGTAGTGACATCATGTACCTATTATATTCAGCATAACCACTACAGCACTATTATTCCCTTTATAAATCACTGACCATTATTGTTATCATTGCATCATGCATAAGACTATCAAATCACATAAACTCAAGAAGGTAAAGAATTGTTTATATTCACAGGCACTTCTTAAATAAACTTTTTTCTGGATTTCATATTGGTAAAATCATCAATTATATTCTGAAAATCAATATTTCTTGTTAGATCAGACTCAATGGTCAACAAGGCTAGGTTACACAATTTGTCTTGGCTCATTGTTGAACGGAGCTGGTTTTTCACTCTTTTCAAAACAGAAAATGAACGTTCTCCTTCACAGTTAGTAGCTGGAAGTGTTAGGTAAAGGCGATACACTAATTCAAATTCAAATTCAAATTCAAAGTTTATTCTCTATAAGGATTACAATGCTGAGTTTACAGAAATTTGGTTATTGTTTGGTTTACATGTAGTAAAATTGTGATTACAGAGTGTACCACTAGAACGCTTAGCATGGCTAGGCATTTCGGGCATACTTAGTTTTATTCTTAATTGTAAAATATTATAAATTATGAGGTAAGTTGGTCTTATGGCTAAGTGACTAAATACTAGTTTATGAGTTTAGCAATGTGAATGCTTTTGTTTTGGCACAGTATATAGTTTCAGTATTGGAGTATCACAGGATTCATTATTTTAAGACTGAGATTAATATTTCTGTTTATGGTCAAATGAGTGAGCGAGTGTAAGTGTGAACCACCAGGTGGTATTCGTGTAGTTAGTTGACGGGGTGTATCAGGGAGATAAGATGTTTTCTAATGGTAGTTTTGAAGGTGATGAATGTGTCTGCAGTTCTAGAGTTCTCAGGTAGGGTATTCCAGATTTTAGGGCCTTTGACATACATTGAATTTTTGTAAAGGTTTAGTCGGACACGGGGAATGTCGTAGAGATGTTTGTGTCTGGTGTTATGCCTGTGGGTTCTGTCACAACTATCAAGAAAGCATTTTAGGTCAAGGTTGATATTAGAGTTTAAGGCCCTGTAGATATAGATTGCACAGTAGTAAGTGTGGATGTACTGAACTGGGAGTAAGTTTAGATCTTTGAAGAGTGGTGGGGTGTGCTGCCAGGGATGGGATTTAGTGATTATTCTTACTGCAGCTTTTTGTTGGGTTATTATTGGCTTTAGGTGTGTTGCTGCAGTTGATCCCCAAGCACAAATAGCATAGGTGAGGTATGGATAAATAAGTGAGTGGTATAGTGTGAGAAGGGCATTTTGCGGCACGTAGTATCGTATCTTGGAGAGGAGGGAAGATTTCTGAGATACCTGCATTTCTTAAATGTTTCAAAGCAGCTGAGGGCGCACATTTTTCAGGTGGAGCTTTAATCTGATTCATATACCCAGAAAAATGAACTATTTCTTCAACAAATGTGTCCTGAACATCTGCTGGAAGTTGTTGTTGCAACTTTAATGCAGGTTCTCTCAATTCTGCATCTGGCATAGTAGTAATTTTGAACAGAAATCCAAACTTGTCATTGAGATTCTGGTAGATTTCTTTTCTTTTCACCAATTCTGTAATCAGTGAATCCAGAATGACGAAGTATGTAGCTGTCTTACATTTCTTCAGTTAATTTGTCACAGTACGAGTCTAGATAACGTGTAATTACTACAGAAAATTGGAGAGGAATCTCCCATACTCACCCAATATCTGGAGTTTACCTGGAGAGAGTTCCGGGGGTCAACGCCCCCGCGGCCCGGTCTGTGACCAGGCCTCCTGGTGAATCAGAGCCTGATCAACCAGGCTGTTACTGCTGGCTGCATGCAAACCAATGTACGAGCCACAGCCCGGCTGGTCAGGAACCGACTTTAAGTGCTTGTCCAGTACCAGCTTGAAGACTGCCAGGGGTCTGTTGGTAATCCCCCTTATGTATGCTGGGAGGCAGTTGAACAGTCTCGGGCCCCTGACACTTATTGTATGGTCTCTTACCGTGCTAGTGACACCCCTGCTTTTCATTGGGTGGATGTTGCATCGTCTGCCAAGTCTTTTGCTTTCGTAGTGAGTGATTTTCGTGTGCAAATTCGGTACTAGTCCCGCTAGGATTTTCCAGGTGTATATAATCACGTATCTCTCCCACCTGCGTTCCAGGGAATACAGGTTTAGGAACCTCAAGCGCTCCCAGTAATTGAGGTGTTTTATCTCCGTTATGCGCGCCGTGAAAGTTCTCTGTACATTTTCTAGGTCAGCAATTTCACCTGCCTTGAAAGGTGCTGTTAGTGTGCAGCAATATTCCAGCCTAGATAGAATAGCGGGAAAACACAGCTGTTCTGATGTAAACAAAGGCGTGTTGAGTGTTGCCATCTATGGTTAGGTTTATTTATTTTTATTTTATTTAATTTCATTATTTATTTTTGTTTTGATTAATTTTTAAAAATCAATTTTACTCTCCAAACACTTGAACTTTTTAGGTAGGGACCCCTTTGCACTTGCACCACGTGCGCAGTCTTGGATGAGCCCCTGAACCCCTTGGACTGCGGGGCCCCCAAATGCGCGGGGCCCTAGGCAAATGCCTAGTTTGCCTATGCGGTAATCCGGCCCTGTTAACGTGCACCATTTCCTCTGGGGAGGTCTCATTGTGGCTCACGTGGCATCCAGTTGGAGGCTTTTCTCGCCTCTCACCCCTCCATGTTTTAAATACGGGTACTCCCACCCATTTTGATCCTCGTACTCACACTCTCTCTTGCATCGATCTATAAGTCTGCTCTTCCTCCACTGCACTAGACTTCACCTGGTCGGTTCTACCGGACTTACATGACAGTGATCATTTTCCAATCATTCTTACTTCTCCTTCATATTCACCACCTTTCCATAGCCCTCGCTGGCAATTTGATCGGGCAAATTGGGACCTTTACTCACAACTCACTGCTTTTAGTGAGGTTCCTTCTTCATCCTCCATTGATGAGCTCCTACACCTCTTCTCGACATCAGTTTATACCGCAGCTTCTCATTCTATACCCCAAACCTCAGGCAGGCATTCTCAGAAGTGCGTGCCTTGGTGGTCTCCTGCTTGTGCTCGTGCAGTACGTTTGAAATGCGCTGCATGGGGCAGGTACCGATGCAATAGAACCAATGAGAGACTTCTTGATTTTAAGCAGAAGCGTGCGATCACTCGCCGTGTCATTCATGATACTAAACGCACTTGCTGGCAAGACTATGTTTCCACCATCACCTCTACTTCCTCTATGAGTGCAGTCTGGAAAAAAGTGAGGAAATTGAGTGGTAAATACTCTCCTGACCCGGCTCCTGCTCTACAGGTCGCCGGTACTGATGTAGCAAACCCTCTTGACGTTGCCGTTGAAATTGGCACTCATCTGGTCCGTATTTCCCGGGGGCTCCATCTATGCCCCTCGTTTCTTTCCTCAAAGTCTGCCAGAGAGTTAGTACCCTTGGACTTTTCTTCTCTCAGAGAAGAACAGTATAATATGCCTTTTACACTTCAGGAACTGGAGGCAACACTCTCAGCTTGCCGATCATCGGCAGCTGGGCCTGACGACATTCATATTCGTATGTTACAACATTTACATCAATCAGCCCTTGTAGTCCTCTTACACCTCTTCAATTTTATTTGGGCACAAGGAGTTCTTCCCCAGCTGTGGAAATCTGCCATTGTTCTCCCTTTCCGCAAGCCGGGTACTACAGGACATGATGCCTCCCACTATCGTCCCATCGCTCTTACTAGTGCAGTTTGCAAAGTGATGGAACGTCTGGTAAATCGACGTTTAATGTGGTATTTAGAGACACAACAGTCTCTCCACTAGTCAATATGGCTTTCGTAAGGGCCGTTCTACCATAGACCCCTTACTACACTTCGATACGTATGTTCGTAATGCCTTTGCGAATAATCACTCAGTTATTGCCATATTTTTTGACCTTGAGAAGGCATATGACACAACCTGGAGGTATAATATTTTGGCTCAAGCCCACTCCTTAGGCCTCCGAGGCAATCTACCATCCTTCCTTAAGAACTTTTTAACTGACAGACACTTCCGTGTTCGAGTCAATAATGTTCTTTCCCCGGACTTCGTCCAAGCTGAAGGTGTCCCTCAGGGATGTGTTCTGAGCACAACACTTTTTCTCCTTGCTGTAAATGATTTGGCCTCTGTTCTTCCACCCAATATTTGGTCATCACTCTATGTTGATGACTTCGCTATTGCTTGTGCAGGCGCTGACTGTCATCTCATTGCAGTTTCTCTCCAGCATGCGGTCGACCGTGTTTCCACTTGGGCCACCACGCATGGGTTTAAATTTTCAAGTACCAAAACTCACCAAATTACTTTCACTAGACGCTCTGTCATCTCCGATCATCCTTTGTATCTCTATGGCTCCCGTATCCCCGAACGTGATACAGTCAGGTTTCTTGGCCTTCTCTTTGACCGTAGGTTATCCTGGAAACCTCACATTACCTCTCTGAAGGCAACTTGTCACAGCCGGCTAAACCTTCTTGAAACCCTTGCTCATCTTTCCTGGGGAGCTGATCGTCGAACTCTACTTCGCCTACATTCGGCCCTGGTTTTATCGAAACTCGATTATGGTGACCAGATTTATTCCGCAGCCTTTCCTGCTACTCTCTCTAGCCTTAACCCCATCCATTACCAAGGATTACGTTGATGCCTTGGTGCTTTTCGCTCTTCCCCTGTTGAGAGCCTCTATGCAGAAGCAAATGCTCCATCCTTGTCTGATCGCCGTGATGCCCATTGCCTTCGCTACAATCCTTCCATTTATAGAATGGTCACCGATATTAGTAGACATTCTTTATTTGTTCGCTGCCCCTGTTTGCTCCATCCTTTTTCTCTTCACTTACATTCGCTCTTGTCTTCTCTTCAATTACCACCTTTATATGTTCATGTAGCATCTCACTTTTCCCTACCCCCCTGGGAAGTTCCAGCTGTTCGGGTCTGTTCTTTCTCACTCCCTTGCTCGAAAGCCCAACTGCCTACGGTGGCTTCCTGCTCTCTTTTTCTTGATCACTTCCATTCTCATTCTCATGCCATCGCTGTGTACACAGATGGCTCTAAGTCTTCAGACGGCGTCGGATTCACAGCAGTGTTTCCGGACAGCATCGTGCGGGGGCATTTACTATCTTCGGCTAGCATATTTACTGCTGAATTGTATGCCATTCTTGCAGCACTTATTCGAATCGCATCTATGCCTGTATCATCATTTGTGGTAGTCTCAGACTCCCTTAGTGCTCTACAGGCTATACGAAAATTTGATACATCTCACCCCCTAGTTCTCCATATCCAACTTTGGCTACGCCGTATCTCTACCAACCATAAAGATACTGTTTTTTGTTGAGTCCCTGGTCATGTCGACGTACAGGGCAATGAACAGGCAGACACTGCTGCGCGGTCAGCAGTACATGACCAACCAATTTCCTATAGAGGTGTTCCATTTTTGGACTATTTTGCTGCAATAGCTACCCACCTTCACACGCATTGGCAACAACGTTGGTCAACTCTGCTTGGCAACAAACTTCATTCTATTAAACCGAGCATAGGTTACTGGCCATCTTCTTGTCATCAGTTCCGAGGTTGGGAGACCACCCTCTCCCGCCTTCTCATTGGCCACACTCGTCTTACTCATGGGTATCTAATGGAGAGGCACCCTGTTCCTCTCTGTGAGCAGTGTAAAGTTCCAGTATCGATTAGCCACATTCTGTTAGACTGCCCTCTCTATCAACGAGCACGCAGAATTTACCTCCAACGTCGTCTTCGTTCTACTACTCTCTCTTTACCTTCCCTTCTTGCTGATGGACCCTCCTTTAATCCTGACTCTCTCATTGACTTCTTGACAACGACTGATTTACTCCACAAACTCCGATGATGATACCTTTCGCACTCCCCTCAGCCCTTTCTAGCTCAGTCTCTTGCTGCCCTTTACCCTTTCACCATCCACTGCCCCGCTGTTATCTGTAACCTATTACTCATCCATCTCCCTTTTGCCACCTGATGCCCTCTCTTCCTTCCTGCCCTGCAGCGCTGTATAGCCCTTGTGGCTTAGCGCTTCTTTTTTATTATAATAATAATAATGGAATACTGCTGTACACTAACGGCCCCTTACAAGGCAGTTGAAATTGCTGACCTGGAGAGTATACAAAGAACTTTCACGGCACACATAAGTATGATAAGGCACCTAAACTAATGGGAACGGTTGAAGGTCCTTGACCTGTATTATCTAGGTATATTTTACTTCCTCCTTTGAGCCATGTATATCAGGTCCATATGTCAGAAGTTAAATTGAATAACATTAAAATTTTTTTTGAGAGTCAAGCCCCAGATAAGGAGCCTACTGCACAATTTTCAGTCCAAGCTACCCTAAGGACCACTATCTTATTATAACTATCCTCTGTTATTTCTCACTGTTTTGTGTTCTAACCAAAAATCTGTGTCTCCCTCTTCTCCTATGACTTGATAATTTTATCCCTTTCACTATTAAAAGAGCAGGTGGTGGCAGCACACTTCTTAGAGAATAGAATGTTATCTTCTATTCTCAAATTCTATTAATTTCCCCCTTGTTATTTGTTTCGTATATTCTCATACTTTTGTCCACTCTGAGTCTGTATCTGACGGAACAGATAATATAGCATCATCTGGTGCTCTGTGGACCCCAGGGTGGGACTAAGACGGGAGCTGCATTTCATCTGGCAGATTTGGAGGAAAGAAAAGACGGGCAAAGATGGAGCCCCTGAGAGACATAGACTAGATGATTTCCAATATCTGTAACGACTTCAAGAAAGCTTCCAATGCTGACTGACACCGGCAACCCTACAAACAGGAGCCAGCTCTGGAGAGTACTTGCTAGTCACTTATCGTACATTTTAAGAAACTACTCATAGAAGAAGCCGAAGTGACGTTAGAAACAATCTCACCAACAAGTGTGTTTAGGTAAGACACATATGCAACAGTTAGGTATCTTTATTATGAAACGTTTCGCCTACACAGTAGGCTTCTTCAGTCAAGTACAGAAAAGTTGATAGAAGCAGAAGATACTTGAAGACGATGTAATCAGTCCATCACCCTTAAAGTTTTGAGGTGGTCAGTCCCTCAGTCTGGAGAAGAGCATTGTTCCATAGTATGAAACAATATGAAGTTGAAGTGACAGGATGGAGCCTTATATAGAGCCAGGAGGTGAGACTTAGGGACTGACCACCTCAAAACTTTAAGGGTGATGGACTGATTACATCGTCTTCAAGTATCTTCTGCTTCTATCAACTTTTCTGTACTTGACTGAAGAAGCCTACTGTGTAGGCGAAACGTTTCATAATAAAGATACCTAACTGTTGCATATGTGTCTTACCTAACAACCTGTCGGTATTTTATACCATTTTAATGTTCAAGTGTGTTTAGCTACACAGATGTCACCTGCTTAAAATCAAGGAGTCGCTCTGTGCTCCTATTGTAACGATACTGACACAATGGAGTATGTTTTAAACGTGGTGCACGAGCACAAGCAGGAGACCACGAAGGCACACATTTCTGAGGGTGTCTACCTGAGGTTTGAGGGGAATGTATTCGAGGCTGCGGTTAAAACCGAGGACAAAAATAGTTGCAATAGTCTAGCAGTTAAGGAGAAATGAGAAGGGTCATTAAAAACAGTTTCATGCGGGTAAAGATCCCAGTTCGCCAGGTTAAACTAACAACGTTGAGGAGGGTGAGAATGCAAAGAAAATTAAGAAGATTGGAAAATCGTCACTGTCATGTAAATTTGGGAGCACAGACCAGGTAGTGCAGTTGATGAGGAGCAAACTGAGAGATCAGTACAACAGAGAGATTGAGTGCGAAGGTCAAAATGGGTGGGAGTTTACATGGAGTTTACCTGGAGAGAGTTCCGGGGGTCAACGCCCCCGCGGCCCGGTCTGTGACCAGGCCTCCTGGTGGATCAGAGCCTGATCAACCAGGCTGTTACTGCTGGCTGCACGCAAACCAACGTACGAGCCACAGTCCGGCTGGTCAGGAACCGACTTTAGGTGCTTGTCCAGTGCCAGCTTGAAGACTGCCAGGGGTCTGTTGGTAATCCCCCTTAGGTATGCTGGGAGGCAGTTGAACAGTCTTGGGCCCCTTACACTTATTATATGGTCTCTTAACGTGCTAGTGACACCCCTGCTTTTCATTGGGGGGATGTTGCATCGTCTGCCAAGTCTTTTGCTTTCGTAGTGAGTGATTTTCGTGTGCAAGTTCGGTACTAGTCCCTCTAGGATTTTCCAGGTGTATATAATCATGTATCTCTCCCGCCTGCATTCCAGCAAATACAGGTTTAGAAACCTCAAGCGCTCCTAATAATTGAGGTGTTTTATCTCAGTTATGCGCGCCGTGAAGGTTCTCTGTACATTTTCTAGGTCAGCAATTTCACCTGCCTTGAAAGGTGCTGTTAGTGTGCAGCAATATTCAAGCCTAGATAGAACAAGTGACCTGAAGAGTGTCATCATGGGCTTGGCCTCCCTAGTTTTGAAGGTTCTCATTATCCATCCTGTCATTTTTCTAGCAGATGCGATTGATACAATGTTATGGTCCTTGAAGGTGAGATCCTCCGACATGATCACTCCCAGGTCTTTGACGTTGGTGTTTCGCTCTATTTTGTGGCCAGAATTTGTTTTGTACTCTGATGAAGATTTAATTTCCTCGTGTTTACCATATCTGAGTAATTGAAATTTCTCATCGTTGAACTTCATATTGTTTTCTGCAGCCCACTGAAAGATTTAGTTGATGTCCGCCTGAAGCCTTGCAGTGTCTGCAATGGAAGACACTGTCATGCAGATTCGGGTGTCATCTGCAAAGGAAGACACGGTGCTGTGGCTGACATCCTTGTCAATGTCGGATATGAGGATGAGGAACAAGATGGGAGCGAGTACTGTGCCTTGTGGAACAGAGCTTTTCACCGTAGCTGCCTCGGACTTTACTCTGTAAAGTAAAAGGACACAAGTGCAACTAATGTGACATTTATTGTAGCAACGTTTCACTCTCCAGGAGCTCCTGGAGAGTGAAACGTTGCTACAATAAATGTCACATTAGTTGCACTTGTGTCCTTTTACTTTACATATTGTCGGTAATTCTACCAACTTTATTACAATCGGACTTTACTCTGTTGACGACTACTCTCTGTGTTCTGTTAGTGAGGAAATTATAGATCCATCGACCGACTTTTCCTGTTATTCCTTTAGCACGCATTTTGTGCGCTATTACGCCATGGTCACACTTGTCGAAGGCTTTTGCAAAGTCTGTATATATTACATCTGCATTCTTTTTGTCTTCTAGTGCATCTAGGACCTTGTCGTAGTGATCCAATAGTTGAGACAGACAGGAGCGACCTATTCTAAACCCATGTTGCCCTGGGTTGTGTAACTGATGGGTTTCTAGATGGGTGGTGATCTTGCTTCTTAGGACCCTTTCAAAGATTTTTATGATATGGGATGTTAGTGCTATCGGTCTGTAGTTCTTTGCTGTTGCTTTACTGCCCCCTTTGTGGAGTGGGGCTATGTCTGTTGTTTTTAGTAACTGTGAGACGACCCCCGTGTCCATGCTCCCTCTCCATAGGATGGAAAAGGCTCGTGATAGGGGCTTCTTGCAGTTCTTGATGAACAAGGGAGTACAAGTATTTAAAACATGGCGGGGGTAAAGAAGTTATAAGAGCCTCTGACTGATCACCGTGAGACTCACAGTGAGATCCTCCATGAGGAAATGAACACTGATGAGCACTGAAATCAACAAATAAGAGATGGCGGTAAGGAAGACACCAGAAATGCAACAGAAAGTAGGCAGGAGCAGTAGAGATGTGAAGACGATGTACTGATGGGTGATGGACTGATTACATCGTCTTCACATCTCTACTGCTCCTGCCTACTTTCTGTACTCGACTGAAGAAGCCTATTGTGTAAGCGAAACGTTTCGGAATAAAGTTGGCTAAATGTTGCCTATGTGTCTTATCTACCAACCTGTCGGTATTGTATACCATTTGATAATCACTCTGTCAGACACTGCAACACAATGGCATCTTGGTACAGAAGAGAAAACACCTTGGGCAACTTTTTCAAGTGAAAATTGTTTGATCTGAGAGGGACATAACCTCCCAGTGGCTACATTCTCACTATTATTACTCTGCACCTCTCCTTCCAGCAGTATTTAAGTCTCAACACTATCACTTGATCTTCAGTTAGTTCCAGACTTTGGAACAGAACTTCTCCAGGCTGAGGGACTGACAACCTCAAATCTACGACTTCAAGGGTGATGGACTGATTACATCGTCTTCACATCTCTACTGCTCCTGCCTACTTTCTGTACTCAACTGAAGAAGCCTACTGTGTAGGCGAAACGTTTCGGAATAAAGTTGCCTAAATGTTGCCTATGTGTCTTATCTACCAACCTGTCGGTATTGTATACCATTTGATAATCACTTTAAAGACAACTTGAGAGAGAATGTAGAGTCAGACGAAGCAACATACGCTCCAGGTACATTTGTACCTGCTTCTTCCACATGTAGTGTACCATATCCAGAGAACACTTGGAGAAGAGTGGTGGAACACCTAGAAAGGAATGATCTCATCAACAGCAGCCAACATGGTTTCACGGATGGGAAATCCTGTGTCACAAACCTACTGGAGTTCTATGACAGGGTGACAGCAGTAAGACAAGAGAGAGAGAGGGTTGGGTCGATTGCATTTTCTTGGACTGCAAGAAGGCGTTTGACACAATTCCACACAAGAGATTAGTTCCACACAAGAGATTAGTTCAGGGAATACTTGTCAGGAAGACAGCAGCGAGTCATGGTACGTGGTGAGGTATTAGAGTGGGCGCCTGTGACCAGCGAGGTCTCACAAGGGTCAATCCTAGGACCAGTGCTGTTTCTAGTATTTGTGAACGACATGACGGAAGGAATAGACTCCGAAGTGTCCCTGTTTGCAGATGACGTGAAGTTGATGAGAAGAATTCATTCAATTGAAGACCAGGCAGAACTACAAAGGGATCTGGACAGGCTGCAGACCTGGTCCAGCAATTGGTTCCTGGAGTTCAACCCCACCAAGTGCAAAGTCATGAAGATTGGGGAAGGGCAAAGAAGAGTGCAGACTTAGTACAGTCTAGGGGGCCAGAGACTACAAACCTCACTCAAGGAAAAAGATCTTGGGGTGAGTATAACACTGGGCACATCTGAAGTGCACATCAACCAAATAACTGCTGCAGCATATGGGCGCCTAGCAAACCTCAGAACAGCATTCCGACATCTTAATAAGGAATCGTTCAGGACCCTGTACACCGTGTACGTTAGGCCCATATTGGAGTATGCGGCACCGGTTTGGAACCCACACCTAGCCAAGCACGTAAAGAAACTAGAGAAAGTGCAAAGGTTTGCAACAAGACTAGTCCCAGAGCTAAGGGGTATGTCCTACGAGGAGAGGTTAAGGGAAATCAACCTGACGACACTGGAGGGCAGGAGAGATAGGGGGGACATGATAACGACATACAAAATACTGAGAGGAATTGACAAGGTGGACAAAGACAGAATGTTCCAGAGATGGGACACAGCAACACGGGGACACAGTTGGGATGTTAGGAAGTATTTCTTCAGCCACAGAGTAGTCAGGAAGTGGAATGTAATTTGGGAAGCGATGTAGTGGAGGCAGGATCCATACATAGCTTTAAGCAGAGGTATGATGAAGCTCACGGTTCAGGGAGAGTGACTTAGTAGCGACCAGTGAAGAGGCGGGGGCCAGGAGCTAGGACTCGACCCCTGCAACCTCAACTAGGTGAGTACAAGTAGGTGAGTACACACACAACTGGTTAATGGGATTTCAAGTCTATCTACCAGTCGAGGGGTGATTAAGACCGGTCATCACAACCACTCAAGAATACTTTAATACCTAAAACAATCATTAATACAAACTACCGGTATGTATACCGGTAGTTTGTATATAGTGTATATACACCTCCCAGTGTATATACACCCAGGGATATACATCTCTGTGTATATATATGCTCGTGTGGTGGCTGTTAGCGTTGTATGCTTAATGGGGGGTGGGGTGGGGTATTCCTGAGGGGTAGGGGTATTTTAGGGAGGGGTAGGGGTAGGGGGGTAGGGGGTCACGTGACCAGGGGGGTTGTTGTGAGGTCAAGGTGGTGGGGTGTAGAAGTCAGTGGTGGTCTTTATGTAATTCTGAGTGTGAGGGTGATACACGTCTCCCAGCCTGATACACCATGACCAGAACTATGTAAGTATACGTCTGTATACTCCACCTGTGTATGTATGATCTCTCAAGTATAATGTTGTATATCTGTATATACATAACACGGTGGCTGTATGTACGCAAGGGCTTGATATCTGTGTATAGGCTGTATACATACTAAAGTATACATTAGTTAGTGTATACTTGATATACACAAGTCTGTAATGGATTTAAATCCTCTTAACAAATGTGTTAAATCATGGAAAATTCTCTTGTAGCAGATAGCCTTGAAACTTAACTAGCTGCCCATAATACAACATCCATAGTTAGGTGTGTATACACAGAAGACGGTGTATATATCTGGGAATTAACTGTTCACCTAGCAGTACTGCCAGAGTGCAAAACGTGTATCAGGCTTCAGTTTTAGTTTATAGTGTTTATTATGCACCCCTATAACCAACCTGTGGGTCCAGGGACTGTAACTCAACATTGGAGGTACATAATGGGTCCAGGGTCCGGACAACAAAGGTATAATAGCTGAACAATTTGCAAAGGTAATGAATTATCCAGGCGTCGGTCAGAATCATCCAGGCGTCGGTCTGTCTTCACTACACTAGGAACTCGGGCCAAATATTGAGTATTCAGGTGGACCCAGTGTTGAGTGTTTTGCAAGTTCAACCAGACTGTTCTGGCTCTCATTAGAAAGGATTGCTCTTAGAGGTAGTGTTGTGGTTATTGGGGGAGGTGGGTGGGTAGTTAAGGGTGGGGGGGTGACCGAGGCCACCATGACGTGGGGGGGGTGACTGAGGCCACTATGACGTGGGGGGGGTGACTGAAGCCACTATGACGTGGGGGGGGGGGGGTGACTGAAGCCACTATGACGTGGGGGGGGGTGACTGAAGCCACTATGACGTGGGGGGGGGGTGACTGAAGCCACTATGACGTGGGGGGGGGTGACTGAAGCCACTATGACGTGGGGGGGTGACTGAAGCCACTATGACGTGTGGGGGGGGTGACTGAAGCCACTATGACGTGGGGGGGGGGTGACTGAAGCCACTATGACGTGACGGGGGGGGTGACTGAAGCCACTATGACGTGGGGGGGGTGACTGAAGCCACTATGACGTGGGGGGGGTGACTGAAGCCACTATGACGTGACGGGGGGGGGGTGACTGAAGCCACTATGACGTGGGGGGGGGGTGACTGAAGCCACTATGACGTGGGGGGGGGTGACTGAAGCCACTATGACGTGGGGGGGGGTGACTGAAGCCACTATGACGTGGGGGGGGGTGACTGAAGCCACTATGACGTGGGGGGGGGGTGACTGAAGCCACTATGACGTGGGGGGGGGTGACTGAAGCCACTATGACGTGGGGGGGGGGGGTGACTGAAGCCACTATGACGTGGGGGGGGGTGACTGAAGCCACTATGACGGGGGGGGTGACTGAAGCCACTATGACGTGGGGGGGGGGGGTGACTGAAGCCACTATGACGTGGGGGGGGGTGACTGAAGCCACTATGACGTGGGGGGGTGACTGAAGCCACTATGACGTGGGGGGGGGGTGACTGAAGCCACTATGACGTGGGGGGGGGGGTGACTGAAGCCACTATGACGGGGGGGGGGTGACTGAAGCCACTATGACGTGGGGGGGGGGGTGACTGAAGCCACTATGACGGGGGGGGGGTGACTGAAGCCACTATGACGTGGGGGGGGGGGGTGACTGAAGCCACTATGACGTGGGGGGGGTGACTGAAACCACTATGACGTGGGGGGGGGTGACTGAAGCCACTATGACGTGGGGGGGGGTGACTGAAGCCACTATGACGTGGGGGGGGGGGTGACTGAAGCCACTATGACGTGGGGGGGGGGTGACTGAAGCCACTATGACGTGGGGGGGTGACTGAAGCCACTATGACGTGGGGGGGGGGTGACTGAAGCCACTATGACGTGGGGGGGGGTGACTGAAGCCACTATGACGTGGGGGGGGGTGACTGAAGCCACTATGACGTGGGGGGGGTGACTGAAGCCACTATGACGTGGGGGGGGTGACTGAAGCCACTATGACGTGGGGGGGGTGACTGAAGCCACTATGACGTGGGGGGGGTGACTGAAGCCACTAGGACGTGGGGGGGGGTGACTGAAGCCACTATGAAGGGCACAAGTTGGCAAACTTAAAATTTGGAGCAATATCTTAATTTACATGTACATGTACTTGTATACCTTGTACATGTACTTGTATACCTTGTACATGTACTTGTATACCTTGTACATGTACTTGTATACCTTGTACATGTACTTGTATACCTTGTACATGTACTTGTATACCTTGTACATGTACTTGTATACCTTGTACATGTACTTGTATACCTTGTGCACGTACTTGTATACCTTGTGCACGTACTTGTATACCTTGTACACGTACTTGTATACCTTGTACACGTACTTGTATACCTTGTACTTGTATACCATGTACAAGGTATACAGACCATAGTTGACATCAATGACATACTACTATAGAGAAAATCACTTATGCTGAGCATTTCCCGCAAATTAGGTCAGTTTTGTCCTAGGATGCCACCCACACCAGTCCCCTAACGCCCAGGATGCCACCCACACCAGTCCCCTAACGCCCAGGATGCCACCCACACCAGTCCCCTAACGCCCAGGATGCCACCCACACCAGTCCCCTAACGCCCAGGATGCCACCCACACCAGTCCCCTAACGCCCAGGTACCTATTTTACTGCTAGGTGAACATGGACAGCAGGTGTCTTAATGAAACGCGTCCCTAATGTTTCCCAGCCGTACCGGATAAGATTCGAACTCCGGATCTGTGTGAGGTGAGTGCGCTACCGATCAAGCTACGGGACACCTAGGGCTTAACTAGATTCTGAAAGTTAGTTTAATATGTTTATTATGCACCCCATACCCATCCTGTGGGCGGTAGTCAAAAGATTAGAGGTACATAATGGGTCCAGGGACTGGGCCTCAAAGTTTTGATAGCTGAGCAAGTTACAGAGGCAATGAATTCACAATTTACAAAGGTAATGAACTCACAATTTACAAAGGTAATGAACTCCAGGTAGGTCTAGTCACAATCATTACAAGTTACAAAGGTATTTACAGATTAGAGGTACACAATGGGTCCAGGGACCGGGCTCCAAAGTTTTGATGGCTGAACTAGGTACAAGGTAATGAACTCACAAGTTACAAAGGTAATGAACTCGCAAGTTACAAAGGTAATGAATACTGTAAGAATGGTTACTTACGT
The DNA here is from genome assembly GCF_038502225.1 of Cherax quadricarinatus. Lineage (NCBI taxonomy): Eukaryota > Metazoa > Arthropoda > Malacostraca > Decapoda > Parastacidae > Cherax > Cherax quadricarinatus. The sequence goes on along the minus strand of NC_091334.1, from coordinate 28,114,720 downwards.
TTATACATGGCTGCAATCATGAACAAATTTTAGAGTAATGAGCAATTCACACTTCCACACCCGGTCACAACTGTAGTGAGTTATTGGTGCAAATGTTGATTGCTGAGTCTCTCTCTCTCTCTCACTCTGAAAGACAGCTTGATTATCAGTCTGGCAGTACTGCTGTGAAGGGGTAGTGTTTAGTAAGGTCTAATTAACCATTTTTATTTCAGTGTATTATCGTCCTTTTTGCTGGTGTCGGTGCTGGTGTCTGCCCAGGAGGATCAAAACCTTGCTCCAGAACCCCGGATCTGGAGCCCTGGACGTATTACTCAGGCAAGTGGTTGTCTCTTGAAGCACATTGACCTCTATTACGGGTTTAGTGCTTCCCACTAATTGTAATTATTGGCCCAAAGTTAGTGTTACGTACCAGTCAGGTTCCTGGGAGGTCCTATAATCGTACCAAGAAGTCCTCTTGTATTCAATACTCTTGTTTTGAGTTGTCTAATTCATAAATACCACAAATATTACCCTGGTTCTGTTCCGTGGTATCTATTGCCTGGTGCCTGATTGTTCTTCTGATCTTGGGGGGGGGGGGAATAACATTAGTGCAGTTATCCTTCGAAAAGTCAGTGTTGTAGAGATGAGCAAAGTTTACATCTCTGTGTCGTCAAAGATTTAAGTTGTACCATGAATTAAGGTTAGATCCTGGACGTCACCTAACGACATAAAGCAAATGCAATAATTATGTACAAGGTAGATTATAGTAGGTGGGGGGGGAGAATTAAACGTGTTATTAGAAGACGGGAACTGGGGTGCCTAATAACCCCCTGTCTTCCCCCCTGTCTGTCCAATAGCTTCCCATAAACTGCTTCAATAATGCCTATTGCCCTCCCCCCCTGGTAATCAGATTACCTGCCTCCTAAGCCTTATAAATTTGAGTCATCATTGACCTGCAGATAATTCCACAGGTCTACTCCAGAGAAAGTTAACCAGGGGGATTCTGACTTCTAAACTCGCAAATTTCTTTCAAATCTCGACTCTATCTAGGGATCTGCAAGCGAAATTCTTGGTTAGTAGTCCCATTAAAAAAATAAAAACCACGGGCAGGGTTAGAACCCGGGATCAGTCTCAAAACTCCAGACCGTCGCGTTAGCCACTGGGCAGCTAGCCACAGTAAGATTCATTATTTGTGGTCACAGCAGTGGCCTATGCTAACCTTCCTATGGTGTATAAATATACCAAGTTGGATGAATCTTGAAGCTAGCTGGTCCAGTGGCTAACGCGATGGTCTGGAGTTTTGACTCTGATCGCGGGTTCTAACTCCACCCGTGGTGTGGTTTGTTTACAAGTGTCATTACGATTAAGCGAGTATAGTTGTCCCATAGTTATCTTAGCCCTTTAGACAGTTTCTCTGCAAGATGCAGTATTCACTAATATTGCATAGTTGAATTCAACAAAATTCTGAACTTCTTGCTTAAAGTGGGCTGGAATTTTATTAATTGTTAAAAATAATCTCACGCTTCAAGACTTATTTTTAGTTTTGACAGCTTGTCAGCTCTCTTGAGGGAACTGAAAAAGCCATGGTCACAATACAAGAACATTGTATCAACATACCTGGCCCCCAGACTAGCACCTCCACAAACATTGATGGCACAAGTGTAAGTCTGAGGACTGCCAGATCAACCTGGTTGATCTCACAAGTCCGACCAAGTGTTGCTTCCTTCTTCTCTAAATCCTTTATAGAGCAAAGATGTAGTATGAGATGCCAGACTTGACACATCCAGAAAAGATTTCTGGCATTAGCAAAGATACCATAGAGCAGAACCAGGGCAACCTTCACCCTAGCAAATCACCTGTCACTGTTGCCTAGGAAAACTCCCAGCACATAGTAACGTAACTCTAAGATAATCTCCGGTAGTCTGCTGCCTCTGAGTAACGCCTGACTTGTACTGTCTCTAAAGTATACTAGAGGAATCTAGTACCAGTTACATTGTAGACCCTAAGTTGTCTTCAAGAGGGAGTTAGATACTTAAAATCTCTGCTAGATCAGCCGGGATGTACTTCGTATGTTGGACTACTTGCGGCCAGCAGTAACAGCCTAGATAAGGACCTGATCTACAGGCAGGCCTGGCCGTGGACCGGGCCGCGGGGGCGTCGACCCCCGGAATACCCTGTAGTCTGTAGATAGCCTGTGTAGATAGTCTTCTAAGCTGTCAGAGGTAATATGTAAGGTTACTGTAGTGGGTAACTTTTACACATAATGAATTTAAAAGCATAGAAATACCTTTTATTTTCCAGGTGACTTTGGCTGTTGTTGAGTCAACATTATTAACATTGATGTTAGTGTTCCCTCAAGTGATGGATCCCATCGTTGCCTTCATCAATCAACACGTGAGTACTTTATAACGTTGGTTTTCTGACGTTGTGCTGCTGATTGCGGGGATAGGACTTAAATCTTAGGCTTTTTGAGAGCTGTAGAGCCAGGAATAAGAGGCCTTGTAATTTTAAGGGTGCTTCCCCCATCTCTCATAATCGCTAACTTTTCACTTATCTAAGCTTTAAGTGATGACCTAAGCTGTCTCATCTTGGTCACTTCACCCTTCTAGTTGAAGGTCTGGGGGGGGGGAGGGGAGGGGTAACCTGTTTTAGACATGACTTTAGGTTTTCTACTCAAGCTTTGGTTAAAAGCTTAATTTTCCAAACTAAGTTGTGCAACTGGTGAGATTAGGCCTAAATGCTTCTCCTTTTAACAACCTGTCTGTCTTAACCAAGCATTTTAAGATAGGCCTACCATGCTGGTAACTTAGACGTGGCCTGGTGGCAAAAGCTCTCGCTTCTCAGGGCGATGGTCCGGGTTCGATTCCCGGCGAAGGTAGAAACATTGGACGTGTTTCCTTACACCGGTTCTGTTCATCGATCAGTAAAATGGGGTACCTGGGTGTTAGTGGACTGGTGTGGGTCGCATCCTGGGACAAAACTGACCTAATTTGGTCTGTATACCTTGTACATATACACACAGATATTATTGCCTGATACATTGTCAGCCTGGCTCAGCGTTATGACCCTTGTGGGTTTAGCGCTTAGTTTGCATTACAATGAGGCTGGTTAGTGCCGGATATTACACTGTACCGGATAGGAACCTTAATATTGTGTCATCTGGCAGGTTGGCAGCTCAGGGTCGAGGCGCCGGAGAGAACTAAGAACACTGGTGAGTGAACAAGCCGGGACCATACACAAGCTTATTCTGGAGGCCATAGACCAGTTTGAGGACCTTGATGCATCTATTTCCATGGTCACCCAATAGACCATTCTAGAGGGCGATAGATCAGTTTGAAGATCCAGCCGTTTCTATCCATGGTGACACGATAGATCGAAGTCTATCCTGCCTTCTATTCTTCAGTCCAGACGCTCCGCCTGAACTCCTCTTCTAAATCAATATCTAAAACGCAGTGTTCCGCATTTGCGCCTCTGGTCTCTAATTTTCAATGT